>NW_027436728.1:0-300000 GCF_047716275.1 Strix uralensis
AGAGAATTCCCTGCTAGCACCTTCTCTGTGCCTGTTCACATTGCTTCGCAGAATCGCTTTTGTGCAGAAAACAGTAACACTTGTTCAGAACGAAAGAAAGCACAGAGCCCCAGATTTGCTGTTGTCCTGGAGAGCTTGCAGAGGCACTGGGGAAAAGCAGGCAGAGAATTCCCTGCTAGCACCTTCTCTGTGCCTGTTCACATTGCTTCGCTGAATCGCTTTTGTGCAGAAAACAGTAACACTTGTTCAGAACGAAAGAAAGCACAGAGCCCCAGATTTTATGTTGTCCTGGAGAGCTTGCAGAGCACTGGGGAAAGGCAGGCAGAGAATTCCCTGCTAGCACCTTCTCTGTGCCTGTTCACATTGCTTCGCTGAATCGCTTTTTGTGCAGAAAACAGTAACACTTGTTCAGAACGAAAGAAAGCACAGAGCCCCAGATTTTATGTTGTCCTGGAGAGCTTGCAGAGCACTGGGGAAAAGCAGGCAGAGAATTCCCTGCTAGCACCTTCTCTGTTCCTGGGAAACAGAAGTGTTCACATTGCTTCGCAGAATAGCTTTTGTGCAGAAAACAGTAACACTTGTTCAGAACGAAAGAAAGCACAGAGCCCCAGATTTGTTGTTGTCCTGGAGAGCTTGCAGAGCACTGGGGAAAAGCAGGCAGAGAATTCCCTGCTAGCACCTTCTCTGTGCCTGTTCACATTGCTTCGCAGAATCGCTTTTGTGCAGAAAACAGTAAACACTTGTTCAGAACAAAAGAAAGCACAGAGCCCCAGATTTTATGTTGTCCTGGAGAGCTTGCAGAGCACTGGGGAAAAGCAGGCAGAGAATTCCCTGCTAGCACCTTCTCTGTGCCTGGGAAACAGAAGTGTTCCCATTGCTTCGCAGAATCGCTTTTGTGCAGAAAACAGTAACACTTGTTCAGAACGAAAGAAAGCACAGAGCCCCAGATTTTATGTTGTCCTGGAGAGCTTGCAGAGCCACTGGGGAAAAGCGGGCAGAGAATTCCCTGCTAGCACCTTCTCTGTGCCTGGGAAACAGAAGTGTTCACATTGCTTCGCAGAATCGCTTTTTGTGCAGAAAACAGTAACACTTGTTCAGAACGAAAGAAAGCACAGAGCCCCAGATTTTGCTGTTGTCCTGGAGAGCTTGCAGAGCACTGGGGAAAGGCAGGCAGAGAAGTCCCTGCTAGCACCTTCTCTGTGCCTGGGAATAGAAGTGTTCACATTGCATTCGCAGAATCGCTTTTGTGCAGAAAACAATAACACTTGTTCAGAACGAAAGAAAGCACAGAGCCCCAGATTTTATGTTGTCCTGGAGAGCTTGCAGAGCACTGGGGAAAAGCAGGCAGAGAATTCCCTGCTAGCACCTTCTCTGTGCCTGGGAAACAGAAGTGTTCCATTGCTTCGCAGAATCGCTTTTGTGCAGAAAACAGTAACACTTGTTCAGAACGAAAGAAAGCACAGAGCCCCAGATTTTATGTTGTCCTGGAGAGCTTGCAGAGCACTGGGGAAAGGCAGGCAGAGAATTCCCTGCTAGCACCTTCTCTGTGCCTGGGAAACAGAAGTGTTCCCATTGCTTCGCAGAATCGCTTTTGTGCAGAAAACAGTAACACTTGTTCAGAACGAAAGAAAGCACAGAGCCCCAGATTTTATGTTGTCCTGGAGAGCTTGCAGAGCACTGGGGAAAAGCAGGCAGAGAATTCCCTGCTAGCACCTTCTCTGTGCCTGTTCACATTGCTTCGCAGAATCGCTTTTGTGCAGAAAACAGTAACACTTGTTCAGAACAAAAGAAAGCACAGAGCCCCAGATTTTATGTTGTCCTGGAGAGCTTGCAGAGCACTGGGGAAAAGCAGGCAGAGAATTCCCTGCTAGCACCTTCTCTGTGCCTGGGAAACAGAAGTGTTCCCATTGCTTCGCAGAATCGCTTTTGTGCAGAAAACAGTAACACTTGTTCAGAACGAAAGAAAGCACAGAGCCCCAGATTTTATGTTGTCCTGGAGAGCTTGCAGAGCACTGGGGAAAAGCAGGCAGAGAATTCCCTGCTAGCACCTTCTCTGTGCCTGGGAAACAGAAGTGTTCACATTGCTTCGCAGAATCGCTTTTGTGCAGAAAACAGTAACACTTGTTCAGAACGAAAGAAAGCACAGAGCCCCAGATTTGCTGTTGTCCTGGAGAGCTTGCAGAGCACTGGGGAAAGGCAGGCAGAGAATTCCCTGCTAGCACCTTCTCTGTGCCTGTTCACATTGCTTCGCAGAATCGCTTTTGTGCAGAAAACAGTAACACTTGTTCAGAACGAAAGAAAGCACAGAGCCCCAGATTTTATGTTGTCCTGGAGAGCTTGCAGAGCACTGGGGAAAGGCAGGCAGAGAATTCCCTGCTAGCACCTTCTCTGTGTCTGGGTAACAGAAGTGTTCCCATTGCTTCGCAGAATCGCTTTTGTGCAGAAAACAGTAACACTTGTTCAGAACGAAAGAAAGCACAGAGCCCCAGATTTGCTGTTGTCCTGGAGAGCTTGCAGAGCACTGGGGAAAGGCAGGCAGAGAAGTCCCTGCTAGCACCTTCTCTGTGCCTGGGAAACAGAAGTGTTCACATTGCTTCGCAGAATCGCTTTTGTGCAGAAAACAATAACACTTGTTCAGAACGAAAGAAAGCACAGAGCCCCAGATTTTATGTTGTCCTGGAGAGCTTGCAGAGCACTGGGGAAAAGCAGGCAGAGAATTCCCTGCTAGCACCTTCTCTGTGCCTGGGAAACAGAAGTGTTCCCATTGCTTCGCAGAATCGCTTTTGTGCAGAAAACAGTAACACTTGTTCAGAACGAAAGAAAGCACAGAGCCCCAGATTTTATGTTGTCCTGGAGAGCTTGCAGAGCACTGGGGAAAGGCAGGCAGAGAATTCCCTGCTAGCACCTTCTCTGTGCCTGGGAAACAGAGTGTTCCCATTGCTTCGCAGAATCGCTTTTGTGCAGAAAACAGTAACACTTGTTCAGAACGAAAGAAAGCACAGAGCCCCAGATTTTATGTTGTCCTGGAGAGCTTGCAGAGCACTGGGGAAAAGCAGGCAGAGAATTCCCTGCTAGCACCTTCTCTGTGCCTGTTCACATTGCTTCGCAGAATCGCTTTTGTGCAGAAAACAGTAACACTTGTTCAGAACGAAAGAAAGCACAGAGCCCCAGATTTTATGTTGTCCTGGAGAGCTTACAGAGCACTGGGGAAAGGCAGGCAGAGAATTCCCTGCTAGCACCTTCTCTGTGCTGGGAACAGAAGTGTTCCCATTGCTTCGCAGAATCGCTTTTGTGCAGAAAACAGTAACACTTGTTCAGAACGAAAGAAAGCACAGAGCCCCAGATTTTATGTTGTCCTGGAGAGCTTGCAGAGCACTGGGGAAAAGCAGGCAGAGAATTCCCTGCTAGCACCTTCTCTGTTCCTGGGAAACAGAAGTGTTCACATTGCTTCGCAGAATCGCTTTTGTGCAGAAAACAGTAACACTTGTTCAGAACGAAAGAAAGCACAGAGCCCCAGATTTTATGTTGTCCTGGAGAGCTTGCAGAGCACTGGGGAAAAGCAGGCAGAGAATTCCCTGCTAGCACCTTCTCTGTGCCTGGGAAGCAGAAGTGTTCCCATTGCTTCGCAGAATCGCTTTTGTGCAGAAAACAGTAACACTTGTTCAGAACGAAAGAAAGCACAGAGCCCCAGATTTTATGTTGTCCTGGAGAGCTTGCAGAGCACTGGGGAAAAGCAGGCAGAGAATTCCCTGCTAGCACCTTCTCTGTGCCTGAGTTCACATTGCTTCGCAGAATCGCTTTTGTGCAGAAAACAGTAACACTTGTTCAGAACGAAAGAAAGCACAGAGCCCCAGATTTTATGTTGTCCTGGAGAGCTTGCAGAGCACTGGGGAAAAGCAGGCAGAGAATTCCCTGCTAGCACCTTCTCTGTGCCTGGGAAACAGAAGTGTTCACATTGCTTCGCAGAATCGCTTTTGTGCAGAAAACAGTAACACTTGTTCAGAACGAAAGAAAGCACAGAGCCCCAGATTTGCTGTTGTCCTGGAGAGCTTGCAGAGCACTGGGGAAAGGCAGGCAGAGAATTCCCTGCTAGCACCTTCTCTGTGCCTGAAGAGTGTTCACATTGCTTCGCAGAATCGCTTTTGTGCAGAAAACAGTAACACTTGTTCAGAACGAAAGAAAGCACAGAGCCCCAGATTTTATGTTGTCCTGGAGAGCTTGCAGAGCACTGGGGAAAGGCAGGCAGAGAATTCCCTGCTAGCACCTTCTCTGTGCCTGGGTAACAGAAGTGTTCCCATTGCTTCGCAGAATCGCTTTTGTGCAGAAAACAGTAACACTTGTTCAGAACGAAAGAAAGCACAGAGCCCAGATTTTATGTTGTCCTGGAGAGCTTGCAGAGCACTGGGGAAAGCAGGCAGAGAATTCCCTGCTAGCACCTTCTCTGTGCCTGTTCACATTGCTTCGCAGAATCGCTTTTGTGCAGAAAACAGTAACACTTGTTCAGAACAAAAGAAAGCACAGAGCCCCAGATTTTATGTTGTCCTGGAGAGCTTGCAGAGCACTGGGGAAAAGCAGGCAGAGAATTCCCTGCTAGCACCTTCTCTGTGCCTGGGAAACAGAAGTGTTCACATTGCTTGGCAGAATCGCTTTTGTGCAGAAAACAGTAACACTTGTTCAGAACGAAAGAAAGCACAGAGCCACATATTTGCTGTTGTCCTGGAGAGCTTGCAGAGCACTGGGGAAAGGCAGGCAGAGAATTCCCTGCTAGCACCTTCTCTGTGCCTGTTCACATTGATTCGCAGAATCGCTTTTGTGCAGAAAACAGTAACACTTGTTCAGAACGAAAGAAAGCACAGAGCCCCCGATTTTATGTTGTCCTGGAGAGCTTGCAGAGCACTGGGGAAAAGCAGGCAGAGAATTACCTGCTAGCACCTTCTCTGTTCCTGGGAAACAGAAGTGTTCACATTGCTTCGCAGAATCGCTTTTGTGCAGAAAACAGTAACACTTGTTCAGAACGAAAGAAAGCACAGAGCCCCAGATTTTATGTTGTCCTGGAGAGCTTGCAGAGCACTGGGGAAAGGCAGGCAGAGAATTCCCTGCTAGCACCTTCTCTGTGCCTGTTCACATTGCTTCGCAGAATCGCTTTTGTGCAGAAAACAGTAACACTTGTTCAGAACGAAAGAAAGCACAGAGCCCCAGATTTTATGTTGTCCTGGAGAGCTTGCAGAGCACTGGGGAAAGGCAGGCAGAGAATTCCCTGCTAGCACCTTCTCTGTGCCTGGGAAGCAGAAGTCTTCACATTGCTTCGCAGAATCGCTTTTGTGCAGAAAACAGTAACACTTGTTCAGAACGAAAGAAAGCACAGAGCCCCAGATTTTATGTTGTCCTGGAGAGCTTGCAGAGCACTGGGGAAAAGCAGGCAGAGAATTACCTGCTAGCACCTTCTCTGTTCCTGGGAAACAGAAGTGTTCACATTGCTTCGCAGAATCGCTTTTGTGCAGAAAACAGTAACACTTGTTCAGAACGAAAGAAAGCACAGAGCCCCAGATTTTATGTTGTCCTGGAGAGCTTGCAGAGCACTGGGGAAAAGCAGGCAGAGAATTCCCTGCTAGCACCTTCTCTGTGCCTGGGAAACAGAAGTGTTCACATTGCTTGGCAGAATCGCTTTTGTGCAGAAAACAGTAACACTTGTTCAGAACGAAAGAAAGCACAGAGCCCCAGATTTTATGTTGTCCTGGAGAGCTTGCAGAGCACTGGGGAAAGGCAGGCAGAGAATTCCCTGCTAGCACCTTCTCTGTGCCTGTTCACATTGCTTCGCAGAATCGCTTTTGTGCAGAAAACAGTAACACTTGTTCAGAACGAAAGAAAGCACAGAGCCCCAGATTTTATGTTGTCCTGGAGAGCTTGCAGAGCACTGGGGAAAAGCAGGCAGAGAATTCCCTGGTAGCACCTTCTCTGTGCCTGGGAAACAGAAGTGTTCACATTGCTTCGCAGAATCGCTTTTGTGCAGAAAACAGTAACACTTGTTCAGAACGAAAGAAAGCACAGAGCCCCAGATTTTATGTTGTCCTGGAGAGCTTGCAGAGCACTGGGGAAAGGCAGGCAGAGAATTCCCTGCTAGCACCTTCTCTGTGCCTGTTCACATTGCTTCGCAGAATCGCTTTTGTGCAGAAAACAGTAACACTTGTTCAGACGAAAGAAAGCACAGAGCCCCAGATTTTATGTTGTCCTGGAGAGCTTGCAGAGCACTGGGGAAAGGCAGGCAGAGAATTCCCTGCTAGCACCTTCTCTGTGTCTGGGTAACAGAAGTGTTCCCATTGCTTCGCAGAATCGCTTTTGTGCAGAAAACAGTAACACTTGTTCAGAACGAAAGAAAGCACAGAGCCCCAGATTTGCTGTTGTTCTGGAGAGCTTGCAGAGCACTGGGGAAAGGCAGGCAGAGAATTCCCTGCTAGCACCTTCTCTGTGCCTGTTCACATTGCTTCGCAGAATCGCTTTTGTGCAGAAAACAGTAACACTTGTTCAGAACGAAAGAAAGCACAGAGCCCCAGATTTTATGTTGTCCTGGAGAGCTTGCAGAGCACTGGGGAAAAGCAGGCAGAGAATTCCCTGCTAGCACGTTTTCTGTTCCTGGGAAACAGAAGTGTTCACATTGCTTCGCAGAATCGCTTTTGTGCAGAAAACAGTAACACTTGTTCAGCAGAAAGAAAGCACAGAGCCCCAGATTTTATGTTGTCCTGGAGAGCTTGCAGAGCACTGGGGAAAAGCAGGCAGAGAATTCCCTGCTAGCACCTTCTCTGTGCCTGGGAAACAGAAGTGTTCACATTGCTTCGCAGAATCGCTTTTGTGCAGAAAACAGTAACACTTGTTCAGAACGAAAGAAAGCACAGAGCCCCAGATCTGTTGTTGTCCTGGAGAGCTTGCAGAGCACTGGGGAAAGGCAGGCAGAGAATTCCCTGCTAGCACCTTCTCTGTGCCTGTTCACATTGCTTCGCAGAATCGCTTTTGTGCAGAAAACAGTAACACTTGTTCAGACGAAAGAAAGCACAGAGCCCCAGATTTTATGTTGTCCTGGAGAGCTTGCAGAGCACTGGGGAAAGGCAGGCAGAGAATTCCCTGCTAGCACCTTCTCTGTGTCTGGGTAACAGAAGTGTTCCCATTGCTTCGCAGAATCGCTTTTGTGCAGAAAACAGTAACACTTGTTCAGAACGAAAGAAAGCACAGAGCCCCAGATTTTATGATGTCCTGGAGAGCTTGCAGAGCACTGGGGAAAGGCAGGCAGAGAATTCCCTGCTAGCACCTTCTCTGTGCCTGTTCACATTGCTTCGCAGAATCGCTTTTGTGCAGAAAACAGTAACACTTGTTCAGAACGAAAGAAAGCACAGAGCCCCAGATTTGCTGTTGTCCTGGAGAGCTTGCAGAGCACTGGGGAAAGGCAGGCAGAGAATTCCCTGCTAGCACCTTCTCTGTGCCTGTTCACATTGCTTCGCAGAATCGCTTTTGTGCAGAAAACAGTAACACTTGTTCAGAACGAAAGAAAGCACAGAGCCCCAGATTTTATGTTGTCCTGGAGAGCTTGCAGAGCACTGGGGAAAAGCAGGCAGAGAATTCCCTGCTAGCACCTTCTCTGTTCCTGGGAAACAGAAGTGTTCCCATTGCTTCGCAGAATCGCTTTTGTGCAGAAAACAGTAACACTTGTTCAGCAGAAAGAAAGCACAGAGCCCCAGATTTTATGTTGTCCTGGAGAGCTTGCAGAGCACTGGGGAAAAGCAGGCAGAGAATTCCCTGCTAGCACCTTCTCTGTGCCTGGGAAACAGAAGTGTTCACATTGCTTCGCAGAATCGCTTTTGTGCAGAAAACAGTAACACTTGTTCAGAACGAAAGAAAGCACAGAGCCCCAGATTTGCTGTTGTCCTGGAGAGCTTGCAGAGCACTGGGGAAAGGCAGGCAGAGAATTCCCTGCTAGCACCTTCTCTGTGCCTGTTCACATTGCTTCGCAGAATCGCTTTTGTGCAGAAAACAGTAACACTTGTTCAGAACGAAAGAAAGCACAGAGCCCCAGATTTGCTGTTGTCCTGGAGAGCTTGCAGAGCACTGGGGAAAAGCAGGCAGAGAATTCCCTGCTAGCACCTTCTCTGTGCCTGTTCACATTGCTTCGCTGAATCGCTTTTGTGCAGAAAACAGTAACACTTGTTCAGAACGAAAGAAAGCACAGAGCCCCAGATTTTATGTTGTCCTGGAGAGCTTGCAGAGCACTGGGGAAAGGCAGGCAGAGAATTCCCTGCTAGCACCTTCTCTGTGCCTGTTCACATTGCTTCGCTGAATCGCTTTTGTGCAGAAAACAGTAACACTTGTTCAGAACGAAAGAAAGCCCAGAGCCCCAGATTTTATGTTGTCCTGGAGAGCTTGCAGAGCACTGGGGAAAAGCAGGCAGAGAATTCCCTGCTAGCACCTTCTCTGTTCCTGGGAAACAGAAGTGTTCACATTGCTTCGCAGAATAGCTTTTGTGCAGAAAACAGTAACACTTGTTCAGAACGAAAGAAAGCACAGAGCCCCAGATTTGTTGTTGTCCTGGAGAGCTTGCAGAGCACTGGGGAAAAGCAGGCAGAGAATTCCCTGCTAGCACCTTCTCTGTGCCTGTTCACATTGCTTCGCAGAATCGCTTTTGTGCAGAAAACAGTAACACTTGTTCAGAACAAAAGAAAGCACAGAGCCCCAGATTTTATGTTGTCCTGGAGAGCTTGCAGAGCACTGGGGAAAAGCAGGCAGAGAATTCCCTGCTAGCACCTTCTCTGTGCCTGGGAAACAGAAGTGTTCCCATTGCTTCGCAGAATCGCTTTTGTGCAGAAAACAGTAACACTTGTTCAGAACGAAAGAAAGCACAGAGCCCCAGATTTTATGTTGTCCTGGAGAGCTTGCAGAGCACTGGGGAAAAGCGGGCAGAGAATTCCCTGCTAGCACCTTCTCTGTGCCTGGGAAACAGAAGTGTTCACATTGCTTCGCAGAATCGCTTTTGTGCAGAAAACAGTAACACTTGTTCAGAACGAAAGAAAGCACAGAGCCCCAGATTTGCTGTTGTCCTGGAGAGCTTGCAGAGCACTGGGGAAAGGCAGGCAGAGAAGTCCCTGCTAGCACCTTCTCTGTGCCTGGGAAATAGAAGTGTTCACATTGCTTCGCAGAATCGCTTTTGTGCAGAAAACAATAACACTTGTTCAGAACGAAAGAAAGCACAGAGCCCCAGATTTTATGTTGTCCTGGAGAGCTTGCAGAGCACTGGGGAAAAGCAGGCAGAGAATTCCCTGCTAGCACCTTCTCTGTGCCTGGGAAACAGAAGTGTTCCCATTGCTTCGCAGAATCGCTTTTGTGCAGAAAACAGTAACACTTGTTCAGAACGAAAGAAAGCACAGAGCCCCAGATTTTATGTTGTCCTGGAGAGCTTGCAGAGCACTGGGGAAAGGCAGGCAGAGAATTCCCTGCTAGCACCTTCTCTGTGCCTGGGAAACAGAAGTGTTCCCATTGCTTCGCAGAATCGCTTTTGTGCAGAAAACAGTAACACTTGTTCAGAACGAAAGAAAGCACAGAGCCCCAGATTTTATGTTGTCCTGGAGAGCTTGCAGAGCACTGGGGAAAAGCAGGCAGAGAATTCCCTGCTAGCACCTTCTCTGTGCCTGTTCACATTGCTTCGCAGAATCGCTTTTGTGCAGAAAACAGTAACACTTGTTCAGAACAAAAGAAAGCACAGAGCCCCAGATTTTATGTTGTCCTGGAGAGCTTGCAGAGCACTGGGGAAAAGCAGGCAGAGAATTCCCTGCTAGCACCTTCTCTGTGCCTGGGAAACAGAAGTGTTCCCATTGCTTCGCAGAATCGCTTTTGTGCAGAAAACAGTAACACTTGTTCAGAACGAAAGAAAGCACAGAGCCCCAGATTTTATGTTGTCCTGGAGAGCTTGCAGAGCACTGGGGAAAAGCAGGCAGAGAATTCCCTGCTAGCACCTTCTCTGTGCCTGGGAAACAGAAGTGTTCACATTGCTTCGCAGAATCGCTTTTGTGCAGAAAACAGTAACACTTGTTCAGAACGAAAGAAAGCACAGAGCCCCAGATTTGCTGTTGTCCTGGAGAGCTTGCAGAGCACTGGGGAAAGGCAGGCAGAGAATTCCCTGCTAGCACCTTCTCTGTGCCTGTTCACATTGCTTCGCAGAATCGCTTTTGTGCAGAAAACAGTAACACTTGTTCAGAACGAAAGAAAGCACAGAGCCCCAGATTTTATGTTGTCCTGGAGAGCTTGCAGAGCACTGGGGAAAGGCAGGCAGAGAATTCCCTGCTAGCACCTTCTCTGTGTCTGGGTAACAGAAGTGTTCCCATTGCTTCGCAGAATCGCTTTTGTGCAGAAAACAGTAACACTTGTTCAGAACGAAAGAAAGCACAGAGCCCCAGATTTGCTGTTGTCCTGGAGAGCTTGCAGAGCACTGGGGAAAGGCAGGCAGAGAAGTCCCTGCTAGCACCTTCTCTGTGCCTGGGAAACAGAAGTGTTCACATTGCTTCGCAGAATCGCTTTTGTGCAGAAAACAATAACACTTGTTCAGAACGAAAGAAAGCACAGAGCCCCAGATTTTATGTTGTCCTGGAGAGCTTGCAGAGCACTGGGGAAAAGCAGGCAGAGAATTCCCTGCTAGCACCTTCTCTGTGCCTGGGAAACAGAAGTGTTCCCATTGCTTCGCAGAATCGCTTTTGTGCAGAAAACAGTAACACTTGTTCAGAACGAAAGAAAGCACAGAGCCCCAGATTTTATGTTGTCCTGGAGAGCTTGCAGAGCACTGGGGAAAGGCAGGCAGAGAATTCCCTGCTAGCACCTTCTCTGTGCCTGGGAAACAGAAGTGTTCCCATTGCTTCGCAGAATCGCTTTTGTGCAGAAAACAGTAACACTTGTTCAGAACGAAAGAAAGCACAGAGCCCCAGATTTTATGTTGTCCTGGAGAGCTTGCAGAGCACTGGGGAAAAGCAGGCAGAGAATTCCCTGCTAGCACCTTCTCTGTGCCTGTTCACATTGCTTCGCTGAATCGCTTTTGTGCAGAAAACAGTAACACTTGTTCAGAACGAAAGAAAGCACAGAGCCCCAGATTTTATGTTGTCCTGGAGAGCTTACAGAGCACTGGGGAAAGGCAGGCAGAGAATTCCCTGCTAGCACCTTCTCTGTGCCTGGGAAACAGAAGTGTTCCCATTGCTTCGCAGAATCGCTTTTGTGCAGAAAACAGTAACACTTGTTCAGAACGAAAGAAAGCACAGAGCCCCAGATTTTATGTTGTCCTGGAGAGCTTGCAGAGCACTGGGGAAAAGCAGGCAGAGAATTCCCTGCTAGCACCTTCTCTGTTCCTGGGAAACAGAAGTGTTCACATTGCTTCGCAGAATCGCTTTTGTGCAGAAAACAGTAACACTTGTTCAGAACGAAAGAAAGCACAGAGCCCCAGATTTTATGTTGTCCTGGAGAGCTTGCAGAGCACTGGGGAAAAGCAGGCAGAGAATTCCCTGCTAGCACCTTCTCTGTGCCTGGGAAGCAGAAGTGTTCCCATTGCTTGGCAGAATCGCTTTTGTGCAGAAAACAGTAACACTTGTTCAGAACGAAAGAAAGCACAGAGCCCCAGATTTTATGTTGTCCTGGAGAGCTTGCAGAGCACTGGGGAAAAGCAGGCAGAGAATTCCCTGCTAGCACCTTCTCTGTGCCTGTTCACATTGCTTCGCAGAATCGCTTTTGTGCAGAAAACAGTAACACTTGTTCAGAACGAAAGAAAGCACAGAGCCCCAGATTTTATGTTGTCCTGGAGAGCTTGCAGAGCACTGGGGAAAAGCAGGCAGAGAATTCCCTGCTAGCACCTTCTCTGTGCCTGGGAAACAGAAGTGTTCACATTGCTTTGCAGAATCGCTTTTGTGCAGAAAACAGTAACACTTGTTCAGAACGAAAGAAAGCACAGAGCCCCAGATTTGCTGTTGTCCTGGAGAGCTTGCAGAGCACTGGGGAAAAGCAGGCAGAGAATTCCCTGCTAGCACCTTCTCTGTGCCTGTTCACATTGCTTCGCAGAATCGCTTTTGTGCAGAAAACAGTAACACTTGTTCAGAACGAAAGAAAGCACAGAGCCCCAGATTTTATGTTGTCCTGGAGAGCTTGCAGAGCACTGGGGAAAAGCAGGCAGAGAATTCCCTGCTAGTACCTTCTCTGTGCCTGGGAAGCAGAAGTGTTCACATTGCTTGGCAGAATCGCTTTTGTGCAGAAAACAGTAACACTTGTTCAGAACGAAAGAAAGCACAGAGCCCCAGATTTTATGTTGTCCTGGAGAGCTTGCAGAGCACTGGGGAAAGGCAGGCAGAGAATTCCCTGCTAGCACCTTCTCTGTGCCTGTTCACATTGCTTCGCAAAATCGCTTTTGTGCAGAAAACAGTAACACTTGTTCAGAACGAAAGAAAGCACAGAGCCCCAGATTTTATGTTGTCCTGGAGAGCTTGCAGAGCACTGGGGAAAGGCAGGCAGAGAATTCCCTGCTAGCACCTTCTCTGTGCCTGGGAAGCAGAAGTGTTTACATTGCTTCGCAGAATCGCTTTTGTGCAGAAAACAGTAACACTTGTTCAGAACGAAAGAAAGCACAGAGCCCCAGATTTTATGTTGTCCTGGAGAGCTTGCAGAGCACTGGGGAAAAGCAGGCAGAGAATTACCTGCTAGCACCTTCTCTGTTCCTGGGAAACAGAAGTGTTCACATTGCTTCGCAGAATCGCTTTTGTGCAGAAAA
The DNA here is from genome assembly GCF_047716275.1 of Strix uralensis. NCBI lineage: Eukaryota > Metazoa > Chordata > Aves > Strigiformes > Strigidae > Strix > Strix uralensis. The sequence continues at coordinate 12,776 of NW_027436728.1, forward strand.
CAGTAACACTTGTTCAGAACGAAAGAAAGCACAGAGCCCCAGATTTTATGTTGTCCTGGAGAGCTTGCAGAGCACTGGGGAAAAGCAGGCAGAGAATTCCCTGCTAGCACCTTCTCTGTTCCTGGGAAACAGAAGTGTTCACATTGCTTCGCAGAATCGCTTTTGTGCAGAAAACAGTAACACTTGTTCAGAACGAAAGAAAGCACAGAGCCCCAGATTTTATGTTGTCCTGGAGAGCTTGCAGAGCACTGGGGAAAGGCAGGCAGAGAATTCCCTGCTAGCACCTTCTCTGTGCCTGTTCACATTGCTTCGCAGAATCGCTTTTGTGCAGAAAACAGTAACACTTGTTCAGAACGAAAGAAAGCACAGAGCCCCAGATTTTATGTTGTCCTGGAGAGCTTGCAGAGCACTGGGGAAAAGCAGGCAGAGAAGTCCCTGCTAGCACCTTCTCTGTGCCTGGGAAACAGAAGTGTTCACATTGCTTCGCAGAATCGCTTTTGTGCAGAAAACAGTAACACTTGTTCAGAACGAAAGAAAGCACAGAGTCCCAGATTTGCTGTTGTCCTGGAGAGCTTGCAGAGCACTGGGGAAAGGCAGGCAGAGAATTCCCTGCTAGCACCTTCTCTGTGCCTGTTCACATTGCTTCGCAGAATCGCTTTTGTGCAGAAAACAGTAACACTTGTTCAGACGAAAGAAAGCACAGAGCCCCAGATTTTATGTTGTCCTGGAGAGCTTGCAGAGCACTGGGGAAAGGCAGGCAGAGAATTCCCTGCTAGCACCTTCTCTGTGTCTGGGTAACAGAAGTGTTCCCATTGCTTCGCAGAATCGCTTTTGTGCAGAAAACAGTAACACTTGTTCAGAACGAAAGAAAGCACAGAGCCCCAGATTTGCTGTTGTTCTGGAGAGCTTGCAGAGCACTGGGGAAAGGCAGGCAGAGAATTCCCTGCTAGCACCTTCTCTGTGCCTGTTCACATTGCTTCGCAGAATCGCTTTTGTGCAGAAAACAGTAACACTTGTTCAGAACGAAAGAAAGCACAGAGCCCCAGATTTTATGTTGTCCTGGAGAGCTTGCAGAGCACTGGGGAAAAGCAGGCAGAGAATTCCCTGCTAGCACGTTTTCTGTTCCTGGGAAACAGAAGTGTTCACATTGCTTCGCAGAATCGCTTTTGTGCAGAAAACAGTAACACTTGTTCAGCAGAAAGAAAGCACAGAGCCCCAGATTTTATGTTGTCCTGGAGAGCTTGCAGAGCACTGGGGAAAAGCAGGCAGAGAATTCCCTGCTAGCACCTTCTCTGTGCCTGGGAAACAGAAGTGTTCACATTGCTTCGCAGAATTGCTTTTGTGCAGAAAACAGTAACACTTGTTCAGAACGAAAGAAAGCACAGAGCCCCAGATCTGTTGTTGTCCTGGAGAGCTTGCAGAGCACTGGGGAAAGGCAGGCAGAGAATTCCCTGCTAGCACCTTCTCTGTGCCTGTTCACATTGCTTCGCAGAATCGCTTTTGTGCAGAAAACAGTAACACTTGTTCAGACGAAAGAAAGCACAGAGCCCCAGATTTTATGTTGTCCTGGAGAGCTTGCAGAGCACTGGGGAAAGGCAGGCAGAGAATTCCCTGCTAGCACCTTCTCTGTGTCTGGGTAACAGAAGTGTTCCCATTGCTTCGCAGAATCGCTTTTGTGCAGAAAACAGTAACACTTGTTCAGAACGAAAGAAAGCACAGAGCTCCAGATTTGCTGTTGTCCTGGAGAGCTTGCAGAGCACTGGGGAAAGGCAGGCAGAGAATTCCCTGCTAGCACCTTCTCTGTGCCTGTTCACATTGCTTCGCAGAATCGCTTTTGTGCAGAAAACAGTAACACTTGTTCAGACGAAAGAAAGCACAGAGCCCCAGATTTTATGTTGTCCTGGAGAGCTTGCAGAGCACTGGGGAAAGGCAGGCAGAGAATTCCCTGCTAGCACCTTCTCTGTGTCTGGGTAACAGAAGTGTTCCCATTGCTTCGCAGAATCGCTTTTGTGCAGAAAACAGTAACACTTGTTCAGAACGAAAGAAAGCACAGAGCCCCAGATTTGCTGTTGTCCTGGAGAGCTTGCAGAGCACTGGGGAAAAGCAGGCAGAGAATTCCCTGCTAGCACCTTCTCTGTGCCTGTTCACATTGCTTCGCAGAATCGCTTTTGTGCAGAAAACAGTAACACTTGTTCAGAACGAAAGAAAGCACAGAGCCCCAGATTTTATGTTGTCCTGGAGAGCTTGCAGAGCACTGGGGAAAAGCAGGCAGAGAATTCCCTGCTAGCACGTTCTCTGTTCCTGGGAAACAGAAGTGTTCCCATTGCTTCGCAGAATCGCTTTTGTGCAGAAAACAGTAACACTTGTTCAGCAGAAAGAAAGCACAGAGCCCCAGATTTTATGTTGTCCTGGAGAGCTTGCAGAGCACTGGGGAAAAGCAGGCAGAGAATTCCCTGCTAGCACCTTCTCTGTGCCTGGGAAACAGAAGTGTTCACATTGCTTCGCAGAATCGCTTTTGTGCAGAAAACAGTAACACTTGTTCAGAACGAAAGAAAGCACAGAGCCCCAGATTTGCTGTTGTCCTGGAGAGCTTGCAGAGCACTGGGGAAAGGCAGGCAGAGAATTCCCTGCTAGCACCTTCTCTGTGCCTGTTCACATTGCTTCGCAGAATCGCTTTTGTGCAGAAAACAGTAACACTTGTTCAGAACGAAAGAAAGCACAGAGCCCCAGATTTGCTGTTGTCCTGGAGAGCTTGCAGAGCACTGGGGAAAAGCAGGCAGAGAATTCCCTGCTAGCACCTTCTCTGTGCCTGTTCACATTGCTTCGCTGAATCGCTTTTGTGCAGAAAACAGTAACACTTGTTCAGAACGAAAGAAAGCACAGAGCCCCAGATCTGTTGTTGTCCTGGAGAGCTTGCAGAGCACTGGGGAAAGGCAGGCAGAGAATTCCCTGCTAGCACCTTCTCTGTGCCTGTTCACATTGCTTCGCTGAATCGCTTTTGTGCAGAAAACAGTAACACTTGTTCAGAACGAAAGAAAGCACAGAGCCCCAGATTTTATGTTGTCCTGGAGAGCTTGCAGAGCACTGGGGAAAAGCAGGCAGAGAATTCCCTGCTAGCACCTTCTCTGTTCCTGGGAAACAGAAGTGTTCACATTGCTTCGCAGAATAGCTTTTGTGCAGAAAACAGTAACACTTGTTCAGAACGAAAGAAAGCACAGAGCCCCAGATTTTATGTTGTCCTGGAGAGCTTGCAGAGCACTGGGGAAAAGCAGGCAGAGAATTCCCTGCTAGCACCTTCTCTGTGCCTGTTCACATTGCTTCGCAGAATCGCTTTTGTGCAGAAAACAGTAACACTTGTTCAGAACAAAAGAAAGCACAGAGCCCCAGATTTTATGTTGTCCTGGAGAGCTTGCAGAGCACTGGGGAAAAGCAGGCAGAGAATTCCCTGCTAGCACCTTCTCTGTGCCTGGGAAACAGAAGTGTTCCCATTGCTTCGCAGAATCGCTTTTGTGCAGAAAACAGTAACACTTGTTCAGAACGAAAGAAAGCACAGAGCCCCAGATTTTATGTTGTCCTGGAGAGCTTGCAGAGCACTGGGGAAAAGCAGGCAGAGAATTCCCTGCTAGCACCTTCTCTGTGCCTGGGAAACAGAAGTGTTCACATTGCTTCGCAGAATCGCTTTTGTGCAGAAAACAGTAACACTTGTTCAGAACGAAAGAAAGCACAGAGCCCCAGATTTGCTGTTGTCCTGGAGAGCTTGCAGAGCACTGGGGAAAGGCAGGCAGAGAAGTCCCTGCTAGCACCTTCTCTGTGCCTGGGAAACAGAAGTGTTCACATTGCTTCGCAGAATCGCTTTTGTGCAGAAAACAATAACACTTGTTCAGAACGAAAGAAAGCACAGAGCCCCAGATTTTATGTTGTCCTGGAGAGCTTGCAGAGCACTGGGGAAAAGCAGGCAGAGAATTCCCTGCTAGCACCTTCTCTGTGCCTGGGAAACAGAAGTGTTCCCATTGCTTCGCAGAATCGCTTTTGTGCAGAAAACAGTAACACTTGTTCAGAACGAAAGAAAGCACAGAGCCCCAGATTTTATGTTGTCCTGGAGAGCTTGCAGAGCACTGGGGAAAGGCAGGCAGAGAATTCCCTGCTAGCACCTTCTCTGTGCCTGGGAAACAGAAGTGTTCCCATTGCTTCGCAGAATCGCTTTTGTGCAGAAAACAGTAACACTTGTTCAGAACGAAAGAAAGCACAGAGCCCCAGATTTTATGTTGTCCTGGAGAGCTTGCAGAGCACTGGGGAAAAGCAGGCAGAGATTTCCCTGCTAGCACCTTCTCTGTTCCTGGGAAACAGAAGTGTTCACATTGCTTCGCAGAATCGCTTTTGTGCAGAAAACAGTAACACTTGTTCAGAACGAAAGAAAGCACAGAGCCCCAGATTTTATGTTGTCCTGGAGAGCTTGCAGAGCACTGGGGAAAAGCAGGCAGAGAATTCCCTGCTAGCACCTTCTCTGTGCCTGTTCACATTGCTTCGCAGAATCGCTTTTGTGCAGAAAACAGTAACACTTGTTCAGAACGAAAGAAAGCACAGAGCCCCAGATTTTATGTTGTCCTGGAGAGCTTGCAGAGCACTGGGGAAAGGCAGGCAGAGAATTCCCTGCTAGCACCTTCTCTGTGTCTGGGTAACAGAAGTGTTCCCATTGCTTCGCAGAATCGCTTTTGTGCAGAAAACAGTAACACTTGTTCAGAACGAAAGAAAGCACAGAGCCCCAGATTTGCTGTTGTCCTGGAGAGCTTGCAGAGCACTGGGGAAAGGCAGGCAGAGAAGTCCCTGCTAGCACCTTCTCTGTGCCTGGGAAACAGAAGTGTTCACATTGCTTCGCAGAATCGCTTTTGTGCAGAAAACAATAACACTTGTTCAGAACGAAAGAAAGCACAGAGCCCCAGATTTTATGTTGTCCTGGAGAGCTTGCAGAGCACTGGGGAAAAGCAGGCAGAGAATTCCCTGCTAGCACCTTCTCTGTGCCTGGGAAACAGAAGTGTTCCCATTGCTTCGCAGAATCGCTTTTGTGCAGAAAACAGTAACACTTCTTCAGAACGAAAGAAAGCACAGAGCCCCAGATTTTATGTTGTCCTGGAGAGCTTGCAGAGCACTGGGGAAAGGCAGGCAGAGAATTCCCTGCTACCACCTTCTCTGTGCCTGGGAAACAGAAGTGTTCCCATTGCTTCGCAGAATCGCTTTTGTGCAGAAAACAGTAACACTTGTTCAGAACGAAAGAAAGCACAGAGCCCCAGATTTTATGTTGTCCTGGAGAGCTTGCAGAGCACTGGGGAAAAGCAGGCAGAGAATTCCCTGCTAGCACCTTCTCTGTGCCTGTTCACATTGCTTCGCTGAATCGCTTTTGTGCAGAAAACAGTAACACTTGTTCAGAACGAAAGAAAGCACAGAGCCCCAGATTTTATGTTGTCCTGGAGAGCTTACAGAGCACTGGGGAAAGGCAGGCAGAGAATTCCCTGCTAGCACGTTCTCTGTTCCTGGGAAACAGAAGTGTTCCCATTGCTTCGCAGAATCGCTTTTGTGCAGAAAACAGTAACACTTGTTCAGAACGAAAGAAAGCACAGAGCCCCAGATTTTATGTTGTCCTGGAGAGCTTGCAGAGCACTGGGGAAAAGCAGGCAGAGAATTCCCTGCTAGCACCTTCTCTGTGCCTGGGAAACAGAAGTGTTCACATTGCTTCGCAGAATCGCTTTTGTGCAGAAAACAGTAACACTTGTTCAGAACGAAAGAAAGCACAGAGCCCCAGATTTTATGTTGTCCTGGAGAGCTTGCAGAGCACTGGGGAAAAGCAGGCAGAGAATTCCCTGCTAGCACCTTCTCTGTGCCTGGGAAGCAGAAGTGTTCACATTGCTTGGCAGAATCGCTTTTGTGCCAAAACAGTAACACTTGTTCAGAACGAAAGAAAGCACAGAGCCCCAGATTTTATGTTGTCCTGGAGAGCTTGCAGAGCACTGGGGAAAAGCAGGCAGAGAATTCCCTGCTAGCACCTTCTCTGTGCCTGTTCACATTGCTTCGCAGAATCGCTTTTGTGCAGAAAACAGTTACACTTGTTCAGAACAAAAGAAAGCACAGAGCCCCAGATTTTATGTTGTCCTGGAGAGCTTGCAGAGCACTGGGGAAAAGCAGGCAGAGAATTCCCTGCTAGCACCTTCTCTGTGCCTGGGAAACAGAAGTGTTCACATTGCTTTGCAGAATCGCTTTTGTGCAGAAAACAGTAACACTTGTTCAGAACGAAAGAAAGCACAGAGCCCCAGATTTGCTGTTGTCCTGGAGAGCTTGCAGAGCACTGGGGAAAAGCAGGCAGAGAATTCCCTGCTAGCACCTTCTCTGTGCCTGTTCACATTGCTTCGCAGAATCGCTTTTGTGCAGAAAACAGTAACACTTGTTCAGAACGAAAGAAAGCACAGAGCCCCAGATTTTATGTTGTCCTGGAGAGCTTGCAGAGCACTGGGGAAAAGCAGGCAGAGAATTCCCTGCTAGTACCTTCTCTGTGCCTGGGAAGCAGAAGTGTTCACATTGCTTCGCAGAATCGCTTTTGTGCAGAAAACAGTAACACTTGTTCAGAACGAAAGAAAGCACAGAGCCCCAGATTTTATGTTGTCCTGGAGAGCTTGCAGAGCACTGGGGAAAAGCAGGCAGAGAATTCCCTGCTAGCACCTTCTCTGTGCCTGGGAAACAGAAGTGTTCACATTGCTTCGCAGAATCGCTTTTGTGCAGAAAACAGTAACACTTGTTCAGAACGAAAGAAAGCACAGAGCCCCAGATTTTATGTTGTCCTGGAGAGCTTGCAGAGCACTGGGGAAAGGCAGGCAGAGAATTCCCTGCTAGCACCTTCTCTGTGCCTGGGAAGCAGAAATGTTCACATTGCTTCGCAGAATCACTTTTGTGCAGAAAACAGTAACACTTGTTCAGAACGAAAGAAAGCACAGAGCCCCAGATTCTATGTTGTCCTGGAGAGCTTGCAGAGCACTGGGGAAAGGCAGGCAGAGAATTCCCTGCTAGCACCTTCTCTGTGCCTGGGAAACAGAAGTGTTCCCATTGCTTCGCAGAATCGCTTTTGTGCAGAAAACAGTAACACTTGTTCAGAACGAAAGAAAGCACAGAGCCCCAGATTTGCTGTTGTCCTGGAGAGCTTGCAGAGCACTGGGGAAAGGCAGGCAGAGAATTCCCTGCTAGCACCTTCTCTGTGCCTGTTCACATTGCTTCGCTGAATCGCTTTTGTGCAGAAAACAGTAACACTTGTTCAGAACGAAAGAAAGCACAGAGCCCCAGATTTTATGTTGTCCTGGAGAGCTTGCAGAGCACTGGGGAAAGGCAGGCAGAGAATTCCCTGCTAGCACCTTCTCTGTGCCTGTTCACATTGCTTCGCTGAATCGCTTTTGTGCAGAAAACAGTAACACTTGTTCAGAACGAAAGAAAGCACAGAGCCCCAGATTTTATGTTGTCCTGGAGAGCTTGCAGAGCACTGGGGAAAGGCAGGCAGAGAATTCCCTGCTAGCACCTTCTCTGTGCCTGGGAAACAGAAGTGTTCCCATTGCTTCGCAGAATCGCTTTTGTGCAGAAAACAGTAACACTTGTTCAGAACGAAAGAAAGCACAGACCCCCAGATTTTATGTTGTCCTGGAGAGCTTGCAGAGCACTGGGGAAAAGCAGGCAGAGAATTCCCTGCTAGCACCTTCTCTGTGCCTGGGAAACAGAAGTGTTCACATTGCTTCGCAGAATCGCTTTTGTGCAGAAAACAGTAACACTTGTTCAGAACGAAAGAAAGCACAGAGCCCCAGATTTTATGTTGTCCTGGAGAGCTTGCAGAGCACTGGGGAAAAGCAGGCAGAGAATTCCCTGCTAGCACCTTCTCTGTGCCTGTTCACATTGCTTCGCAGAATCGCTTTTGTGCAGAAAACAGTAACACTTGTTCAGAACAAAAGAAAGCACAGAGCCCCAGATTTTATGTTGTCCTGGAGAGCTTGCAGAGCACTGGGGAAAAGCAGGCAGAGAATTCCCTGCTAGCACCTTCTCTGTGCCTGGGAAACAGAAGTGTTCCCATTGCTTCGCAGAATCGCTTTTGTGCAGAAAACAGTAACACTTGTTCAGAACGAAAGAAAGCACAGAGCCCCAGATTTTATGTTGTCCTGGAGAGCTTGCAGAGCACTGGGGAAAGGCAGGCAGAGAATTCCCTGCTAGCACCTTCTCTGTGCCTGTTCACATTGCTTCGCAGAATCGCTTTTGTGCAGAAAACAGTAACACTTGTTCAGAACGAAAGAAAGCACAGAGCCCCAGATTTTATGTTGTCCTGGAGAGCTTGCAGAGCACTGGGGAAAGGCAGGCAGAGAATTCCCTGCTAGCACCTTCTCTGTGCCTGGGAAACAGAAGTGTTCACATTGCTTCGCAGAATCGCTTTTGTGCAGAAAACAGTAACACTTGTTCAGAACGAAAGAAAGCACAGAGCCCCAGATTTTATGTTGTCCTGGAGAGCTTGCAGAGCACTGGGGAAAAGCAGGCAGAGAATTCCCTGCTAGCACCTTCTCTGTTCCTGGGAAACAGAAGTGTTCACATTGCTTCGCAGAATCGCTTTTGTGCAGAAAACAGTAACACTTGTTCAGAACGAAAGAAAGCACAGAGCCCCAGATTTTATGTTGTCCTGGAGAGCTTGCAGAGCACTGGGGAAAAGCAGGCAGAGAATTCCCTGCTAGCACCTTCTCTGTGCCTGTTCACATTGCTTCGCAGAATCGCTTTTGTGCAGAAAACAGTAACACTTGTTCAGAACAAAAGAAAGCACAGAGCCCCAGATTTTATGTTGTCCTGGAGAGCTTGCAGAGCACTGGGGAAAAGCAGGCAGAGAATTCCCTGCTAGCACCTTCTCTGTGCCTGGGAAACAGAAGTGTTCCCATTGCTTCGCAGAATCGCTTTTGTGCAGAAAACAGTAACACTTGTTCAGAACGAAAGAAAGCACAGAGCCCCAGATTTTATGTTGTCCTGGAGAGCTTGCAGAGCACTGGGGAAAAGCAGGCAGAGAATTCCCTGCTAGCACCTTCTCTGTGCCTGGGAAGCAGAAGTGTTCACATTGCTTCGCAGAATCGCTTTTGTGCAGAAAACAGTAACACTTGTTCAGAACGAAAGAAAGCACAGAGCCCCAGATTTGCTGTTGTCTTGGAGAGCTTGCAGAGCACTGGGGAAAGGCAGGCAGAGAATTCCCTGCTAGCACCTTCTCTGTGCCTGTTCACATTGCTTCGCAGAATCGCTTTTGTGCAGAAAACAGTAACACTTGTTCAGAACGAAAGAAAGCACAGAGCCCCAGATTTTATGTTGTCCTGGAGAGCTTGCAGAGCACTGGGGAAAGGCAGCCAGAGAATTCCCTGCTAGCACCTTCTCTGTGTCTGGGTAACAGAAGTGTTCCCATTGCTTCGCAGAATCGCTTTTGTGCAGAAAACAGTAACACTTGTTCAGAACGAAAGAAAGCACAGAGCCCCAGATTTGCTGTTGTCCTGGAGAGCTTGCAGAGCACTGGGGAAAGGCAGGCAGAGAAGTCCCTGCTAGCACCTTCTCTGTGCCTGGGAAACAGAAGTGTTCACATTGCTTCGCAGAATCGCTTTTGTGCAGAAAACAGTAACACTTGTTCAGAACGAAAGAAAGCACAGAGCCCCAGATTTTATGTTGTCCTGGAGAGCTTGCAGAGCACTGGGGAAAAGCAGGCAGAGAATTCCCTGCTAGCACCTTCTCTGTGCCTGGGAAACAGAAGTGTTCCCATTGCTTCGCAGAATCGCTTTTGTGCAGAAAACAGTAACACTTGTTCAGAACGAAAGAAAGCACAGAGCCCCAGATTTTATGTTGTCCTGGAGAGCTTGCAGAGCACTGGGGAAAGGCAGGCAGAGAATTCCCTGCTACCACCTTCTCTGTGCCTGGGAAACAGAAGTGTTCCCATTGCTTCGCAGAATCGCTTTTGTGCAGAAAACAGTAACACTTGTTCAGAACGAAAGAAAGCACAGAGCCCCAGATTTTATGTTGTCCTGGAGAGCTTGCAGAGCACTGGGGAAAAGCAGGCAGAGAATTCCCTGCTAGCACCTTCTCTGTGCCTGTTCACATTGCTTCGCAGAATCGCTTTTGTGCAGAAAACAGTAACACTTGTTCAGAACGAAAGAAAGCACAGAGCCCCAGATTTTATGTTGTCCTGGAGAGCTTGCAGAGCACTGGGGAAAAGCAGGCAGAGAATTCCCTGCTAGCACCTTCTCTGTGCCTGTTCACATTGCTTCGCAGAATCGCTTTTGTGCAGAAAACAGTAACACTTGTTCAGAACGAAAGAAAGCACAGAGCCACAGATTTGCTGTTGTCCTGGAGAGCTTGCAGAGCACTGGGGAAAGGCAGGCAGAGAATTCCCTGCTAGCACCTTCTCTGTGCCTGTTCACATTGCTTCGCAGAATCGCTTTTGTGCAGAAAACAGTAACACTTGTTCAGAACGAAAGAAAGCACAGAGCCCCAGATTTTATGTTGTCCTGGAGAGCTTGCAGAGCACTGGGGAAAAGCAGGCAGAGAATTCCCTGCTAGCACCTTCTCTGTTCCTGGGAAACAGAAGTGTTCACATTGCTTCGCAGAATCGCTTTTGTGCAGAAAACAGTAACAGTTGTTCAGAACGAAAGAAAGCACAGAGCCCCAGATTTTATGTTGTCCTGGAGAGCTTGCAGAGCACTGGGGAAAGGCAGGCAGAGAATTCCCTGCTAGCACCTTCTCTGTGCCTGTTCACATTGCTTCGCAGAATCGCTTTTGTGCAGAAAACAGTAACACTTGTTCAGAACGAAAGAAAGCACAGAGCCCCAGATTTTATGTTGTCCTGGAGAGCTTGCACAGCACTGGGGAAAGGCAGGCAGAGAATTCCCTGCTAGCACCTTCTCTGTGCCTGGGAAGCAGAAGTGTTTACATTGCTTGGCAGAATCGCTTTTGTGCAGAAAACAGTAACACTTGTTCAGAACGAAAGAAAGCACAGAGCCCCAGATTTTATGTTGTCCTGGAGAGCTTGCAGAGCACTGGGGAAAAGCAGGCAGAGAATTACCTGCTAGCACCTTCTCTGTTCCTGGGAAACAGAAGTGTTCACATTGCTTCGCAGAATCGCTTTTGTGCAGAAAACAGTAACACTTGTTCAGAACGAAAGAAAGCACAGAGCCCCAGATTTTATGTTGTCCTGGAGAGCTTGCAGAGCACTGGGGAAAAGCAGGCAGAGAATTCCCTGCTAGCACCTTCTCTGTGCCTGTTCACATTGCTTCGCAGAATCGCTTTTGTGCAGAAAACAGTAACACTTGTTCAGAACAAAAGAAAGCACAGAGCCCCAGATTTTATGTTGTCCTGGAGAGCTTGCAGAGCACTGGGGAAAAGAAGGCAGAGAATTCCCTGCTAGCACCTTCTCTGTGCCTGGGAAACAGAAGTGTTCACATTGCTTCGCAGAATAGCTTTTGTGCAGAAAACAGTAACACTTGTTCAGAACGAAAGAAAGCACAGAGCCCCAGATTTGCTGTTGTCCTGGAGAGCTTGCAGAGCACTGGGGAAAAGCAGGCAGAGAATTCCCTGCTAGCACCTTCTCTGTGCCTGTTCACATTGCTTCGCAGAATCGCTTTTGTGCAGAAAACAGTAACACTTGTTCAGAACGAAAGAAAGCACAGAGCCCCAGATTTTATGTTGTCCTGGAGAGCTTGCAGAGCACTGGGGAAAAGCAGGCAGAGAATTCCCTGCTAGCACCTTCTCTGTTCCTGGGAAACAGAAGTGTTCACATTGCTTCGCAGAATCGCTTTTGTGCAGAAAACAGTAACACTTGTTCAGAACGAAAGAAAGCACAGAGCCCCAGATTTTATGTTGTCCTGGAGAGCTTGCAGAGCACTGGGGAAAGGCAGGCAGAGAATTCCCTGCTAGCACCTTCTCTGTGCCTGTTCACATTGCTTCGCAGAATCGCTTTTGTGCAGAAAACAGTAACACTTGTTCAGAACGAAAGAAAGCACAGAGCCCCAGATTTTATGTTGTCCTGGAGAGCTTGCAGAGCACTGGGGAAAAGCAGGCAGAGAATTCCCTGCTAGTACCTTCTCTGTGCCTGGGAAGCACAAGTGTTCACATTGCTTCGCAGAATCGCTTTTGTGCAGAAAACAGTAACACTTGTTCAGAACGAAAGAAAGCACAGAGCCCCAGATTTTATGTTGTCCTGGAGAGCTTGCAGAGCACTGGGGAAAAGCAGGCAGAGAATTCCCTGCTAGTACCTTCTCTGTGCCTGGGAAACAGAAGTGTTCACATTGCTTCGCAGACTCGCTTTTGTGCAGAAAACAGTAACACTTGTTCAGAACGAAAGAAAGCACAGAGCCCCAGATTTGCTGTTGTCCTGGAGAGCTTGCAGAGCACTGGGGAAAGGCAGGCAGAGAATTCCCTGCTAGCACCTTCTCTGTGCCTGTTCACATTGCTTCGCAGAATCGCTTTTGTGCAGAAAACAGTAACACTTGTTCAGACGAAAGAAAGCACAGAGCCCCAGATTTTATGTTGTCCTGGAGAGCTTGCAGAGCACTGGGGAAAGGCAGGCAGAGAATTCCCTGCTAGCACCTTCTCTGTGTCTGGGTAACAGAAGTGTTCCCATTGCTTCGCAGAATCGCTTTTGTGCAGAAAACAGTAACACTTGTTCAGAACGAAAGAAAGCACAGAGCCCAGATTTTATGTTGTCCTGGAGAGCTTGCAGAGCACTGGGGAAAAGCAGGCAGAGAATTCCCTGCTAGCACCTTCTCTGTGCCTGTTCACATTGCTTCGCAGAATCGCTTTTGTGCAGAAAACAGTAACACTTGTTCAGAACAAAAGAAAGCACAGAGCCCCAGATTTTATGTTGTCCTGGAGAGCTTGCAGAGCACTGGGGAAAAGCAGGCAGAGAATTCCCTGCTAGCACCTTCTCTGTGCCTGGGAAACAGAAGTGTTCACATTGCTTGGCAGAATCGCTTTTGTGCAGAAAACAGTAACACTTGTTCAGAACGAAAGAAAGCACAGAGCCACATATTTGCTGTTGTCCTGGAGAGCTTGCAGAGCACTGGGGAAAGGCAGGCAGAGAATTCCCTGCTAGCACCTTCTCTGTGCCTGTTCACATTGCTTCGCAGAATCGCTTTTGTGCAGAAAACAGTAACACTTGTTCAGAACGAAAGAAAGCACAGAGCCCCCGATTTTATGTTGTCCTGGAGAGCTTGCAGAGCACTGGGGAAAAGCAGGCAGAGAATTACATGCTAGCACCTTCTCTGTTCCTGGGAAACAGAAGTGTTCACATTGCTTCGCAGAATCGCTTTTGTGCAGAAAACAGTAACACTTGTTCAGAACGAAAGAAAGCACAGAGCCCCAGATTTTATGTTGTCCTGGAGAGCTTGCAGAGCACTGGGGAAAGGCAGGCAGAGAATTCCCTGCTAGCACCTTCTCTGTGCCTGGGAAGCAGAAGTGTTTACATTGCTTCGCAGAATCGCTTTTGTGCAGAAAACAGTAACACTTGTTCAGAACGAAAGAAAGCACAGAGCCCCAGATTTTATGTTGTCCTGGAGAGCTTGCAGAGCACTGGGGAAAAGCAGGCAGAGAATTACCTGCTAGCACCTTCTCTGTTCCTGGGAAACAGAAGTGTTCACATTGCTTCGCAGAATCGCTTTTGTGCAGAAAACAGTAACACTTGTTCAGAACGAAAGAAAGCACAGAGCCCCAGATTTTATGTTGTCCTGGAGAGCTTGCAGAGCACTGGGGAAAAGCAGGCAGAGAATTCCCTGCTAGCACCTTCTCTGTGCCTGGGAAACAGAAGTGTTCACATTGCTTGGCAGAATCGCTTTTGTGCAGAAAACAGTAACACTTGTTCAGAACGAAAGAAAGCACAGAGCCCCAGATTTTATGTTGTCCTGGAGAGCTTGCAGAGCACTGGGGAAAGGCAGGCAGAGAATTCCCTGCTAGCACCTTCTCTGTGCCTGTTCACATTGCTTCGCAGAATCGCTTTTGTGCAGAAAACAGTAACACTTGTTCAGAACGAAAGAAAGCACAGAGCCCCAGATTTTATGTTGTCCTGGAGAGCTTGCAGAGCACTGGGGAAAAGCAGGCAGAGAATTCCCTGGTAGCACCTTCTCTGTGCCTGGGAAACAGAAGTGTTCACATTGCTTCGCAGAATCGCTTTTGTGCAGAAAACAGTAACACTTGTTCAGAACGAAAGAAAGCACAGAGCCCCAGATTTTATGTTGTCCTGGAGAGCTTGCAGAGCACTGGGGAAAGGCAGGCAGAGAATTCCCTGCTAGCACCTTCTCTGTGCCTGTTCACATTGCTTCGCAGAATCGCTTTTGTGCAGAAAACAGTAACACTTGTTCAGACGAAAGAAAGCACAGAGCCCCAGATTTTATGTTGTCCTGGAGAGCTTGCAGAGCACTGGGGAAAGGCAGGCAGAGAATTCCCTGCTAGCACCTTCTCTGTGTCTGGGTAACAGAAGTGTTCCCATTGCTTCGCAGAATCGCTTTTGTGCAGAAAACAGTAACACTTGTTCAGAACGAAAGAAAGCACAGAGCCCCAGATTTGCTGTTGTTCTGGAGAGCTTGCAGAGCACTGGGGAAAGGCAGGCAGAGAATTCCCTGCTAGCACCTTCTCTGTGCCTGTTCACATTGCTTCGCAGAATCGCTTTTGTGCAGAAAACAGTAACACTTGTTCAGCAGAAAGAAAGCACAGAGCCCCAGATTTTATGTTGTCCTGGAGAGCTTGCAGAGCACTGGGGAAAAGCAGGCAGAGAATTCCCTGCTAGCACCTTCTCTGTGCCTGGGAAACAGAAGTGTTCACATTGCTTCGCAGAATCGCTTTTGTGCAGAAAACAGTAACACTTGTTCAGAACGAAAGAAAGCACAGAGCCCCAGATCTGTTGTTGTCCTGGAGAGCTTGCAGAGCACTGGGGAAAGGCAGGCAGAGAATTCCCTGCTAGCACCTTCTCTGTGCCTGTTCACATTGCTTCGCAGAATCGCTTTTGTGCAGAAAACAGTAACACTTGTTCAGACGAAAGAAAGCACAGAGCCCCAGATTTTATGTTGTCCTGGAGAGCTTGCAGAGCACTGGGGAAAGGCAGGCAGAGAATTCCCTGCTAGCACCTTCTCTGTGTCTGGGTAACAGAAGTGTTCCCATTGCTTCGCAGAATCGCTTTTGTGCAGAAAACAGTAACACTTGTTCAGAACGAAAGAAAGCACAGAGCTCCAGATTTTATGTTGTCCTGGAGAGCTTGCAGAGCACTGGGGAAAGGCAGGCAGAGAATTCCCTGCTAGCACCTTCTCTGTGCCTGTTCACATTGCTTCGCAGAATCGCTTTTGTGCAGAAAACAGTAACACTTGTTCAGACGAAAGAAAGCACAGAGCCCCAGATTTTATGTTGTCCTGGAGAGCTTGCAGAGCACTGGGGAAAGGCAGGCAGAGAATTCCCTGCTAGCACCTTCTCTGTGTCTGGGTAACAGAAGTGTTCCCATTGCTTCGCAGAATCGCTTTTGTGCAGAAAACAGTAACACTTGTTCAGAACGAAAGAAAGCACAGAGCCCCAGATTTGCTGTTGTCCTGGAGAGCTTGCAGAGCACTGGGGAAAGGCAGGCAGAGAATTCCCTGCTAGCACCTTCTCTGTGCCTGTTCACATTGCTTCGCAGAATCGCTTTTGTGCAGAAAACAGTAACACTTGTTCAGAACGAAAGAAAGCACAGAGCCCCAGATTTTATGTTGTCCTGGAGAGCTTGCAGAGCACTGGGGAAAAGCAGGCAGAGAATTCCCTGCTAGCACGTTCTCTGTTCCTGGGAAACAGAAGTGTTCCCATTGCTTCGCAGAATCGCTTTTGTGCAGAAAACAGTAACACTTGTTCAGCAGAAAGAAAGCACAGAGCCCCAGATTTTATGTTGTCCTGGAGAGCTTGCAGAGCACTGGGGAAAAGCAGGCAGAGAATTCCCTGCTAGCACCTTCTCTGTGCCTGGGAAACAGAAGTGTTCACATTGCTTCGCAGAATCGCTTTTGTGCAGAAAACAGTAACACTTGTTCAGAACGAAAGAAAGCACAGAGCCCCAGATTTGCTGTTGTCCTGGAGAGCTTGCAGAGCACTGGGGAAAGGCAGGCAGAGAATTCCCTGCTAGCACCTTCTCTGTGCCTGTTCACATTGCTTCGCAGAATCGCTTTTGTGCAGAAAACAGTAACACTTGTTCAGAACGAAAGAAAGCACAGAGCCCCAGATTTGCTGTTGTCCTGGAGAGCTTGCAGAGCACTGGGGAAAAGCAGGCAGAGAATTCCCTGCTAGCACCTTCTCTGTGCCTGTTCACATTGCTTCGCAGAATCGCTTTTGTGCAGAAAACAGTAACACTTGTTCAGAACGAAAGAAAGCACAGAGCCCCAGATTTTATGTTGTCCTGGAGAGCTTGCAGAGCACTGGGGAAAGGCAGGCAGAGAATTCCCTGCTAGCACCTTCTCTGTGCCTGTTCACATTGCTTCGCTGAATCGCTTTTGTGCAGAAAACAGTAACACTTGTTCAGAACGAAAGAAAGCACAGAGCCCCAGATTTTATGTTGTCCTGGAGAGCTTGCAGAGCACTGGGGAAAAGCAGGCAGAGAATTCCCTGCTAGCACCTTCTCTGTTCCTGGGAAACAGAAGTGTTCACATTGCTTCGCAGAATAGCTTTTGTGCAGAAAACAGTAACACTTGTTCAGAACGAAAGAAAGCACAGAGCCCCAGATTTGTTGTTGTCCTGGAGAGCTTGCAGAGCACTGGGGAAAAGCAGGCAGAGAATTCCCTGCTAGCACCTTCTCTGTGCCTGTTCACATTGCTTCGCAGAATCGCTTTTGTGCAGAAAACAGTAACACTTGTTCAGAACAAAAGAAAGCACAGAGCCCCAGATTTTATGTTGTCCTGGAGAGCTTGCAGAGCACTGGGGAAAAGCAGGCAGAGAATTCCCTGCTAGCACCTTCTCTGTGCCTGGGAAACAGAAGTGTTCACATTGCTTCGCAGAATCGCTTTTGTGCAGAAAACAGTAACACTTGTTCAGAACGAAAGAAAGCACAGAG
The DNA here is from genome assembly GCF_047716275.1 of Strix uralensis. Lineage (NCBI taxonomy): Eukaryota > Metazoa > Chordata > Aves > Strigiformes > Strigidae > Strix > Strix uralensis. The sequence continues at coordinate 29,853 of NW_027436728.1, forward strand.
CCCCAGATTTTATGTTGTCCTGGAGAGCTTGCAGAGCACTGGGGAAAAGCAGGCAGAGAATTCCCTGCTAGCACCTTCTCTGTGCCTGGGAAACAGAAGTGTTCACATTGCTTCGCAGAATCGCTTTTGTGCAGAAAACAGTAACACTTGTTCAGAACGAAAGAAAGCACAGAGCCCCTGATTTGCTGTTGTCCTGGAGAGCTTGCAGAGCACTGGGGAAAGGCAGGCAGAGAAGTCCCTGCTAGCACCTTCTCTGTGCCTGGGAAATAGAAGTGTTCACATTGCTTCGCAGAATCGCTTTTGTGCAGAAAACAATAACACTTGTTTAGAACGAAAGAAAGCACAGAGCCCCAGATTTTATGTTGTCCTGGAGAGCTTGCAGAGCACTGGGGAAAAGCAGGCAGAGAATTCCCTGCTAGCACCTTCTCTGTGCCTGGGAAACAGAAGTGTTCCCATTGCTTCGCAGAATCGCTTTTGTGCAGAAAACAGTAACACTTGTTCAGAACGAAAGAAAGCACAGAGCCCCAGATTTTATGTTGTCCTGGAGAGCTTGCAGAGCACTGGGGAAAGGCAGGCAGAGAATTCCCTGCTAGCACCTTCTCTGTGCCTGGGAAACAGAAGTGTTCCCATTGCTTCGCAGAATCGCTTTTGTGCAGAAAACAGTAACACTTGTTCAGAACGAAAGAAAGCACAGAGCCCCAGATTTTATGTTGTCCTGGAGAGCTTGCAGAGCACTGGGGAAAAGCAGGCAGAGAATTCCCTGCTAGCACCTTCTCTGTGCCTGTTCACATTGCTTCGCAGAATCGCTTTTGTGCAGAAAACAGTAACACTTGTTCAGAACAAAAGAAAGCACAGAGCCCCAGATTTTATGTTGTCCTGGAGAGCTTGCAGAGCACTGGGGAAAAGCAGGCAGAGAATTCCCTGCTAGCACCTTCTCTGTGCCTGGGAAACAGAAGTGTTCCCATTGCTTCGCAGAATCGCTTTTGTGCAGAAAACAGTAACACTTGTTCAGAACGAAAGAAAGCACAGAGCCCCAGATTTTATGTTGTCCTGGAGAGCTTGCAGAGCACTGGGGAAAAGCAGGCAGAGAATTCCCTGCTAGCACCTTCTCTGTGCCTGGGAAACAGAAGTGTTCACATTGCTTCGCAGAATCGCTTTTGTGCAGAAAACAGTAACACTTGTTCAGAACGAAAGAAAGCACAGAGCCCCAGATTTGCTGTTGTCCTGGAGAGCTTGCAGAGCACTGGGGAAAGGCAGGCAGAGAATTCCCTGCTAGCACCTTCTCTGTGCCTGTTCACATTGCTTCGCAGAATCGCTTTTGTGCAGAAAACAGTAACACTTGTTCAGAACGAAAGAAAGCACAGAGCCCCAGATTTTATGTTGTCCTGGAGAGCTTGCAGAGCACTGGGGAAAGGCAGGCAGAGAATTCCCTGCTAGCACCTTCTCTGTGTCTGGGTAACAGAAGTGTTCCCATTGCTTCGCAGAATCGCTTTTGTGCAGAAAACAGTAACACTTGTTCAGAACGAAAGAAAGCACAGAGCCCCAGATTTGCTGTTGTCCTGGAGAGCTTGCAGAGCACTGGGGAAAGGCAGGCAGAGAAGTCCCTGCTAGCACCTTCTCTGTGCCTGGGAAACAGAAGTGTTCACATTGCTTCGCAGAATCGCTTTTGTGCAGAAAACAATAACACTTGTTCAGAACGAAAGAAAGCACAGAGCCCCAGATTTTATGTTGTCCTGGAGAGCTTGCAGAGCACTGGGGAAAAGCAGGCAGAGAATTCCCTGCTAGCACCTTCTCTGTGCCTGGGAAACAGAAGTGTTCCCATTGCTTCGCAGAATCGCTTTTGTGCAGAAAACAGTAACACTTGTTCAGAACGAAAGAAAGCACAGAGCCCCAGATTTTATGTTGTCCTGGAGAGCTTGCAGAGCACTGGGGAAAGGCAGGCAGAGAATTCCCTGCTAGCACCTTCTCTGTGCCTGGGAAACAGAAGTGTTCCCATTGCTTCGCAGAATCGCTTTTGTGCAGAAAACAGTAACACTTGTTCAGAACGAAAGAAAGCACAGAGCCCCAGATTTTATGTTGTCCTGGAGAGCTTGCAGAGCACTGGGGAAAAGCAGGCAGAGAATTCCCTGCTAGCACCTTCTCTGTGCCTGTTCACATTGCTTCGCTGAATCGCTTTTGTGCAGAAAACAGTAACACTTGTTCAGAACGAAAGAAAGCACAGAGCCCCAGATTTTATGTTGTCCTGGAGAGCTTACAGAGCACTGGGGAAAGGCAGGCAGAGAATTCCCTGCTAGCACCTTCTCTGTGCCTGGGAAACAGAAGTGTTCCCATTGCTTCGCAGAATCGCTTTTGTGCAGAAAACAGTAACACTTGTTCAGAACGAAAGAAAGCACAGAGCCCCAGATTTTATGTTGTCCTGGAGAGCTTGCAGAGCACTGGGGAAAAGCAGGCAGAGAATTCCCTGCTAGCACCTTCTCTGTTCCTGGGAAACAGAAGTGTTCACATTGCTTCGCAGAATCGCTTTTGTGCAGAAAACAGTAACACTTGTTCAGAACGAAAGAAAGCACAGAGCCCCAGATTTTATGTTGTCCTGGAGAGCTTGCAGAGCACTGGGGAAAAGCAGGCAGAGAATTCCCTGCTAGCACCTTCTCTGTGCCTGGGAAGCAGAAGTGTTCACATTGCTTGGCAGAATCGCTTTTGTGCCAAAACAGTAACACTTGTTCAGAACGAAAGAAAGCACAGAGCCCCAGATTTTATGTTGTCCTGGAGAGCTTGCAGAGCACTGGGGAAAAGCAGGCAGAGAATTCCCTGCTAGCACCTTCTCTGTGCCTGTTCACATTGCTTCGCAGAATCGCTTTTGTGCAGAAAACAGTTACACTTGTTCAGAACAAAAGAAAGCACAGAGCCCCAGATTTTATGTTGTCCTGGAGAGCTTGCAGAGCACTGGGGAAAAGCAGGCAGAGAATTCCCTGCTAGCACCTTCTCTGTGCCTGGGAAACAGAAGTGTTCACATTGCTTTGCAGAATCGCTTTTGTGCAGAAAACAGTAACACTTGTTCAGAACGAAAGAAAGCACAGAGCCCCAGATTTGCTGTTGTCCTGGAGAGCTTGCAGAGCACTGGGGAAAAGCAGGCAGAGAATTCCCTGCTAGCACCTTCTCTGTGCCTGTTCACATTGCTTCGCAGAATCGCTTTTGTGCAGAAAACAGTAACACTTGTTCAGAACGAAAGAAAGCACAGAGCCCCAGATTTTATGTTGTCCTGGAGAGCTTGCAGAGCACTGGGGAAAAGCAGGCAGAGAATTCCCTGCTAGTACCTTCTCTGTGCCTGGGAAGCAGAAGTGTTCACATTGCTTGGCAGAATCGCTTTTGTGCAGAAAACAGTAACACTTGTTCAGAACGAAAGAAAGCACAGAGCCCCAGATTTTATGTTGTCCTGGAGAGCTTGCAGAGCACTGGGGAAAGGCAGGCAGAGAATTCCCTGCTAGCACCTTCTCTGTGCCTGTTCACATTGCTTCGCAGAATCGCTTTTGTGCAGAAAACAGTAACACTTGTTCAGAACGAAAGAAAGCACAGAGCCCCAGATTTTATGTTGTCCTGGAGAGCTTGCAGAGCACTGGGGAAAGGCAGGCAGAGAATTCCCTGCTAGCACCTTCTCTGTGCCTGGGAAGCAGAAGTGTTTACATTGCTTCGCAGAATCGCTTTTGTGCAGAAAACAGTAACACTTGTTCAGAACGAAAGAAAGCACAGAGCCCCAGATTTTATGTTGTCCTGGAGAGCTTGCAGAGCACTGGGGAAAAGCAGGCAGAGAATTACCTGCTAGCACCTTCTCTGTTCCTGGGAAACAGAAGTGTTCACATTGCTTCGCAGAATCGCTTTTGTGCAGAAAACAGTAACACTTGTTCAGAACGAAAGAAAGCACAGAGCCCCAGATTTTATGTTGTCCTGGAGAGCTTGCAGAGCACTGGGGAAAAGCAGGCAGAGAATTCCCTGCTAGCACCTTCTCTGTTCCTGGGAAACAGAAGTGTTCACATTGCTTCGCAGAATCGCTTTTGTGCAGAAAACAGTAACACTTGTTCAGAACGAAAGAAAGCACAGAGCCCCAGATTTTATGTTGTCCTGGAGAGCTTGCAGAGCACTGGGGAAAGGCAGGCAGAGAATTCCCTGCTAGCACCTTCTCTGTGCCTGTTCACATTGCTTCGCAGAATCGCTTTTGTGCAGAAAACAGTAACACTTGTTCAGAACGAAAGAAAGCACAGAGCCCCAGATTTTATGTTGTCCTGGAGAGCTTGCAGAGCACTGGGGAAAAGCAGGCAGAGAATTCCCTGCTAGCACCTTCTCTGTGCCTGTTCACATTGCTTCGCTGAATCGCTTTTGTGCAGAAAACAGTAACACTTGTTCAGAACGAAAGAAAGCACAGAGCCCCAGATTTTATGTTGTCCTGGAGAGCTTACAGAGCACTGGGGAAAGGCAGGCAGAGAATTCCCTGCTAGCACCTTCTCTGTGCCTGGGAAACAGAAGTGTTCCCATTGCTTCGCAGAATCGCTTTTGTGCAGAAAACAGTAACACTTGTTCAGAACGAAAGAAAGCACAGAGCCCCAGATTTTATGTTGTCCTGGAGAGCTTGCAGAGCACTGGGGAAAAGCAGGCAGAGAATTCCCTGCTAGCACCTTCTCTGTTCCTGGGAAACAGAAGTGTTCACATTGCTTCGCAGAATCGCTTTTGTGCAGAAAACAGTAACACTTGTTCAGAACGAAAGAAAGCACAGAGCCCCAGATTTTATGTTGTCCTGGAGAGCTTGCAGAGCACTGGGGAAAAGCAGGCAGAGAATTCCCTGCTAGCACCTTCTCTGTGCCTGGGAAGCAGAAGTGTTCACATTGCTTGGCAGAATCGCTTTTGTGCCAAAACAGTAACACTTGTTCAGAACGAAAGAAAGCACAGAGCCCCAGATTTTATGTTGTCCTGGAGAGCTTGCAGAGCACTGGGGAAAAGCAGGCAGAGAATTCCCTGCTAGCACCTTCTCTGTGCCTGTTCACATTGCTTCGCAGAATCGCTTTTGTGCAGAAAACAGTTACACTTGTTCAGAACAAAAGAAAGCACAGAGCCCCAGATTTTATGTTGTCCTGGAGAGCTTGCAGAGCACTGGGGAAAAGCAGGCAGAGAATTCCCTGCTAGCACCTTCTCTGTGCCTGGGAAACAGAAGTGTTCACATTGCTTTGCAGAATCGCTTTTGTGCAGAAAACAGTAACACTTGTTCAGAACGAAAGAAAGCACAGAGCCCCAGATTTGCTGTTGTCCTGGAGAGCTTGCAGAGCACTGGGGAAAAGCAGGCAGAGAATTCCCTGCTAGCACCTTCTCTGTGCCTGTTCACATTGCTTCGCAGAATCGCTTTTGTGCAGAAAACAGTAACACTTGTTCAGAACGAAAGAAAGCACAGAGCCCCAGATTTTATGTTGTCCTGGAGAGCTTGCAGAGCACTGGGGAAAAGCAGGCAGAGAATTCCCTGCTAGTACCTTCTCTGTGCCTGGGAAGCAGAAGTGTTCACATTGCTTGGCAGAATCGCTTTTGTGCAGAAAACAGTAACACTTGTTCAGAACGAAAGAAAGCACAGAGCCCCAGATTTTATGTTGTCCTGGAGAGCTTGCAGAGCACTGGGGAAAGGCAGGCAGAGAATTCCCTGCTAGCACCTTCTCTGTGCCTGTTCACATTGCTTCGCAGAATCGCTTTTGTGCAGAAAACAGTAACACTTGTTCAGAACGAAAGAAAGCACAGAGCCCCAGATTTTATGTTGTCCTGGAGAGCTTGCAGAGCACTGGGGAAAGGCAGGCAGAGAATTCCCTGCTAGCACCTTCTCTGTGCCTGGGAAGCAGAAGTGTTTACATTGCTTCGCAGAATCGCTTTTGTGCAGAAAACAGTAACACTTGTTCAGAACGAAAGAAAGCACAGAGCCCCAGATTTTATGTTGTCCTGGAGAGCTTGCAGAGCACTGGGGAAAAGCAGGCAGAGAATTACCTGCTAGCACCTTCTCTGTTCCTGGGAAACAGAAGTGTTCACATTGCTTCGCAGAATCGCTTTTGTGCAGAAAACAGTAACACTTGTTCAGAACGAAAGAAAGCACAGAGCCCCAGATTTTATGTTGTCCTGGAGAGCTTGCAGAGCACTGGGGAAAAGCAGGCAGAGAATTCCCTGCTAGCACCTTCTCTGTTCCTGGGAAACAGAAGTGTTCACATTGCTTCGCAGAATCGCTTTTGTGCAGAAAACAGTAACACTTGTTCAGAACGAAAGAAAGCACAGAGCCCCAGATTTTATGTTGTCCTGGAGAGCTTGCAGAGCACTGGGGAAAGGCAGGCAGAGAATTCCCTGCTAGCACCTTCTCTGTGCCTGTTCACATTGCTTCGCAGAATCGCTTTTGTGCAGAAAACAGTAACACTTGTTCAGCAGAAAGAAAGCACAGAGCCCCAGATTTTATGTTGTCCTGGAGAGCTTGCAGAGCACTGGGGAAAAGCAGGCAGAGAATTCCCTGCTAGCACCTTCTCTGTGCCTGGGAAACAGAAGTGTTCACATTGCTTCGCAGAATCGCTTTTGTGCAGAAAACAGTAACACTTGTTCAGAACGAAAGAAAGCACAGAGCCCCAGATCTGTTGTTGTCCTGGAGAGCTTGCAGAGCACTGGGGAAAGGCAGGCAGAGAATTCCCTGCTAGCACCTTCTCTGTGCCTGTTCACATTGCTTCGCAGAATCGCTTTTGTGCAGAAAACAGTAACACTTGTTCAGACGAAAGAAAGCACAGAGCCCCAGATTTTATGTTGTCCTGGAGAGCTTGCAGAGCACTGGGGAAAGGCAGGCAGAGAATTCCCTGCTAGCACCTTCTCTGTGTCTGGGTAACAGAAGTGTTCCCATTGCTTCGCAGAATCGCTTTTGTGCAGAAAACAGTAACACTTGTTCAGAACGAAAGAAAGCACAGAGCTCCAGATTTGCTGTTGTCCTGGAGAGCTTGCAGAGCACTGGGGAAAGGCAGGCAGAGAATTCCCTGCTAGCACCTTCTCTGTGCCTGTTCACATTGCTTCGCAGAATCGCTTTTGTGCAGAAAACAGTAACACTTGTTCAGACGAAAGAAAGCACAGAGCCCCAGATTTTATGTTGTCCTGGAGAGCTTGCAGAGCACTGGGGAAAAGCAGGCAGAGAATTCCCTGCTAGCACGTTCTCTGTTCCTGGGAAACAGAAGTGTTCCCATTGCTTCGCAGAATCGCTTTTGTGCAGAAAACAGTAACACTTGTTCAGCAGAAAGAAAGCACAGAGCCCCAGATTTTATGTTGTCCTGGAGAGCTTGCAGAGCACTGGGGAAAAGCAGGCAGAGAATTCCCTGCTAGCACCTTCTCTGTGCCTGGGAAACAGAAGTGTTCACATTGCTTCGCAGAATCGCTTTTGTGCAGAAAACAGTAACACTTGTTCAGAACGAAAGAAAGCACAGAGCCCCAGATTTGCTGTTGTCCTGGAGAGCTTGCAGAGCACTGGGGAAAGGCAGGCAGAGAATTCCCTGCTAGCACCTTCTCTGTGCCTGTTCACATTGCTTCGCAGAATCGCTTTTGTGCAGAAAACAGTAACACTTGTTCAGAACGAAAGAAAGCACAGAGCCCCAGATTTGCTGTTGTCCTGGAGAGCTTGCAGAGCACTGGGGAAAAGCAGGCAGAGAATTCCCTGCTAGCACCTTCTCTGTGCCTGTTCACATTGCTTCGCTGAATCGCTTTTGTGCAGAAAACAGTAACACTTGTTCAGAACGAAAGAAAGCACAGAGCCCCAGATTTTATGTTGTCCTGGAGAGCTTGCAGAGCACTGGGGAAAGGCAGGCAGAGAATTCCCTGCTAGCACCTTCTCTGTGCCTGTTCACATTGCTTCGCTGAATCGCTTTTGTGCAGAAAACAGTAACACTTGTTCAGAACGAAAGAAAGCACAGAGCCCCAGATTTTATGTTGTCCTGGAGAGCTTGCAGAGCACTGGGGAAAAGCAGGCAGAGAATTCCCTGCTAGCACCTTCTCTGTTCCTGGGAAACAGAAGTGTTCACATTGCTTCGCAGAATAGCTTTTGTGCAGAAAACAGTAACACTTGTTCAGAACGAAAGAAAGCACAGAGCCCCAGATTTTATGTTGTCCTGGAGAGCTTGCAGAGCACTGGGGAAAAGCAGGCAGAGAATTCCCTGCTAGCACCTTCTCTGTGCCTGTTCACATTGCTTCGCAGAATCGCTTTTGTGCAGAAAACAGTAACACTTGTTCAGAACAAAAGAAAGCACAGAGCCCCAGATTTTATGTTGTCCTGGAGAGCTTGCAGAGCACTGGGGAAAAGCAGGCAGAGAATTCCCTGCTAGCACCTTCTCTGTGCCTGGGAAACAGAAGTGTTCCCATTGCTTCGCAGAATCGCTTTTGTGCAGAAAACAGTAACACTTGTTCAGAACGAAAGAAAGCACAGAGCCCCAGATTTTATGTTGTCCTGGAGAGCTTGCAGAGCACTGGGGAAAAGCAGGCAGAGAATTCCCTGCTAGCACCTTCTCTGTGCCTGGGAAACAGAAGTGTTCACATTGCTTCGCAGAATCGCTTTTGTGCAGAAAACAGTAACACTTGTTCAGAACGAAAGAAAGCACAGAGCCCCAGATTTGCTGTTGTCCTGGAGAGCTTGCAGAGCACTGGGGAAAGGCAGGCAGAGAAGTCCCTGCTAGCACCTTCTCTGTGCCTGGGAAACAGAAGTGTTCACATTGCTTCGCAGAATCGCTTTTGTGCAGAAAACAATAACACTTGTTCAGAACGAAAGAAAGCACAGAGCCCCAGATTTTATGTTGTCCTGGAGAGCTTGCAGAGCACTGGGGAAAAGCAGGCAGAGAATTCCCTGCTAGCACCTTCTCTGTGCCTGGGAAACAGAAGTGTTCCCATTGCTTCGCAGAATCGCTTTTGTGCAGAAAACAGTAACACTTGTTCAGAACGAAAGAAAGCACAGAGCCCCAGATTTTATGTTGTCCTGGAGAGCTTGCAGAGCACTGGGGAAAAGCAGGCAGAGAATTCCCTGCTAGCACCTTCTCTGTGCCTGTTCACATTGCTTCGCAGAATCGCTTTTGTGCAGAAAACAGTAACACTTGTTCAGAACAAAAGAAAGCACAGAGCCCCAGATTTTATGTTGTCCTGGAGAGCTTGCAGAGCACTGGGGAAAAGCAGGCAGAGAATTCCCTGCTAGCACCTTCTCTGTGCCTGGGAAACAGAAGTGTTCCCATTGCTTCGCAGAATCGCTTTTGTGCAGAAAACAGTAACACTTGTTCAGAACGAAAGAAAGCACAGAGCCCCAGATTTTATGTTGTCCTGGAGAGCTTGCAGAGCACTGGGGAAAAGCAGGCAGAGAATTCCCTGCTAGCACCTTCTCTGTGCCTGGGAAACAGAAGTGTTCACATTGCTTCGCAGAATCGCTTTTGTGCAGAAAACAGTAACACTTGTTCAGAACGAAAGAAAGCACAGAGCCCCAGATTTGCTGTTGTCCTGGAGAGCTTGCAGAGCACTGGGGAAAGGCAGGCAGAGAATTCCCTGCTAGCACCTTCTCTGTGCCTGTTCACATTGCTTCGCAGAATCGCTTTTGTGCAGAAAACAGTAACACTTGTTCAGAACGAAAGAAAGCACAGAGCCCCAGATTTTATGTTGTCCTGGAGAGCTTGCAGAGCACTGGGGAAAGGCAGGCAGAGAATTCCCTGCTAGCACCTTCTCTGTGTCTGGGTAACAGAAGTGTTCCCATTGCTTCGCAGAATCGCTTTTGTGCAGAAAACAGTAACACTTGTTCAGAACGAAAGAAAGCACAGAGCCCCAGATTTGCTGTTGTCCTGGAGAGCTTGCAGAGCACTGGGGAAAGGCAGGCAGAGAAGTCCCTGCTAGCACCTTCTCTGTGCCTGGGAAACAGAAGTGTTCACATTGCTTCGCAGAATCGCTTTTGTGCAGAAAACAATAACACTTGTTCAGAACGAAAGAAAGCACAGAGCCCCAGATTTTATGTTGTCCTGGAGAGCTTGCAGAGCACTGGGGAAAAGCAGGCAGAGAATTCCCTGCTAGCACCTTCTCTGTGCCTGGGAAACAGAAGTGTTCCCATTGCTTCGCAGAATCGCTTTTGTGCAGAAAACAGTAACACTTCTTCAGAACGAAAGAAAGCACAGAGCCCCAGATTTTATGTTGTCCTGGAGAGCTTGCAGAGCACTGGGGAAAGGCAGGCAGAGAATTCCCTGCTACCACCTTCTCTGTGCCTGGGAAACAGAAGTGTTCCCATTGCTTCGCAGAATCGCTTTTGTGCAGAAAACAGTAACACTTGTTCAGAACGAAAGAAAGCACAGAGCCCCAGATTTTATGTTGTCCTGGAGAGCTTGCAGAGCACTGGGGAAAAGCAGGCAGAGAATTCCCTGCTAGCACCTTCTCTGTGCCTGTTCACATTGCTTCGCTGAATCGCTTTTGTGCAGAAAACAGTAACACTTGTTCAGAACGAAAGAAAGCACAGAGCCCCAGATTTTATGTTGTACTGGAGAGCTTACAGAGCACTGGGGAAAGGCAGGCAGAGAATTCCCTGCTAGCACCTTCTCTGTGCCTGGGAAACAGAAGTGTTCCCATTGCTTCGCAGAATCGCTTTTGTGCAGAAAACAGTAACACTTGTTCAGAACGAAAGAAAGCACAGAGCCCCAGATTTTATGTTGTCCTGGAGAGCTTGCAGAGCACTGGGGAAAAGCAGGCAGAGAATTCCCTGCTAGCACCTTCTCTGTTCCTGGGAAACAGAAGTGTTCACATTGCTTCGCAGAATCGCTTTTGTGCAGAAAACAGTAACACTTGTTCAGAACGAAAGAAAGCACAGAGCCCCAGATTTTATGTTGTCCTGGAGAGCTTGCAGAGCACTGGGGAAAAGCAGGCAGAGAATTCCCTGCTAGCACCTTCTCTGTGCCTGGGAAGCAGAAGTGTTCACATTGCTTGGCAGAATCGCTTTTGTGCCAAAACAGTAACACTTGTTCAGAACGAAAGAAAGCACAGAGCCCCAGATTTTATGTTGTCCTGGAGAGCTTGCAGAGCACTGGGGAAAAGCAGGCAGAGAATTCCCTGCTAGCACCTTCTCTGTGCCTGTTCACATTGCTTCGCAGAATCGCTTTTGTGCAGAAAACAGTTACACTTGTTCAGAACAAAAGAAAGCACAGAGCCCCAGATTTTATGTTGTCCTGGAGAGCTTGCAGAGCACTGGGGAAAAGCAGGCAGAGAATTCCCTGCTAGCACCTTCTCTGTGCCTGGGAAACAGAAGTGTTCACATTGCTTTGCAGAATCGCTTTTGTGCAGAAAACAGTAACACTTGTTCAGAACGAAAGAAAGCACAGAGCTCCAGATTTGCTGTTGTCCTGGAGAGCTTGCAGAGCACTGGGGAAAGGCAGGCAGAGAATTCCCTGCTAGCACCTTCTCTGTGCCTGTTCACATTGCTTCGCAGAATCGCTTTTGTGCAGAAAACAGTAACACTTGTTCAGAACGAAAGAAAGCACAGAGCCCCAGATTTTATGTTGTCCTGGAGAGCTTGCAGAGCACTGGGGAAAAGCAGGCAGAGAATTCCCTGCTAGTACCTTCTCTGTGCCTGGGAAGCAGAAGTGTTCACATTGCTTGGCAGAATCGCTTTTGTGCAGAAAACAGTAACACTTGTTCAGAACGAAAGAAAGCACAGAGCCCCAGATTTTATGTTGTCCTGGAGAGCTTGCAGAGCACTGGGGAAAAGCAGGCAGAGAATTCCCTGCTAGCACCTTCTCTGTGCCTGGGAAACAGAAGTGTTCACATTGCTTCGCAGAATCGCTTTTGTGCAGAAAACAGTAACACTTGTTCAGAACGAAAGAAAGCACAGAGCCCCAGATTTTATGTTGTCCTGGAGAGCTTGCAGAGCACTGGGGAAAGGCAGGCAGAGAATTCCCTGCTAGCACCTTCTCTGTGCCTGGGAAGCAGAAATGTTCACATTGCTTCGCAGAATCACTTTTGTGCAGAAAACAGTAACACTTGTTCAGAACGAAAGAAAGCACAGAGCCCCAGATTTTATGTTGTCCTGGAGAGCTTGCAGAGCACTGGGGAAAGGCAGGCAGAGAATTCCCTGCTAGCACCTTCTCTGTGCCTGTTCACATTGCTTCGCTGAATCGCTTTTGTGCAGAAAACAGTAACACTTGTTCAGACGAAAGAAAGCACAGAGCCCCAGATTTTATGTTGTCCTGGAGAGCTTGCAGAGCACTGGGGAAAGGCAGGCAGAGAATTCCCTGCTAGCACCTTCTCTGTGCCTGGGAAACAGAAGTGTTCCCATTGCTTCGCAGAATCGCTTTTGTGCAGAAAACAGTAACACTTGTTCAGAACGAAAGAAAGCACAGAGCCCCAGATTTTATGTTGTCCTGGAGAGCTTGCAGAGCACTGGGGAAAAGCAGGCAGAGAATTCCCTGCTAGCACCTTCTCTGTGCCTGGGAAACAGAAGTGTTCACATTGCTTCGCAGAATCGCTTTTGTGCAGAAAACAGTAACACTTGTTCAGAACGAAAGAAAGCACAGAGCCCCAGATTTTATGTTGTCCTGGAGAGCTTGCAGAGCACTGGGGAAAAGCAGGCAGAGAATTCCCTGCTAGCACCTTCTCTGTGCCTGTTCACATTGCTTCGCAGAATCGCTTTTGTGCAGAAAACAGTAACACTTGTTCAGAACAAAAGAAAGCACAGAGCCCCAGATTTTATGTTGTCCTGGAGAGCTTGCAGAGCACTGGGGAAAAGCAGGCAGAGAATTCCCTGCTAGCACCTTCTCTGTGCCTGGGAAACAGAAGTGTTCACATTGCTTGGCAGAATCGCTTTTGTGCAGAAAACAGTAACACTTGTTCAGAACGAAAGAAAGCACAGAGCCACAGATTTGCTGTTGTCCTGGAGAGCTTGCAGAGCACTGGGGAAAAGCAGGCAGAGAATTCCCTGCTAGCACCTTCTCTGTGCCTGTTCACATTGCTTCGCAGAATCGCTTTTGTGCAGAAAACAGTAACACTTGTTCAGAACGAAAGAAAGCACAGAGCCCCAGATTTTATGTTGTCCTGGAGAGCTTGCAGAGCACTGGGGAAAAGCAGGCAGAGAATTACCTGCTAGCACCTTCTCTGTTCCTGGGAAACAGAAGTGTTCACATTGCTTCGCAGAATCGCTTTTGTGCAGAAAACAGTAACACTTGTTCAGAACGAAAGAAAGCACAGAGCCCCAGATTTTATGTTGTCCTGGAGAGCTTGCAGAGCACTGGGGAAAGGCAGGCAGAGAATTCCCTGCTAGCACCTTCTCTGTGCCTGTTCACATTGCTTCGCAGAATCGCTTTTGTGCAGAAAACAGTAACACTTGTTCAGACGAAAGAAAGCACAGAGCCCCAGATTTGCTGTTCTCCTGGAGAGCTTGCAGAGCACTGGGGAAAGGCAGGCAGAGAATTCCCTGCTAGCACCTTCTCTGTGCCTGGGAAACAGAAGTGTTCACATTGCTTGGCAGAATCGCTTTTGTGCAGAAAACAGTAACACTTGTTCAGAACAAAAGAAAGCACAGAGCCCCAGATTTTATGTTGTCCTGGAGAGATTGCAGAGCACTGGGGAAAAGCAGGCAGAGAATTCCCTGCTAGCACCTTCTCTGTTCCTGGGAAACAGAAGTGTTCCCATTGCTTCGCAGAATCGCTTTTGTGCAGAAAACAGTAACACTTGTTCAGAACGAAAGAAAGCACAGAGCCCCAGATTTTATGTTGTCCTGGAGAGCTTGCAGAGCACTGGGGAAAAGCAGGCAGAGAATTACCTGCTAGCACCTTCTCTGTTCCTGGGAAACAGAAGTGTTCACATTGCTTCGCAGAATCGCTTTTGTGCAGAAAACAGTAACACTTGTTCAGAACGAAAGAAAGCACAGAGCCCCAGATTTTATGTTGTCCTGGAGAGCTTGCAGAGCACTGGGGAAAAGCAGGCAGAGAATTCCCTGCTAGCACCTTCTCTGTGCCTGTTCACATTGCTTCGCAGAATCGCTTTTGTGCAGAAAACAGTAACACTTGTTCAGAACAAAAGAAAGCACAGAGCCCCAGATTTTATGTTGTCCTGGAGAGCTTGCAGAGCACTGGGGAAAAGCAGGCAGAGAATTCCCTGCTAGCACCTTCTCTGTGCCTGGGAAACAGAAGTGTTCACATTGCTTCGCAGAATCGCTTTTGTGCAGAAAACAGTAACACTTGTTCAGAACGAAAGAAAGCACAGAGCCCCAGATTTGCTGTTGTCCTGGAGAGCTTGCAGAGCACTGGGGAAAAGCAGGCAGAGAATTCCCTGCTAGCACCTTCTCTGTGCCTGTTCACATTGCTTCGCAGAATCGCTTTTGTGCAGAAAACAGTAACACTTGTTCAGAACGAAAGAAAGCACAGAGCCCCAGATTTTATGTTGTCCTGGAGAGCTTGCAGAGCACTGGGGAAAAGCAGGCAGAGAATTCCCTGCTAGCACCTTCTCTGTGCCTGGGAAACAGAAGTGTTCACATTGCTTCGCAGAATCGCTTTTGTGCAGAAAACAGTAACACTTGTTCAGAACGAAAGAAAGCACAGAGCCCCAGATTTTATGTTGTCCTGGAGAGCTTGCAGAGCACTGGGGAAAGGCAGGCAGAGAATTCCCTGCTAGCACCTTCTCTGTGCCTGTTCACATTGCTTCGCAGAATCGCTTTTGTGCAGAAAACAGTAACACTTGTTCAGAACGAAAGAAAGCACAGAGCCCCAGATTTTATGTTGTCCTGGAGAGCTTGCAGAGCACTGGGGAAAAGCAGGCAGAGAATTCCCTGCTAGTACCTTCTCTGTGCCTGGGAAGCAGAAGTGTTCACATTGCTTCGCAGAATCGCTTTTGTGCAGAAAACAGTAACACTTGTTCAGAACGAAAGAAAGCACAGAGCCCCAGATTTTATGTTGTCCTGGAGAGATTGCAGAGCACTGGGGAAAAGCAGGCAGAGAATTCCCTGGTAGCACCTTCTCTGTGCCTGGGAAACAGAAGTGTTCACATTGCTTCGCAGAATCGCTTTTGTGCAGAAAACAGTAACACTTGTTCAGAACGAAAGAAAGCACAGAGCCCCAGATTTGTTGTTGTCCTGGAGAGCTTGCAGAGCACTGGGGAAAGGCAGGCAGAGAATTCCCTGCTAGCACCTTCTCTGTGCCTGTTCACATTGCTTCGCAGAATCGCTTTTGTGCAGAAAACAGTAACACTTGTTCAGACGAAAGAAAGCACAGAGCCCCAGATTTTATGTTGTCCTGGAGAGCTTGCAGAGCACTGGGGAAAGGCAGGCAGAGAATTCCCTGCTAGCACCTTCTCTGTGCCTGGGAAGCAGAAGTCTTCACATTGCTTGGCAGAATCGCTTTTGTGCAGAAAACAGTAACACTTGTTCAGAACGAAAGAAAGCACAGAGCCCCAGATTTTATGTTGTCCTGGAGAGATTGCAGAGCACTGGGGAAAAGCAGGCAGAGAATTCCCTGCTAGCACCTTCTCTGTGTCTGGGAAACAGAAGTGTTCCCATTGCTTCGCAGAATCACTTTTGTGCAGAAAACAGTAACACTTGTTCAGAACGAAAGAAAGCACAGAGCCCCAGATTTGCTGTTGTCCTGGAGAGCTTGCAGAGCACTGGGGAAAGGCAGGCAGAGAATTCCCTGCTAGCACCTTCTCTGTGCCTGTTCACATTGCTTCGCAGAATCGCTTTTGTGCAGAAAACAGTAACACTTGTTCAGACGAAAGAAAGCACAGAGCCCCAGATTTTATGTTGTCCTGGAGAGCTTGCAGAGCACTGGGGAAAGGCAGGCAGAGAATTCCCTGCTAGCACCTTCTCTGTGTCTGGGTAACAGAAGTGTTCCCATTGCTTCGCAGAATCGCTTTTGTGCAGAAAACAGTAACACTTGTTCAGAACGAAAGAAAGCACAGAGCCCCAGATTTTATGTTGTCCTGGAGAGCTTGCAGAGCACTGGGGAAAGGCAGGCAGAGAATTACCTGCTAGCACCTTCTCTGTGCCTGTTCACATTGCTTCGCAGAATCGCTTTTGTGCAGAAAACAGTAACACTTGTTCAGAACGAAAGAAAGCACAGAGCCCCAGATTTTATGTTGTCCTGGAGAGCTTGCAGAGCACTGGGGAAAAGCAGGCAGAGAATTCCCTGCTAGCACGTTCTCTGTTCCTGGGAAACAGAAGTGTTCCCATTGCTTCGCAGAATCGCTTTTGTGCAGAAAACAGTAACACTTGTTCAGAACGAAAGAAAGCACAGAGCCCCAGATTTTATGTTGTCCTGGAGAGCTTGCAGAGCACTGGGGAAAAGCAGGCAGAGAATTACCTGCTAGCACCTTCTCTGTTCCTGGGAAACAGAAGTGTTCACATTGCTTCGCAGAATCGCTTTTGTGCAGAAAACAGTAACACTTGTTCAGAATGAAAGAAAGCACAGAGCCCCAGATTTTATGTTGTCCTGGAGAGCTTGCAGAGCACTGGGGAAAAGCAGGCAGAGAATTCCCTGCTAGCACCTTCTCTGTGCCTGTTCACATTGCTTCGCAGAATCGCTTTTGTGCAGAAAACAGTAACACTTGTTCAGAACAAAAGAAAGCACAGAGCCCCAGATTTTATGTTGTCCTGGAGAGCTTGCAGAGCACTGGGGAAAAGCAGGCAGAGAATTCCCTGCTAGCACCTTCTCTGTGCCTGGGAAACAGAAGTGTTCACATTGCTTCGCAGAATCGCTTTTGTGCAGAAAACAGTAACACTTGTTCAGAACGAAAGAAAGCACAGAGCCCCAGATTTGCTGTTGTCCTGGAGAGCTTGCAGAGCACTGGGGAAAAGCAGGCAGAGAATTCCCTGCTAGCACCTTCTCTGTGCCTGTTCACATTGCTTCGCAGAATCGCTTTTGTGCAGAAAACAGTAACACTTGTTCAGAACGAAAGAAAGCACAGAGCCCCAGATTTTATGTTGTCCTGGAGAGCTTGCAGAGCACTGGGGAAAAGCAGGCAGAGAATTCCCTGCTAGCACCTTCTCTGTGCCTGGGAAACAGAAGTGTTCACATTGCTTCGCAGAATCGCTTTTGTGCAGAAAACAGTAACACTTGTTCAGAACGAAAGAAAGCACAGAGCCCCAGATTTGCTGTTGTCCTGGAGAGCTTGCAGAGCACTGGGGAAAGGCAGGCAGAGAATTCCCTGCTAGCACCTTCTCTGTGCCTGTTCACATTGCTTCGCAGAATCGCTTTTGTGCAGAAAACAGTAACACTTGTTCAGAACGAAAGAAAGCACAGAGCCCCAGATTTTATGTTGTCCTGGAGAGCTTGCAGAGCACTGGGGAAAAGCAGGCAGAGAATTCCCTGCTAGTACCTTCTCTGTGCCTGGGAAGCAGAAGTGTTCACATTGCTTCGCAGAATCGCTTTTGTGCAGAAAACAGTAACACTTGTTCAGAACGAAAGAAAGCACAGAGCCCCAGATTTTATGTTGTCCTGGAGAGATTGCAGAGCACTGGGGAAAAGCAGGCAGAGAATTCCCTGGTAGCACCTTCTCTGTGCCTGGGAAACAGAAGTGTTCACATTGCTTCGCAGAATCGCTTTTGTGCAGAAAACAGTAACACTTGTTCAGAACGAAAGAAAGCACAGAGCCCCAGATTTGTTGTTGTCCTGGAGAGCTTGCAGAGCACTGGGGAAAGGCAGGCAGAGAATTCCCTGCTAGCACCTTCTCTGTGCCTGTTCACATTGCTTCGCAGAATCGCTTTTGTGCAGAAAACAGTAACACTTGTTCAGACGAAAGAAAGCACAGAGCCCCAGATTTTATGTTGTCCTGGAGAGCTTGCAGAGCACTGGGGAAAGGCAGGCAGAGAATTCCCTGCTAGCACCTTCTCTGTGCCTGGGAAGCAGAAGTCTTCACATTGCTTGGCAGAATCGCTTTTGTGCAGAAAACAGTAACACTTGTTCAGAACGAAAGAAAGCACAGAGCCCCAGATTTTATGTTGTCCTGGAGAGATTGCAGAGCACTGGGGAAAAGCAGGCAGAGAATTCCCTGCTAGCACCTTCTCTGTGTCTGGGAAACAGAAGTGTTCCCATTGCTTCGCAGAATCGCTTTTGTGCAGAAAACAGTAACACTTGTTCAGAACGAAAGAAAGCACAGAGCCCCAGATTTGCTGTTGTCCTGGAGAGCTTGCAGAGCACTGGGGAAAGGCAGGCAGAGAATTCCCTGCTAGCACCTTCTCTGTGCCTGTTCACATTGCTTCGCAGAATCGCTTTTGTGCAGAAAACAGTAACACTTGTTCAGACGAAAGAAAGCACAGAGCCCCAGATTTTATGTTGTCCTGGAGAGCTTGCAGAGCACTGGGGAAAGGCAGGCAGAGAATTCCCTGCTAGCACCTTCTCTGTGTCTGGGTAACAGAAGTGTTCCCATTGCTTCGCAGAATCGCTTTTGTGCAGAAAACAGTAACACTTGTTCAGAACGAAAGAAAGCACAGAGCCCCAGATTTTATGTTGTCCTGGAGAGCTTGCAGAGCACTGGGGAAAGGCAGGCAGAGAATTACCTGCTAGCACCTTCTCTGTGCCTGTTCACATTGCTT
Source organism: Strix uralensis (assembly GCF_047716275.1). Taxonomy (NCBI): domain Eukaryota; kingdom Metazoa; phylum Chordata; class Aves; order Strigiformes; family Strigidae; genus Strix; species Strix uralensis. The sequence goes on from NW_027436728.1 coordinate 48,412, forward strand.
CGCAGAATCGCTTTTGTGCAGAAAACAGTAACACTTGTTCAGAACGAAAGAAAGCACAGAGCCCCAGATTTTATGTTGTCCTGGAGAGCTTGCAGAGCACTGGGGAAAAGCAGGCAGAGAATTCCCTGCTAGCACGTTCTCTGTTCCTGGGAAACAGAAGTGTTCACATTGCTTCGCAGAATCGCTTTTGTGCAGAAAACAGTAACACTTGTTCAGAACGAAAGAAAGCACAGAGCCCCAGATCTGTTGTTGTCCTGGAGAGCTTGCAGAGCACTGGGGAAAGGCAGGCAGAGAATTCCCTGCTAGCACCTTCTCTGTGCCTGTTCACATTGCTTCGCAGAATCGCTTTTGTGCAGAAAACAGTAACACTTGTTCAGACGAAAGAAAGCACAGAGCCCCAGATTTTATGTTGTCCTGGAGAGCTTGCAGAGCACTGGGGAAAGGCAGGCAGAGAATTCCCTGCTAGCACCTTCTCTGTGTCTGGGTAACAGAAGTGTTCCCATTGCTTCGCAGAATCGCTTTTGTGCAGAAAACAGTAACACTTGTTCAGAACGAAAGAAAGCACAGAGCCCCAGATTTTATGTTGTCCTGGAGAGCTTGCAGAGCACTGGGGAAAAGCAGGCAGAGAATTCCCTGCTAGCACCTTCTCTGTGCCTGTTCACATTGCTTCGCAGAATCGCTTTTGTGCAGAAAACAGTAACACTTGTTCAGAACAAAAGAAAGCACAGAGCCCCAGATTTTATGTTGTCCTGGAGAGCTTGCAGAGCACTGGGGAAAAGAAGGCAGAGAATTCCCTGCTAGCACCTTCTCTGTGCCTGGGAAACAGAAGTGTTCACATTGCTTCGCAGAATCGCTTTTGTGCAGAAAACAGTAACACTTGTTCAGAACGAAAGAAAGCACAGAGCCCCAGATTTTATGTTGTCCTGGAGAGCTTGCAGAGCACTGGGGAAAGGCAGGCAGAGAATTCCCTGCTAGCACCTTCTCTGTGCCTGTTCACATTGCTTCGCAGAATCGCTTTTGTGCAGAAAACAGTAACACTTGTTCAGAACGAAAGAAAGCACAGAGCCCCAGATTTTATGTTGTCCTGGAGAGCTTGCAGAGCACTGGGGAAAAGCAGGCAGAGAATTCCCTGCTAGTACCTTCTCTGTGCCTGGGAAGCAGAAGTGTTCACATTGCTTCGCAGAATCGCTTTTGTGCAGAAAACAGTAACACTTGTTCAGAACGAAAGAAAGCACAGAGCCCCAGATTTTATGTTGTCCTGGAGAGCTTGCAGAGCACTGGGGAAAAGCAGGCAGAGAATTCCCTGGTAGCACCTTCTCTGTGCCTGGGAAACAGAAGTGTTCACATTGCTTCGCAGAATCGCTTTTGTGCAGAAAACAGTAACACTTGTTCAGAACGAAAGAAAGCACAGAGCCCCAGATTTGTTGTTGTCCTGGAGAGCTTGCAGAGCACTGGGGAAAGGCAGGCAGAGAATTCCCTGCTAGCACCTTCTCTGTGCCTGTTCACATTGCTTCGCAGAATCGCTTTTGTGCAGAAAACAGTAACACTTGTTCAGACGAAAGAAAGCACAGAGCCCCAGATTTTATGTTGTCCTGGAGAGCTTGCAGAGCACTGGGGAAAGGCAGGCAGAGAATTCCCTGCTAGCACCTTCTCTGTTCCTGGGAAGCAGAAGTGTTCACATTGCTTGGCAGAATCGCTTTTGTGCAGAAAACAGTAACACTTGTTCAGAACGAAAGAAAGCACAGAGCCCCAGATTTTATGTTGTCCTGGAGAGATTGCAGAGCACTGGGGAAAAGCAGGCAGAGAATTCCCTGCTAGCACCTTCTCTGTGTCTGGGAAACAGAAGTGTTCCCATTGCTTCGCAGAATCGCTTTTGTGCAGAAAACAGTAACACTTGTTCAGAACGAAAGAAAGCACAGAGCCCCAGATTTGCTGTTGTCCTGGAGAGCTTGCAGAGCACTGGGGAAAGGCAGGCAGAGAATTCCCTGCTAGCACCTTCTCTGTGCCTGTTCACATTGCTTCGCAGAATCGCTTTTGTGCAGAAAACAGTAACACTTGTTCAGACGAAAGAAAGCACAGAGCCCCAGATTTTATGTTGTCCTGGAGAGCTTGCAGAGCACTGGGGAAAGGCAGGCAGAGAATTCCCTGCTAGCACCTTCTCTGTGTCTGGGTAACAGAAGTGTTCCCATTGCTTCGCAGAATCGCTTTTGTGCAGAAAACAGTAACACTTGTTCAGAACGAAAGAAAGCACAGAGCCCCAGATTTTATGTTGTCCTGGAGAGCTTGCAGAGCACTGGGGAAAGGCAGGCAGAGAATTCCCTGCTAGCACCTTCTCTGTGCCTGTTCACATTGCTTCGCAGAATCGCTTTTGTGCAGAAAACAGTAACACTTGTTCAGAACGAAAGAAAGCACAGAGCCCCAGATTTTATGTTGTCCTGGAGAGCTTGCAGAGCACTGGGGAAAAGCAGGCAGAGAATTCCCTGCTAGCACGTTCTCTGTTCCTGGGAAACAGAAGTGTTCACATTGCTTCGCAGAATCGATTTTGTGCAGAAAACAGTAACACTTGTTCAGAACGAAAGAAAGCACAGAGCCCCAGATCTGTTGTTGTCCTGGAGAGCTTGCAGAGCACTGGGGAAAGGCAGGCAGAGAATTCCCTGCTAGCACCTTCTCTGTGCCTGTTCACATTGCTTCGCAGAATCGCTTTTGTGCAGAAAACAGTAACACTTGTTCAGACGAAAGAAAGCACAGAGCCCCAGATTTTATGTTGTCCTGGAGAGCTTGCAGAGCACTGGGGAAAGGCAGGCAGAGAATTCCCTGCTAGCACCTTCTCTGTGTCTGGGTAACAGAAGTGTTCCCATTGCTTCGCAGAATCGCTTTTGTGCAGAAAACAGTAACACTTGTTCAGAACGAAAGAAAGCACAGAGCTCCAGCTTTGCTGTTGTCCTGGAGAGCTTGCAGAGCACTGGGGAAAGGCAGGCAGAGAATTCCCTGCTAGCACCTTCTCTGTGCCTGTTCCCATTGCTTCGCAGAATCGCTTTTGTGCAGAAAACAGTAACACTTGTTCAGACGAAAGAAAGCACAGAGCCCCAGATTTTATGTTGTCCTGGAGAGCTTGCAGAGCACTGGGGAAAGGCAGGCAGAGAATTCCCTGCTAGCACCTTCTCTGTGTCTGGGTAACAGAAGTGTTCCCATTGCTTCGCAGAATCGCTTTTGTGCAGAAAACAGTAACACTTGTTCAGAACGAAAGAAAGCACAGAGCCCCAGATTTGCTGTTGTCCTGGAGAGCTTGCAGAGCACTGGGGAAAGGCAGGCAGAGAATTCCCTGCTAGCACCTTCTCTGTGCCTGTTCACATTGCTTCGCTGAATCGCTTTTGTGCAGAAAACAGTAACACTTGTTCAGAACGAAAGAAAGCACAGAGCCCCAGATTTGCTGTTGTCCTGGAGAGCTTGCAGAGCACTGGGGAAAGGCAGGCAGAGAATTCCCTGCTAGCACCTTCTCTGTGTCTGGGTAACAGAAGTGTTCCCATTGCTTCGCAGAATCGCTTTTGTGCAGAAAACAGTAACACTTGTTCAGAACGAAAGAAAGCACAGAGCCCCAGATTTTATGTTGTCCTGGAGAGCTTGCAGAGCACTGGGGAAAGGCAGGCAGAGAATTCCCTGCTAGCACCTTCTCTGTGCCTGTTCACATTGCTTCGCAGAATCGCTTTTGTGCAGAAAACAGTAACACTTGTTCAGAACGAAAGAAAGCACAGAGCCCCAGATTTTATGTTGTCCTGGAGAGCTTGCAGAGCACTGGGGAAAAGCAGGCAGAGAATTCCCTGCTAGCACGTTCTCTGTTCCTGGGAAACAGAAGTGTTCACATTGCTTCGCAGAATCGCTTTTGTGCAGAAAACAGTAACACTTGTTCAGCAGAAAGAAAGCACAGAGCCCCAGATTTTATGTTGTCCTGGAGAGCTTGCAGAGCACTGGGGAAAAGCAGGCAGAGAATTCCCTGCTAGCACGTTTTCTGTTCCTGGGAAACAGAAGTGTTCACATTGCTTCGCAGAATCGCTTTTGTGCAGAAAACAGTAACACTTGTTCAGAACGAAAGAAAGCACAGAGCCCCAGATCTGTTGTTGTCCTGGAGAGCTTGCAGAGCACTGGGGAAAGGCAGGCAGAGAATTCCCTGCTAGCACCTTCTCTGTGCCTGTTCACATTGCTTCGCTGAATCGCTTTTGTGCAGAAAACAGTAACACTTGTTCAGACGAAAGAAAGCACAGAGCCCCAGATTTTATGTTGTCCTGGAGAGCTTGCAGAGCACTGGGGAAAGGCAGGCAGAGAATTCCCTGCTAGCACCTTCTCTGTGTCTGGGTAACAGAAGTGTTCCCATTGCTTCGCAGAATCGCTTTTGTGCAGAAAACAGTAACACTTGTTCAGAACGAAAGAAAGCACAGAGCTCCAGATTTGCTGTTGTCCTGGAGAGCTTGCAGAGCACTGGGGAAAGGCAGGCAGAGAATTCCCTGCTAGCACCTTCTCTGTGCCTGTTCACATTGCTTCGCAGAATCGCTTTTGTGCAGAAAACAGTAACACTTGTTCAGACGAAAGAAAGCACAGAGCCCCAGATTTGCTGTTGTCCTGGAGAGCTTGCAGAGCACTGGGGAAAGGCAGGCAGAGAATTCCCTGCTAGCACCTTCTCTGTGTCTGGGTAACAGAAGTGTTCCCATTGCTTCGCGGAATCGCTTTTGTGCAGAAAACAGTAACACTTGTTCAGAACGAAAGAAAGCACAGAGCCCCAGATTTTATGTTGTCCTGGAGAGCTTGCAGAGCACTGGGGAAAGGCAGGCAGAGAATTCCCTGCTAGCACCTTCTCTGTGCCTGTTCACATTGCTTCGCAGAATCGCTTTTGTGCAGAAAACAGTAACACTTGTTCAGAACGAAAGAAAGCACAGAGCCCCAGATTTTATGTTGTCCTGGAGAGCTTGCAGAGCACTGGGGAAAAGCAGGCAGAGAATTCCCTGCTAGCACCTTCTCTGTGCCTGGGAAGCAGAAGTGTTCACATTGCTTCGCAGAATCGCTTTTGTGCAGAAAACAGTAACACTTGTTCAGCAGAAAGAAAGCACAGAGCCCCAGATTTTATGTTGTCCTGGAGAGCTTGCAGAGCACTGGGGAAAAGCAGGCAGAGAATTCCCTGCTAGCACCTTCTCTGTGCCTGGGAAACAGAAGTGTTCACATTGCTTCGCAGAATCGCTTTTGTGCAGAAAACAGTAACACTTGTTCAGAACGAAAGAAAGCACAGAGCCCCAGATCTGTTGTTGTCCTGGAGAGCTTGCAGAGCACTGGGGAAAGGCAGGCAGAGAATTCCCTGCTAGCACCTTCTCTGTGTCTGGGTAACAGAAGTGTTCCCATTGCTTCGCAGAATCGCTTTTGTGCAGAAAACAGTAACACTTGTTCAGAACGAAAGAAAGCACAGAGCTCCAGATTTGCTGTTGTCCTGGAGAGCTTGCAGAGCACTGGGGAAAGGCAGGCAGAGAATTCCCTGCTAGCACCTTCTCTGTGCCTGTTCACATTGCTTCGCAGAATCGCTTTTGTGCAGAAAACAGTAACACTTGTTCAGACGAAAGAAAGCACAGAGCCCCAGATTTTATGTTGTCCTGGAGAGCTTGCAGAGCACTGGGGAAAGGCAGGCAGAGAATTCCCTGCTAGCACCTTCTCTGTGTCTGGGTAACAGAAGTGTTCCCATTGCTTCGCAGAATCGCTTTTGTGCAGAAAACAGTAACACTTGTTCAGAACGAAAGAAAGCACAGAGCCCCAGATTTGCTGTTGTCCTGGAGAGCTTGCAGAGCACTGGGGAAAGGCAGGCAGAGAATTCCCTGCTAGCACCTTCTCTGTGCCTGGGAAACAGAAGTGTTCACATTGCTTCGCAGAATCGCTTTTGTGCAGAAAACAGTAACACTTGTTCAGAACGAAAGAAAGCACAGAGCCCCAGATTTGCTGTTGTCCTGGAGAGCTTGCAGAGCACTGGGGAAAGGCAGGCAGAGAATTCCCTGCTAGCACCTTCTCTGTGCCTGTTCACATTGCTTCGCTGAATCGCTTTTGTGCAGAAAACAGTAACACTTGTTCAGAACGAAAGAAAGCACAGAGCCCCAGATTTGCTGTTGTCCTGGAGAGCTTGCAGAGCACTGGGGAAAGGCAGGCAGAGAATTCCCTGCTAGCACCTTCTCTGTGTCTGGGTAACAGAAGTGTTCCCATTGCTTCGCAGAATCGCTTTTGTGCAGAAAACAGTAACACTTGTTCAGAACGAAAGAAAGCACAGAGCCCCAGATTTTATGTTGTCCTGGAGAGCTTGCAGAGCACTGGGGAAAGGCAGGCAGAGAATTCCCTGCTAGCACCTTCTCTGTGCCTGTTCACATTGCTTCGCAGAATCGCTTTTGTGCAGAAAACAGTAACACTTGTTCAGAACGAAAGAAAGCACAGAGCCCCAGATTTTATGTTGTCCTGGAGAGCTTGCAGAGCACTGGGGAAAAGCAGGCAGAGAATTCCCTGCTAGCACGTTCTCTGTTCCTGGGAAACAGAAGTGTTCACATTGCTTCGCAGAATCGCTTTTGTGCAGAAAACAGTAACACTTGTTCAGCAGAAAGAAAGCACAGAGCCCCAGATTTTATGTTGTCCTGGAGAGCTTGCAGAGCACTGGGGAAAAGCAGGCAGAGAATTCCCTGCTAGCACCTTCTCTGTGCCTGGGAAACAGAAGTGTTCACATTGCTTCGCAGAATCGCTTTTGTGCAGAAAACAGTAACACTTGTTCAGAACGAAAGAAAGCACAGAGCCCCAGATCTGTTGTTGTCCTGGAGAGCTTGCAGAGCACTGGGGAAAGGCAGGCAGAGAATTCCCTGCTAGCACCTTCTCTGTGCCTGTTCACATTGCTTCGCTGAATCGCTTTTGTGCAGAAAACAGTAACACTTGTTCAGACGAAAGAAAGCACAGAGCCCCAGATTTTATGTTGTCCTGGAGAGCTTGCAGAGCACTGGGGAAAGGCAGGCAGAGAATTCCCTGCTAGCACCTTCTCTGTGTCTGGGTAACAGAAGTGTTCCCATTGCTTCGCAGAATCGCTTTTGTGCAGAAAACAGTAACACTTGTTCAGAACGAAAGAAAGCACAGAGCTCCAGATTTGCTGTTGTCCTGGAGAGCTTGCAGAGCACTGGGGAAAGGCAGGCAGAGAATTCCCTGCTAGCACCTTCTCTGTGCCTGTTCACATTGCTTCGCAGAATCGCTTTTGTGCAGAAAACAGTAACACTTGTTCAGACGAAAGAAAGCACAGAGCCCCAGATTTGCTGTTGTCCTGGAGAGCTTGCAGAGCACTGGGGAAAGGCAGGCAGAGAATTCCCTGCTAGCACCTTCTCTGTGTCTGGGTAACAGAAGTGTTCCCATTGCTTCGCGGAATCGCTTTTGTGCAGAAAACAGTAACACTTGTTCAGAACGAAAGAAAGCACAGAGCCCCAGATTTTATGTTGTCCTGGAGAGCTTGCAGAGCACTGGGGAAAGGCAGGCAGAGAATTCCCTGCTAGCACCTTCTCTGTGCCTGTTCACATTGCTTCGCAGAATCGCTTTTGTGCAGAAAACAGTAACACTTGTTCAGAACGAAAGAAAGCACAGAGCCCCAGATTTTATGTTGTCCTGGAGAGCTTGCAGAGCACTGGGGAAAAGCAGGCAGAGAATTCCCTGCTAGCACCTTCTCTGTGCCTGGGAAGCAGAAGTGTTCACATTGCTTCGCAGAATCGCTTTTGTGCAGAAAACAGTAACACTTGTTCAGCAGAAAGAAAGCACAGAGCCCCAGATTTTATGTTGTCCTGGAGAGCTTGCAGAGCACTGGGGAAAAGCAGGCAGAGAATTCCCTGCTAGCACCTTCTCTGTGCCTGGGAAACAGAAGTGTTCACATTGCTTCGCAGAATCGCTTTTGTGCAGAAAACAGTAACACTTGTTCAGAACGAAAGAAAGCACAGAGCCCCAGATCTGTTGTTGTCCTGGAGAGCTTGCAGAGCACTGGGGAAAGGCAGGCAGAGAATTCCCTGCTAGCACCTTCTCTGTGTCTGGGTAACAGAAGTGTTCCCATTGCTTCGCAGAATCGCTTTTGTGCAGAAAACAGTAACACTTGTTCAGAACGAAAGAAAGCACAGAGCTCCAGATTTGCTATTGTCCTGGAGAGCTTGCAGAGCACTGGGGAAAGGCAGGCAGAGAATTCCCTGCTAGCACCTTCTCTGTGCCTGTTCACATTGCTTCGCAGAATCGCTTTTGTGCAGAAAACAGTAACACTTGTTCAGACGAAAGAAAGCACAGAGCCCCAGATTTTATGTTGTCCTGGAGAGCTTGCAGAGCACTGGGGAAAGGCAGGCAGAGAATTCCCTGCTAGCACCTTCTCTGTGTCTGGGTAACAGAAGTGTTCCCATTGCTTCGCAGAATCGCTTTTGTGCAGAAAACAGTAACACTTGTTCAGAACGAAAGAAAGCACAGAGCCCCAGATCTGTTGTTGTCCTGGAGAGCTTGCAGAGCACTGGGGAAAGGCAGGCAGAGAATTCCCTGCTAGCACCTTCTCTGTGCCTGTTCACATTGCTTCGCTGAATCGCTTTTGTGCAGAAAACAGTAACACTTGTTCAGACGAAAGAAAGCACAGAGCCCCAGATTTTATGTTGTCCTGGAGAGCTTGCAGAGCACTGGGGAAAGGCAGGCAGAGAATTCCCTGCTAGCACCTTCTCTGTGTCTGGGTAACAGAAGTGTTCCCATTGCTTCGCAGAATCGCTTTTGTGCAGAAAACAGTAACACTTGTTCAGAACGAAAGAAAGCACAGAGCTCCAGATTTGCTGTTGTCCTGGAGAGCTTGCAGAGCACTGGGGAAAGGCAGGCAGAGAATTCCCTGCTAGCACCTTCTCTGTGCCTGTTCACATTGCTTCGCAGAATCGCTTTTGTGCAGAAAACAGTAACACTTGTTCAGACGAAAGAAAGCACAGAGCCCCAGATTTGCTGTTGTCCTGGAGAGCTTGCAGAGCACTGGGGAAAGGCAGGCAGAGAATTCCCTGCTAGCACCTTCTCTGTGTCTGGGTAACAGAAGTGTTCCCATTGCTTCGCGGAATCGCTTTTGTGCAGAAAACAGTAACACTTGTTCAGAACGAAAGAAAGCACAGAGCCCCAGATTTTATGTTGTCCTGGAGAGCTTGCAGAGCACTGGGGAAAGGCAGGCAGAGAATTCCCTGCTAGCACCTTCTCTGTGCCTGTTCACATTGCTTCGCAGAATCGCTTTTGTGCAGAAAACAGTAACACTTGTTCAGAACGAAAGAAAGCACAGAGCCCCAGATTTTATGTTGTCCTGGAGAGCTTGCAGAGCACTGGGGAAAAGCAGGCAGAGAATTCCCTGCTAGCACCTTCTCTGTGCCTGGGAAGCAGAAGTGTTCACATTGCTTCGCAGAATCGCTTTTGTGCAGAAAACAGTAACACTTGTTCAGCAGAAAGAAAGCACAGAGCCCCAGATTTTATGTTGTCCTGGAGAGCTTGCAGAGCACTGGGGAAAAGCAGGCAGAGAATTCCCTGCTAGCACCTTCTCTGTGCCTGGGAAACAGAAGTGTTCACATTGCTTCGCAGAATCGCTTTTGTGCAGAAAACAGTAACACTTGTTCAGAACGAAAGAAAGCACAGAGCCCCAGATCTGTTGTTGTCCTGGAGAGCTTGCAGAGCACTGGGGAAAGGCAGGCAGAGAATTCCCTGCTAGCACCTTCTCTGTGTCTGGGTAACAGAAGTGTTCCCATTGCTTCGCAGAATCGCTTTTGTGCAGAAAACAGTAACACTTGTTCAGAACGAAAGAAAGCACAGAGCTCCAGATTTGCTGTTGTCCTGGAGAGCTTGCAGAGCACTGGGGAAAGGCAGGCAGAGAATTCCCTGCTAGCACCTTCTCTGTGCCTGTTCACATTGCTTCGCAGAATCGCTTTTGTGCAGAAAACAGTAACACTTGTTCAGACGAAAGAAAGCACAGAGCCCCAGATTTTATGTTGTCCTGGAGAGCTTGCAGAGCACTGGGGAAAGGCAGGCAGAGAATTCCCTGCTAGCACCTTCTCTGTGTCTGGGTAACAGAAGTGTTCCCATTGCTTCGCAGAATCGCTTTTGTGCAGAAAACAGTAACACTTGTTCAGAACGAAAGAAAGCACAGAGCCCCAGATTTGCTGTTGTCCTGGAGAGCTTGCAGAGCACTGGGGAAAGGCAGGCAGAGAATTCCCTGCTAGCACCTTCTCTGTGCCTGGGAAACAGAAGTGTTCACATTGCTTCGCAGAATCGCTTTTGTGCAGAAAACAGTAACACTTGTTCAGAACGAAAGAAAGCACAGAGCCCCAGATTTTATGTTGTCCTGGAGAGCTTGCAGAGCACTGGGGAAAAGCAGGCAGAGAATTCCCTGCTAGCACCTTCTCTGTTCCTGGGAAACGAAGTGTTCACATTGCTTCGCAGAATAGCTTTTGTGCAGAAAACAGTAACACTTGTTCAGAACGAAAGAAAGCACAGAGCCCCAGATTTTATGTTGTCCTGGAGAGCTTGCAGAGCACTGGGGAAAAGCAGGCAGAGAATTCCCTGCTAGCACCTTCTCTGTGCCTGTTCACATTGCTTCGCAGAATCGCTTTTGTGCAGAAAACAGTAACACTTGTTCAGAACAAAAGAAAGCACAGAGCCCCAGATTTTATGTTGTCCTGGAGAGCTTGCAGAGCACTGGGGAAAAGCAGGCAGAGAATTCCCTGCTAGCACCTTCTCTGTGCCTGGGAAACAGAAGTGTTCACATTGCTTCGCAGAATCGCTTTTGTGCAGAAAACAGTAACACTTGTTCAGAACGAAAGAAAGCACAGAGCCCCAGATTTTATGTTGTCCTGGAGAGCTTGCAGAGCACTGGGGAAAAGCAGGCAGAGAATTCCCTGCTAGCACCTTCTCTGTGCCTGGGAAACAGAAGTGTTCACATTGCTTCGCAGAATCGCTTTTGTGCAGAAAACAGTAACACTTGTTCAGAACGAAAGAAAGCACAGAGCCCCAGATTTGCTGTTGTCCTGGAGAGCTTGCAGAGCACTGGGGAAAGGCAGGCAGAGAATTCCCTGCTAGCACCTTCTCTGTGCCTGTTCACATTGCTTCGCAGAATCGCTTTTGTGCAGAAAACAGTAACACTTGTTCAGAACGAAAGAAAGCACAGAGCCCCAGATTTTATGTTGTCCTGGAGAGCTTGCAGAGCACTGGGGAAAAGCAGGCAGAGAATTACCTGCTAGCACCTTCTCTGTTCCTGGGAAACAGAAGTGTTCACATTGCTTCGCAGAATCGCTTTTGTGCAGAAAACAGTAACACTTGTTCAGAACGAAAGAAAGCACAGAGCCCCAGATTTGCTGTTGTCCTGGAGAGCTTGCAGAGCACTGGGGAAAAGCAGGCAGAGAATTCCCTGCTAGCACCTTCTCTGTGCCTGGGAAGCAGAAGTGTTCACATTGCTTGGCAGAATCGCTTTTGTGCAGAAAACAGTAACACTTGTTCAGAACGAAAGAAAGCACAGAGCCCCAGATTTTATGTTGTCCTGGAGAGATTGCAGAGCACTGGGGAAAAGCAGGCAGAGAATTCCCTGCTAGCACCTTCTCTGTGTCTGGGAAACAGAAGTGTTCCCATTGCTTCGCCGAATCGCTTTTGTGCAGAAAACAGTAACACTTGTTCAGAACGAAAGAAAGCACAGAGCCCCAGATTTTATGTTGTCCTGGAGAGCTTGCAGAGCACTGGGGAAAAGCAGGCAGAGAATTCCCTGCTAGCACCTTCTCTGTTCCTGGGAAACAGAAGTGTTCACATTGCTTCGCAGAATCGCTTTTGTGCAGAAAACAGTAACACTTGTTCAGAACGAAAGAAAGCACAGAGCCCCAGATTTTATGTTGTCCTGGAGAGCTTGCAGAGCACTGGGGAAAAGCAGGCAGAGAATTCCCTGCTAGCACCTTCTCTGTGCCTGGGAAACAGAAGTGTTCACATTGCTTCGCAGAATCGCTTTTGTGCAGAAAACAGTAACACTTGTTCAGAACGAAAGAAAGCACAGAGCCCCAGATTTGCTGTTGTCCTGGAGAGCTTGCAGAGCACTGGGGAAAGGCAGGCAGAGAAGTCCCTGCTAGCACCTTCTCTGTGCCTGTTCACATTGCTTCGCAGAATCGCTTTTGTGCAGAAAACAGTAACACTTGTTCAGAACGAAAGAAAGCACAGAGCCCCAGATTTTATGTTGTCCTGGAGAGCTTGCAGAGCACTGGGGAAAGGCAGGCAGAGAATTCCCTGCTAGCACCTTCTCTGTGTCTGGGTAACAGAAGTGTTCCCATTGCTTCGCAGAATCGCTTTTGTGCAGAAAACAGTAACACTTGTTCAGAACGAAAGAAAGCACAGAGCCCCAGATTTTATGTTGTCCTGGAGAGCTTGCAGAGCACTGGGGAAAGGCAGGCAGAGAATTCCCTGCTAGCACCTTCTCTGTGCCTGGGAAGCAGAAGTGTTCACATTGCTTCGCAGAATCGCTTTTGTGCAGAAAACAATAACACTTGTTCAGAACGAAAGAAAGCACAGAGCCCCAGATTTTATGTTGTCCTGGAGAGCTTGCAGAGCACTGGGGAAAAGCAGGCAGAGAATTCCCTGCTAGCACCTTCTCTGTGCCTGTTCACATTGCTTCGCTGAATCGCTTTTGTGCAGAAAACAGTAACACTTGTTCAGAACGAAAGAAAGCACAGAGCCCCAGATTTTATGTTGTCCTGGAGAGCTTGCAGAGCACTGGGGAAAGGCAGGCAGAGAATTCCCTGCTAGCACCTTCTCTGTTCCTGGGAAACAGAAGTGTTCCCATTGCTTCGCAGAATCGCTTTTGTGCAGAAAACAGTAACACTTGTTCAGAACGAAAGAAAGCACAGAGCCCCAGATTTTATGTTGTCCTGGAGAGATTGCAGAGCACTGGGGAAAAGCAGGCAGAGAATTCCCTGCTAGCACCTTCTCTGTGTCTGGGAAACAGAAGTGGTCCCATTGCTTCGCCGAATCGCTTTTGTGCAGAAAACAGTAACACTTGTTCAGAACGAAAGAAAGCACAGAGCCCCAGATTTTATGTTGTCCTGGAGAGCTTGCAGAGCACTGGGGAAAAGCAGGCAGAGAATTCCCTGCTAGCACCTTCTCTGTGCCTGGGAAACAGAAGTGTTCCCATTGCTTCGCAGAATCGCTTTTGTGCAGAAAACAGTAACACTTGTTCAGAACGAAAGAAAGCACAGAGCCCCAGATTTGCTGTTGTCCTGGAGAGCTTGCAGAGCACTGGGGAAAGGCAGGCAGAGAATTCCCTGCTAGCACCTTCTCTGTGCCTGTTCACATTGCTTCGCAGAATCGCTTTTGTGCAGAAAACAGTAACACTTGTTCAGACGAAAGAAAGCACAGAGCCCCAGATTTTATGTTGTCCTGGAGAGCTTGCAGAGCACTGGGGAAAGGCAGGCAGAGAATTCCCTGCTAGCACCTTCTCTGTGCCTGGGAAGCAGAAGTGTTCACATTGATTGGGAGAATCGCTTTTGTGCAGAAAACAGTAACACTTGTTCAGAACAAAAGAAAGCACAGAGCCCCAGATTTTATGTTGTCCTGGAGAGATTGCAGAGCACTGGGGAAAGGCAGGCAGAGAATTCCCTGCTAGCACCTTCTCTGTTCCTGGGAAACAGAAGTGTTCCCATTGCTTCGCAGAATCGCTTTTGTGCAGAAAACAGTAACACTTGTTCAGAACGAAAGAAAGCACAGAGCCCCAGATTTGCTGTTGTCCTGGAGAGCTTGCAGAGCACTGGGGAAAGGCAGGCAGAGAATTCCCTGCTAGCACCTTCTCTGTGCCTGTTCACATTGCTTCGCAGAATCGCTTTTGTGCAGAAAACAGTAACACTTGTTCAGACGAAAGAAAGCACAGAGCCCCAGATTTTATGTTGTCCTGGAGAGCTTGCAGAGCACTGGGGAAAGGCAGGCAGAGAATTCCCTGCTAGCACCTTCTCTGTGCCTGGGAAGCAGAAGTGTTCACATTGCTTGGCAGAATCGCTTTTGTGCAGAAAACAGTAACACTTGTTCAGAACGAAAGAAAGCACAGAGCCCCAGATTTTATGTTGTCCTGGAGAGATTGCAGAGCACTGGGGAAAAGCAGGCAGAGAATTCCCTGCTAGCACCTTCTCTGTGTCTGGGAAACAGAAGTGTTCCCATTGCTTCGCCGAATCGCTTTTGTGCAGAAAACAGTAACACTTGTTCAGAACGAAAGAAAGCACAGAGCCCCAGATTTTATGTTGTCCTGGAGAGCTTGCAGAGCACTGGGGAAAAGCAGGCAGAGAATTCCCTGCTAGCACCTTCTCTGTGCCTGTTCACATTGCTTCGCAGAATCGCTTTTGTGCAGAAAACAGTAACACTTGTTCAGACGAAAGAAAGCACAGAGCCCCAGATTTTATGTTGTCCTGGAGAGCTTGCAGAGCACTGGGGAAACGCAGGCAGAGAATTCCCTCCTAGCACCTTCTCTGTGCCTGGGAAACAGAAGTGTTCCCATTGCTTCGCAGAATCGCTTTTGTGCAGAAAACAGTAACACTTGTTCAGAACGAAAGAAAGCACAGAGCCCCAGATTTTATGTTGTCCTGGAGAGATTGCAGAGCACTGGGGAAAAGCAGGCAGAGAATTCCCTGCTAGCACCTTCTCTGTGTCTGGGAAACAGAAGTGTTCCCATTGCTTCGCCGAATCGCTTTTGTGCAGAAAACAGTAACACTTGTTCAGAACGAAAGAAAGCACAGAGCCCCAGATTTTATGTTGTCCTGGAGAGCTTGCAGAGCACTGGGGAAAAGCAGGCAGAGAATTCCCTGCTAGCACCTTCTCTGTGCCTGGGAAACAGAAGTGTTCCCATTGCTTCGCAGAATCGCTTTTGTGCAGAAAACAGTAACACTTGTTCAGAACGAAAGAAAGCACAGAGCCCCAGATTTGCTGTTGTCCTGGAGAGCTTGCAGAGCACTGGGGAAAGGCAGGCAGAGAATTCCCTGCTAGCACCTTCTCTGTGCCTGTTCACATTGCTTCGCAGAATCGCTTTTGTGCAGAAAACAGTAACACTTGTTCAGACGAAAGAAAGCACAGAGCCCCAGATTTTATGTTGTCCTGGAGAGCTTGCAGAGCACTGGGGAAAGGCAGGCAGAGAATTCCCTGCTAGCACCTTCTCTGTGCCTGGGAAGCAGAAGTGTTCACATTGATTGGGAGAATCGCTTTTGTGCAGAAAACAGTAACACTTGTTCAGAACAAAAGAAAGCACAGAGCCCCAGATTTTATGTTGTCCTGGAGAGATTGCAGAGCACTGGGGAAAAGCAGGCAGAGAATTCCCTGCTAGCACCTTCTCTGTTCCTGGGAAACAGAAGTGTTCCCATTGCTTCGCAGAATCGCTTTTGTGCAGAAAACAGTAACACTTGTTCAGAACGAAAGAAAGCACAGAGCCCCAGATTTGCTGTTGTCCTGGAGAGCTTGCAGAGCACTGGGGAAAGGCAGGCAGAGAATTCCCTGCTAGCACCTTCTCTGTGCCTGTTCACATTGCTTCGCAGAATCGCTTTTGTGCAGAAAACAGTAACACTTGTTCAGACGAAAGAAAGCACAGAGCCCCAGATTTTATGTTGTCCTGGAGAGCTTGCAGAGCACTGGGGAAAGGCAGGCAGAGAATTCCCTGCTAGCACCTTCTCTGTGTCTGGGAAACAGAAGTGTTCCCATTGCTTCGCAGAATCGCTTTTGTGCAGAAAACAGTAACACTTGTTCAGAACGAAAGAAAGCACAGAGCCCCAGATTTTATGTTGTCCTGGAGAGCTTGCAGAGCACTGGGGAAAAGCAGGCAGAGAATTCCCTGCTAGCACCTTCTCTGTGCCTGTTCACATTGCTTCGCTGAATCGCTTTTGTGCAGAAAACAGTAACACTTGTTCAGACGAAAGAAAGCACAGAGCCCCAGATTTTATGTTGTCCTGGAGAGCTTGCAGAGCACTGGGGAAAGGCAGGCAGAGAATTCCCTGCTAGCACCTTCTCTGTGCCTGGGAAGCAGAAGTGTTCACATTGCTTGGCAGAATCGCTTTTGTGCAGAAAACAGTAACACTTGTTCAGAACGAAAGAAAGCACAGAGCCCCAGATTTTATGTTGTCCTGGAGAGATTGCAGAGCACTGGGGAAAAGCAGGCAGAGAATTCCCTGCTAGCACCTTCTCTGTGTCTGGGAAACAGAAGTGTTCCCATTGCTTCGCCGAATCGCTTTTGTGCAGAAAACAGTAACACTTGTTCAGAACGAAAGAAAGCACAGAGCCCCAGATTTTATGTTGTCCTGGAGAGCTTGCAGAGCACTGGGGAAAAGCAGGCAGAGAATTCCCTGCTAGCACCTTCTCTGTGCCTGTTCACATTGCTTCGCAGAATCGCTTTTGTGCAGAAAACAGTAACACTTGTTCAGACGAAAGAAAGCACAGAGCCCCAGATTTTATGTTGTCCTGGAGAGCTTGCAGAGCACTGGGGAAACGCAGGCAGAGAATTCCCTCCTAGCACCTTCTCTGTGCCTGGGAAACAGAAGTGTTCACATTGCTTCGCAGAATCGCTTCTGTGCAGAAAACAGTAACACTTGTTCAGAACGAAAGAAAGCACAGAGCCCCAGATTTTATGTTGTCCTGGAGAGCTTGCAGAGCACTGGGGAAAAGCAGGCAGAGAATTCCCTGCTAGCACCTTCTCTGTTCCTGGGAAACAGAAGTGTTCACATTGCTTCGCAGAATCGCTTTTGTGCAGAAAACAGTAACACTTGTTCAGAACGAAAGAAAGCACAGAGCCCCAAATTTTATGTTGTCCTGGAGAGCTTGCAGAGCACTGGGGAAAAGCAGGCAGAGAATTCCCTGCTAGCACCTTCTCTGTGCCTGTTCACATTGCTTCGCAGAATCGCTTTTGTGCAGAAAACAGTAACACTTGTTCAGAACAAAAGAAAGCACAGAGCCCCAGATTTTATGTTGTCCTGGAGAGCTTGCAGAGCACTGGGGAAAAGCAGGCAGAGAATTCCCTGCTAGCACCTTCTCTGTGCCTGGGAAACAGAAGTGTTCACATTGCTTCGCAGAATCGCTTTTGTGCAGAAAACAGTAACACTTGTTCAGAACGAAAGAAAGCACAGAGCCCCAGATTTTATGTTGTCCTGGAGAGCTTGCAGAGCACTGGGGAAAAGCAGGCAGAGAATTCCCTGCTAGCACCTTCTCTGTGCCTGGGAAACAGAAGTGTTCACATTGCTTCGCAGAATCGCTTTTGTGCAGAAAACAGTAACACTTGTTCAGAACGAAAGAAAGCACAGAGCCCCAGATTTGCTGTTGTCCTGGAGAGCTTGCAGAGCACTGGGGAAAGGCAGGCAGAGAATTCCCTGCTAGCACCTTCTCTGTGCCTGTTCACATTGCTTCGCAGAATCGCTTTTGTGCAGAAAACAGTAACACTTGTTCAGAACGAAAGAAAGCACAGAGCCCCAGATTTTATGTTGTCCTGGAGAGCTTGCAGAGCACTGGGGAAAAGCAGGCAGAGAATTACCTGCTAGCACCTTCTCTGTTCCTGGGAAACAGAAGTGTTCACATTGCTTCGCAGAATCGCTTTTGTGCAGAAAACAGTAACACTTGTTCAGAACGAAAGAAAGCACAGAGCCCCAGATTTGCTGTTGTCCTGGAGAGCTTGCAGAGCACTGGGGAAAAGCAGGCAGAGAATTCCCTGCTAGCACCTTCTCTGTGCCTGGGAAGCAGAAGTGTTCACATTGCTTCGCAGAATCGCTTTTGTGCAGAAAACAGTAACACTTGTTCAGAACGAAAGAAAGCACAGAGCCCCAGATTTTATGTTGTCCTGGAGAGATTGCAGAGCACTGGGGAAAAGCAGGCAGAGAATTCCCTGCTAGCACCTTCTCTGTGTCTGGGAAACAGAAGTGTTCCCATTGCTTCGCCGAATCGCTTTTGTGCAGAAAACAGTAACACTTGTTCAGAACGAAAGAAAGCACAGAGCCCCAGATTTTATGTTGTCCTGGAGAGCTTGCAGAGCACTGGGGAAAAGCAGGCAGAGAATTCCCTGCTAGCACCTTCTCTGTTCCTGGGAAACAGAAGTGTTCACATTGCTTCGCAGAATCGCTTTTGTGCAGAAAACAGTAACACTTGTTCAGAACGAAAGAAAGCACAGAGCCCCAGATTTTATGTTGTCCTGGAGAGCTTGCAGAGCACTGGGGAAAAGCAGGCAGAGAATTCCCTGCTAGCACCTTCTCTGTGCCTGTTCACATTGCTTCGCAGAATCGCTTTTGTGCAGAAAACAGTAACACTTGTTCAGAACGAAAGAAAGCACAGAGCCCCAGATTTTATGTTGTCCTGGAGAGCTTGCAGAGCACTGGGGAAAAGCAGGCAGAGAATTCCCTGCTAGCACCTTCTCTGTGCCTGGGAAACAGAAGTGTTCCCATTGCTTCGCAGAATCGCTTTTGTGCAGAAAACAGTAACACTTGTTCAGAACGAAAGAAAGCACAGAGCCCCAGATTTGCTGTTGTCCTGGAGAGCTTGCAGAGCACTGGGGAAAGGCAGGCAGAGAATTCCCTGCTAGCACCTTCTCTGTGCCTGTTCACATTGCTTCGCAGAATCGCTTTTGTGCAGAAAACAGTAACACTTGTTCAGACGAAAGAAAGCACAGAGCCCCAGATTTTATGTTGTCCTGGAGAGCTTGCAGAGCACTGGGGAAAGGCAGGCAGAGAATTCCCTGCTAGCACCTTCTCTGTGCCTGGGAAGCAGAAGTGTTCACATTGATTGGGAGAATCGCTTTTGTGCAGAAAACAGTAACACTTGTTCAGAACAAAAGAAAGCACAGAGCCCCAGATTTTATGCTGTCCTGGAGAGATTGCAGAGCACTGGGGAAAAGCAGGCAGAGAATTCCCTGCTAGCACCTTCTCTGTGTCTGGGTAACAGAAGTGTTCCCATTGCTTCGCAGAATCGCTTTTGTGCAGAAAACAGTAACACTTGTTCAGAACGAAAGAAAGCACAGAGCCCCAGATTTTATGTTGTCCTGGAGAGCTTGCAGAGCACTGGGGAAAAGCAGGCAGAGAATTCCCTGCTAGCACCTTCTCTGTGCCTGTTCACATTGCTTCGCAGAATCGCTTTTGTGCAGAAAACAGTAACACTTGTTCAGAACAAAAGAAAGCACAGAGCCCCAGATTTTATGTTGTCCTGGAGAGCTTGCAGAGCACTGGGGAAAAGAAGGCAGAGAATTCCCTGCTAGCACCTTCTCTGTGCCTGGGAAACAGAAGTGTTCACATTGCTTCGCAGAATCGCTTTTGTGCAGAAAACAGTAACACTTGTTCAGAACGAAAGAAAGCACAGAGCCCCAGATTTTATGTTGTCCTGGAGAGCTTGCAGAGCACTGGGGAAAGGCAGGCAGAGAATTCCCTGCTAGCACCTTCTCTGTGCCTGGGAAACAGAAGTGTTCACATTGCTTCGCAGAATCGCTTTTGTGCAGAAAACAGTAACACTTGTTCAGAACGAAAGAAAGCACAGAGCCCCAGATTTTATGTTGTCCTGGAGAGCTTGCAGAGCACTGGGGAAAAGCAGGCAGAGAATTCCCTGCTAGCACCTTCTCTGTTCCTGGGAAACAGAAGTGTTCACATTGCTTCGCAGAATAGCTTTTGTGCAGAAAACAGTAACACTTGTTCAGAACGAAAGAAAGCACAGAGCCCCAGATTTTATGTTGTCCTGGAGAGCTTGCAGAGCACTGGGGAAAAGCAGGCAGAGAATTCCCTGCTAGCACCTTCTCTGTGCCTGTTCACATTGCTTCGCAGAATCGCTTTTGTGCAGAAAACAGTAACACTTGTTCAGAACAAAAGAAAGCACAGAGCCCCAGATTTTATGTTGTCCTGGAGAGCTTGCAGAGCACTGGGGAAAAGCAGGCAGAGAATTCCCTGCTAGCACCTTCTCTGTGCCTGGGAAACAGAAGTGTTCACATTGCTTCGCAGAATCGCTTTTGTGCAGAAAACAGTAACACTTGTTCAGAACGAAAGAAAGCACAGAGCCCCAGATTTTATGTTGTCCTGGAGAGCTTGCAGAGCACTGGGGAAAAGCAGGCAGAGAATTCCCTGCTAGCACCTTCTCTGTGCCTGGGAAACAGAAGTGTTCACATTGCTTCGCAGAATCGCTTTTGTGCAGAAAACAGTAACACTTGTTCAGAACGAAAGAAAGCACAGAGCCCCAGATTTGCTGTTGTCCTGGAGAGCTTGCAGAGCACTGGGGAAAGGCAGGCAGAGAATTCCCTGCTAGCACCTTCTCTGTGCCTGTTCACATTGCTTCGCAGAATCGCTTTTGTGCAGAAAACAGTAACACTTGTTCAGAACGAAAGAAAGCACAGAGCCCCAGATTTTATGTTGTCCTGGAGAGCTTGCAGAGCACTGGGGAAAAGCAGGCAGAGAATTACCTGCTAGCACCTTCTCTGTTCCTGGGAAACAGAAGTGTTCACATTGCTTGGCAGAATCGCTTTTGTGCAGAAAACAGTAACACTTGTTCAGAACGAAAGAAAGCACAGAGCCCCAGATTTTATGTTGTCCTGGAGAGCTTGCAGAGCACTGGGGAAAAGCAGGCAGAGAATTCCCTGCTAGCACCTTCTCTGTGCCTGGGAAACAGAAGTGTTCCCATTGCTTCGCCGAATCGCTTTTGTGCAGAAAACAGTAACACTTGTTCAGAACGAAAGAAAGCACAGAGCCCCAGATTTTATGTTGTCCTGGAGAGCTTGCAGAGCACTGGGGAAAAGCAGGCAGAGAATTCCCTGCTAGCACCTTCTCTGTTCCTGGGAAACAGAAGTGTTCACATTGCTTCGCAGAATCGCTTTTGTGCAGAAAACAGTAACACTTGTTCAGAACGAAAGAAAGCACAGAGCCCCAGATTTTATGTTGTCCTGGAGAGCTTGCAGAGCACTGGGGAAAAGCAGGCAGAGAATTCCCTGCTAGCACCTTCTCTGTGCCTGTTCACATTGCTTCGCAGAATCGCTTTTGTGCAGAAAACAGTAACACTTGTTCAGAACGAAAGAAAGCACAGAGCCCCAGATTTTATGTTGTCCTGGAGAGCTTGCAGAGCACTGGGGAAAAGCAGGCAGAGAATTCCCTGCTAGCACCTTCTCTGTGCCTGGGAAACAGAAGTGTTCACATTGCTTCGCAGAATCGCTTTTGTGCAGAAAACAGTAACACTTGTTCAGAACGAAAGAAAGCACAGAGCCCCAGATTTGCTGTTGTCCTGGAGAGCTTGCAGAGCACTGGGGAAAGGCAGGCAGAGAATTCCCTGCTAGCACCTTCTCTGTGCCTGTTCACATTGCTTCGCAGAATCGCTTTTGTGCAGAAAACAGTAACACTTGTTCAGACGAAAGACAGCACAGAGCCCCAGATTTTATGTTGTCCTGGAGAGCTTGCAGAGCACTGGGGAAAGGCAGGCAGAGAATTCCCTGCTACCACCTTCTCTGTGCCTGGGAAGCAGAAGTGTTCACATTGATTGGGAGAATCGCTTTTGTGCAGAAAACAGTAACACTTGTTCAGAACAAAAGAAAGCACAGAGCCCCAGATTTTATGCTGTCCTGGAGAGATTGCAGAGCACTGGGGAAAAGCAGGCAGAGAATTCCCTGCTAGCACCTTCTCTGTGTCTGGGTAACAGAAGTGTTCCCATTGCTTCGCAGAATCGCTTTTGTGCAGAAAACAGTAACACTTGTTCAGAACGAAAGAAAGCACAGAGCCCCAGATTTTATGTTGTCCTGGAGAGCTTGCAGAGCACTGGGGAAAAGCAGGCAGAGAATTCCCTGCTAGCACCTTCTCTGTGCCTGTTCACATTGCTTCGCAGAATCGCTTTTGTGCAGAAAACAGTAACACTTGTTCAGAACAAAAGAAAGCACAGAGCCCCAGATTTTATGTTGTCCTGGAGAGCTTGCAGAGCACTGGGGAAAAGAAGGCAGAGAATTCCCTGCTAGCACCTTCTCTGTGCCTGGGAAACAGAAGTGTTCCCATTGCTTCGCCGAATCGCTTTTGTGCAGAAAACAGTAACACTTGTTCAGAACGAAAGAAAGCACAGAGCCCCAGATTTTATGTTGTCCTGGAGAGCTTGCAGAGCACTGGGGAAAAGCAGGCAGAGAATTCCCTGCTAGCACCTTCTCTGTTCCTGGGAAACAGAAGTGTTCACATTGCTTCGCAGAATCGCTTTTGTGCAGAAAACAGTAACACTTGTTCAGAACGAAAGAAAGCACAGAGCCCCAGATTTTATGTTGTCCTGGAGAGCTTGCAGAGCACTGGGGAAAAGCAGGCAGAGAATTCCCTGCTAGCACCTTCTCTGTGCCTGTTCACATTGCTTCGCAGAATCGCTTTTGTGCAGAAAACAGTAACACTTGTTCAGAACGAAAGAAAGCACAGAGCCCCAGATTTTATGTTGTCCTGGAGAGCTTGCAGAGCACTGGGGAAAAGCAGGCAGAGAATTCCCTGCTAGCACCTTCTCTGTGCCTGGGAAACAGAAGTGTTCCCATTGCTTCGCAGAATCGCTTTTGTGCAGAAAACAGTAACACTTGTTCAGAACGAAAGAAAGCACAGAGCCCCAGATTTGCTGTTGTCCTGGAGAGCTTGCAGAGCACTGGGGAAAGGCAGGCAGAGAATTCCCTGCTAGCACCTTCTCTGTGCCTGTTCACATTGCTTCGCAGAATCGCTTTTGTGCAGAAAACAGTAACACTTGTTCAGACGAAAGAAAGCACAGAGCCCCAGATTTTATGTTGTCCTGGAGAGCTTGCAGAGCACTGGGGAAAGGCAGGCAGAGAATTCCCTGCTAGCACCTTCTCTGTGCCTGGGAAGCAGAAGTGTTCACATTGATTGGGAGAATCGCTTTTGTGCAGAAAACAGTAACACTTGTTCAGAACAAAAGAAAGCACAGAGCCCCAGATTTTATGCTGTCCTGGAGAGATTGCAGAGCACTGGGGAAAAGCAGGCAGAGAATTCCCTGCTAGCACCTTCTCTGTGTCTGGGTAACAGAAGTGTTCCCATTGCTTCGCAGAATCGCTTTTGTGCAGAAAACAGTAACACTTGTTCAGAACGAAAGAAAGCACAGAGCCCCAGATTTTATGTTGTCCTGGAGAGCTTGCAGAGCACTGGGGAAAAGCAGGCAGAGAATTCCCTGCTAGCACCTTCTCTGTGCCTGTTCACATTGCTTCGCAGAATCGCTTTTGTGCAGAAAACAGTAACACTTGTTCAGAACAAAAGAAAGCACAGAGCCCCAGATTTTATGTTGTCCTGGAGAGCTTGCAGAGCACTGGGGAAAAGAAGGCAGAGAATTCCCTGCTAGCACCTTCTCTGTGCCTGGGAAACAGAAGTGTTCACATTGCTTCGCAGAATCGCTTTTGTGCAGAAAACAGTAACACTTGTTCAGAACGAAAGAAAGCACAGAGCCCCAGATTTTATGTTGTCCTGGAGAGCTTGCAGAGCACTGGGGAAAGGCAGGCAGAGAATTCCCTGCTAGCACCTTCTCTGTGCCTGGGAAACAGAAGTGTTCACATTGCTTCGCAGAATCGCTTTTGTGCAGAAAACAGTAACACTTGTTCAGAACGAAAGAAAGCACAGAGCCCCAGATTTTATGTTGTCCTGGAGAGCTTGCAGAGCACTGGGGAAAAGCAGGCAGAGAATTCCCTGCTAGCACCTTCTCTGTTCCTGGGAAACAGAAGTGTTCACATTGCTTCGCAGAATAGCTTTTGTGCAGAAAACAGTAACACTTGTTCAGAACGAAAGAAAGCACAGAGCCCCAGATTTTATGTTGTCCTGGAGAGCTTGCAGAGCACTGGGGAAAAGCAGGCAGAGAATTCCCTGCTAGCACCTTCTCTGTGCCTGTTCACATTGCTTCGCAGAATCGCTTTTGTGCAGAAAACAGTAACACTTGTTCAGAACAAAAGAAAGCACAGAGCCCCAGATTTTATGTTGTCCTGGAGAGCTTGCAGAGCACTGGGGAAAAGCAGGCAGAGAATTCCCTGCTAGCACCTTCTCTGTGCCTGGGAAACAGAAGTGTTCACATTGCTTCGCAGAATCGCTTTTGTGCAGAAAACAGTAACACTTGTTCAGAACGAAAGAAAGCACAGAGCCCCAGATTTTATGTTGTCCTGGAGAGCTTGCAGAGCACTGGGGAAAAGCAGGCAGAGAATTCCCTGCTAGCACCTTCTCTGTGCCTGGGAAACAGAAGTGTTCACATTGCTTCGCAGAATCGCTTTTGTGCAGAAAACAGTAACACTTGTTCAGAACGAAAGAAAGCACAGAGCCCCAGATTTGCTGTTGTCCTGGAGAGCTTGCAGAGCACTGGGGAAAGGCAGGCAGAGAATTCCCTGCTAGCACCTTCTCTGTGCCTGTTCACATTGCTTCGCAGAATCGCTTTTGTGCAGAAAACAGTAACACTTGTTCAGAACGAAAGAAAGCACAGAGCCCCAGATTTTATGTTGTCCTGGAGAGCTTGCAGAGCACTGGGGAAAAGCAGGCAGAGAATTACCTGCTAGCACCTTCTCTGTTCCTGGGAAACAGAAGTGTTCACATTGCTTGGCAGAATCGCTTTTGTGCAGAAAACAGTAACACTTGTTCAGAACGAAAGAAAGCACAGAGCCCCAGATTTTATGTTGTCCTGGAGAGCTTGCAGAGCACTGGGGAAAAGCAGGCAGAGAATTCCCTGCTAGCACCTTCTCTGTGCCTGGGAAACAGAAGTGTTCCCATTGCTTCGCCGAATCGCTTTTGTGCAGAAAACAGTAACACTTGTTCAGAACGAAAGAAAGCACAGAGCCCCAGATTTTATGTTGTCCTGGAGAGCTTGCAGAGCACTGGGGAAAAGCAGGCAGAGAATTCCCTGCTAGCACCTTCTCTGTTCCTGGGA
The DNA here is from genome assembly GCF_047716275.1 of Strix uralensis. NCBI lineage: Eukaryota > Metazoa > Chordata > Aves > Strigiformes > Strigidae > Strix > Strix uralensis. Next base: position 73,288 of record NW_027436728.1, read on the forward strand.
AACAGAAGTGTTCACATTGCTTCGCAGAATCGCTTTTGTGCAGAAAACAGTAACACTTGTTCAGAACGAAAGAAAGCACAGAGCCCCAGATTTTATGTTGTCCTGGAGAGCTTGCAGAGCACTGGGGAAAAGCAGGCAGAGAATTCCCTGCTAGCACCTTCTCTGTGCCTGTTCACATTGCTTCGCAGAATCGCTTTTGTGCAGAAAACAGTAACACTTGTTCAGAACGAAAGAAAGCACAGAGCCCCAGATTTTATGTTGTCCTGGAGAGCTTGCAGAGCACTGGGGAAAAGCAGGCAGAGAATTCCCTGCTAGCACCTTCTCTGTGCCTGGGAAACAGAAGTGTTCACATTGCTTCGCAGAATCGCTTTTGTGCAGAAAACAGTAACACTTGTTCAGAACGAAAGAAAGCACAGAGCCCCAGATTTGCTGTTGTCCTGGAGAGCTTGCAGAGCACTGGGGAAAGGCAGGCAGAGAATTCCCTGCTAGCACCTTCTCTGTGCCTGTTCACATTGCTTCGCAGAATCGCTTTTGTGCAGAAAACAGTAACACTTGTTCAGACGAAAGACAGCACAGAGCCCCAGATTTTATGTTGTCCTGGAGAGCTTGCAGAGCACTGGGGAAAGGCAGGCAGAGAATTCCCTGCTACCACCTTCTCTGTGCCTGGGAAGCAGAAGTGTTCACATTGATTGGGAGAATCGCTTTTGTGCAGAAAACAGTAACACTTGTTCAGAACAAAAGAAAGCACAGAGCCCCAGATTTTATGCTGTCCTGGAGAGATTGCAGAGCACTGGGGAAAAGCAGGCAGAGAATTCCCTGCTAGCACCTTCTCTGTGTCTGGGTAACAGAAGTGTTCCCATTGCTTCGCAGAATCGCTTTTGTGCAGAAAACAGTAACACTTGTTCAGAACGAAAGAAAGCACAGAGCCCCAGATTTTATGTTGTCCTGGAGAGCTTGCAGAGCACTGGGGAAAAGCAGGCAGAGAATTCCCTGCTAGCACCTTCTCTGTGCCTGGGAAACAGAAGTGTTCACATTGCTTCGCAGAATCGCTTTTGTGCAGAAAACAGTAACACTTGTTCAGAACGAAAGAAAGCACAGAGCCCCAGATTTGCTGTTGTCCTGGAGAGCTTGCAGAGCACTGGGGAAAGGCAGGCAGAGAATTCCCTGCTAGCACCTTCTCTGTGCCTGTTCACATTGCTTCGCAGAATCGCTTTTGTGCAGAAAACAGTAACACTTGTTCAGAACGAAAGAAAGCACAGAGCCCCAGATTTTATGTTGTCCTGGAGAGCTTGCAGAGCACTGGGGAAAAGCAGGCAGAGAATTACCTGCTAGCACCTTCTCTGTTCCTGGGAAACAGAAGTGTTCACATTGCTTGGCAGAATCGCTTTTGTGCAGAAAACAGTAACACTTGTTCAGAACGAAAGAAAGCACAGAGCCCCAGATTTTATGTTGTCCTGGAGAGCTTGCAGAGCACTGGGGAAAAGCAGGCAGAGAATTCCCTGCTAGCACCTTCTCTGTGCCTGGGAAACAGAAGTGTTCCCATTGCTTCGCCGAATCGCTTTTGTGCAGAAAACAGTAACACTTGTTCAGAACGAAAGAAAGCACAGAGCCCCAGATTTTATGTTGTCCTGGAGAGCTTGCAGAGCACTGGGGAAAAGCAGGCAGAGAATTCCCTGCTAGCACCTTCTCTGTTCCTGGGAAACAGAAGTGTTCACATTGCTTCGCAGAATCGCTTTTGTGCAGAAAACAGTAACACTTGTTCAGAACGAAAGAAAGCACAGAGCCCCAGATTTTATGTTGTCCTGGAGAGCTTGCAGAGCACTGGGGAAAGGCAGGCAGAGAATTCCCTGCTAGCACCTTCTCTGTGCCTGTTCACATTGCTTCGCAGAATCGCTTTTGTGCAGAAAACAGTAACACTTGTTCAGAACGAAAGAAAGCACAGAGCCCCAGATTTTATGTTGTCCTGGAGAGCTTGCAGAGCACTGGGGAAAAGCAGGCAGAGAATTCCCTGCTAGCACCTTCTCTGTGCCTGGGAAACAGAAGTGTTCACATTGCTTCGCAGAATCGCTTTTGTGCAGAAAACAGTAACACTTGTTCAGAACGAAAGAAAGCACAGAGCCCCAGATTTGCTGTTGTCCTGGAGAGCTTGCAGAGCACTGGGGAAAGGCAGGCAGAGAATTCCCTGCTAGCACCTTCTCTGTGCCTGTTCACATTGCTTCGCAGAATCGCTTTTGTGCAGAAAACAGTAACACTTGTTCAGACGAAAGACAGCACAGAGCCCCAGATTTTATGTTGTCCTGGAGAGCTTGCAGAGCACTGGGGAAAGGCAGGCAGAGAATTCCCTGCTACCACCTTCTCTGTGCCTGGGAAGCAGAAGTGTTCACATTGATTGGGAGAATCGCTTTTGTGCAGAAAACAGTAACACTTGTTCAGAACAAAAGAAAGCACAGAGCCCCAGATTTTATGCTGTCCTGGAGAGATTGCAGAGCACTGGGGAAAAGCAGGCAGAGAATTCCCTGCTAGCACCTTCTCTGTGTCTGGGTAACAGAAGTGTTCCCATTGCTTCGCAGAATCGCTTTTGTGCAGAAAACAGTAACACTTGTTCAGAACGAAAGAAAGCACAGAGCCCCAGATTTTATGTTGTCCTGGAGAGCTTGCAGAGCACTGGGGAAAAGCAGGCAGAGAATTCCCTGCTAGCACCTTCTCTGTGCCTGTTCACATTGCTTCGCAGAATCGCTTTTGTGCAGAAAACAGTAACACTTGTTCAGAACAAAAGAAAGCACAGAGCCCCAGATTTTATGTTGTCCTGGAGAGCTTGCAGAGCACTGGGGAAAAGAAGGCAGAGAATTCCCTGCTAGCACCTTCTCTGTGCCTGGGAAACAGAAGTGTTCACATTGCTTCGCAGAATCGCTTTTGTGCAGAAAACAGTAACACTTGTTCAGAACGAAAGAAAGCACAGAGCCCCAGATTTTATGTTGTCCTGGAGAGCTTGCAGAGCACTGGGGAAAGGCAGGCAGAGAATTCCCTGCTAGCACCTTCTCTGTGCCTGGGAAACAGAAGTGTTCACATTGCTTCGCAGAATCGCTTTTGTGCAGAAAACAGTAACACTTGTTCAGAACGAAAGAAAGCACAGAGCCCCAGATTTTATGTTGTCCTGGAGAGCTTGCAGAGCACTGGGGAAAAGCAGGCAGAGAATTCCCTGCTAGCACCTTCTCTGTTCCTGGGAAACAGAAGTGTTCACATTGCTTCGCAGAATAGCTTTTGTGCAGAAAACAGTAACACTTGTTCAGAACGAAAGAAAGCACAGAGCCCCAGATTTTATGTTGTCCTGGAGAGCTTGCAGAGCACTGGGGAAAAGCAGGCAGAGAATTCCCTGCTAGCACCTTCTCTGTGCCTGTTCACATTGCTTGGCAGAATCGCTTTTGTGCAGAAAACAGTAACACTTGTTCAGAACAAAAGAAAGCACAGAGCCCCAGATTTTATGTTGTCCTGGAGAGCTTGCAGAGCACTGGGGAAAAGCAGGCAGAGAATTCCCTGCTAGCACCTTCTCTGTGCCTGGGAAACAGAAGTGTTCACATTGCTTCGCAGAATCGCTTTTGTGCAGAAAACAGTAACACTTGTTCAGAACGAAAGAAAGCACAGAGCCCCAGATTTTATGTTGTCCTGGAGAGCTTGCAGAGCACTGGGGAAAAGCAGGCAGAGAATTCCCTGCTAGCACCTTCTCTGTGCCTGGGAAACAGAAGTGTTCACATTGCTTCGCAGAATCGCTTTTGTGCAGAAAACAGTAACACTTGTTCAGAACGAAAGAAAGCACAGAGCCCCAGATTTGCTGTTGTCCTGGAGAGCTTGCAGAGCACTGGGGAAAGGCAGGCAGAGAATTCCCTGCTAGCACCTTCTCTGTGCCTGTTCACATTGCTTCGCAGAATCGCTTTTGTGCAGAAAACAGTAACACTTGTTCAGACGAAAGAAAGCACAGAGCCCCAGATTTTATGTTGTCCTGGAGAGCTTGCAGAGCACTGGGGAAAGGCAGGCAGAGAATTCCCTGCTAGCACCTTCTCTGTGCCTGGGAAGCAGAAGTGTTCACATTGATTGGGAGAATCGCTTTTGTGCAGAAAACAGTAACACTTGTTCAGAACAAAAGAAAGCACAGAGCCCCAGATTTTATGCTGTCCTGGAGAGATTGCAGAGCACTGGGGAAAAGCAGGCAGAGAATTCCCTGCTAGCACCTTCTCTGTGTCTGGGTAACAGAAGTGTTCCCATTGCTTCGCAGAATCGCTTTTGTGCAGAAAACAGTAACACTTGTTCAGAACGAAAGAAAGCACAGAGCCCCAGATTTTATGTTGTCCTGGAGAGCTTGCAGAGCACTGGGGAAAAGCAGGCAGAGAATTCCCTGCTAGCACCTTCTCTGTGCCTGTTCACATTGCTTCGCAGAATCGCTTTTGTGCAGAAAACAGTAACACTTGTTCAGAACGAAAGAAAGCACAGAGCCCCAGATTTTATGTTGTCCTGGAGAGCTTGCAGAGCACTGGGGAAAAGAAGGCAGAGAATTCCCTGCTAGCACCTTCTCTGTGCCTGGGAAACAGAAGTGTTCACATTGCTTCGCAGAATCGCTTTTGTGCAGAAAACAGTAACACTTGTTCAGAACGAAAGAAAGCACAGAGCCCCAGATTTTATGTTGTCCTGGAGAGCTTGCAGAGCACTGGAGAAAGGCAGGCAGAGAATTCCCTGCTAGCACCTTCTCTGTGCCTGGGAAGCAGAAGTGTTCACATTGATTGGGAGAATCGCTTTTGTGCAGAAAACAGTAACACTTGTTCAGAACAAAAGAAAGCACAGAGCCCCAGATTTTATGCTGTCCTGGAGAGATTGCAGAGCACTGGGGAAAAGCAGGCAGAGAATTCCCTGCTAGCACCTTCTCTGTGTCTGGGTAACAGAAGTGTTCCCATTGCTTCGCAGAATCGCTTTTGTGCAGAAAACAGTAACACTTGTTCAGAACGAAAGAAAGCACAGAGCCCCAGATTTTATGTTGTCCTGGAGAGCTTGCAGAGCACTGGGGAAAAGCAGGCAGAGAATTCCCTGCTAGCACCTTCTCTGTGCCTGTTCACATTGCTTCGCAGAATCGCTTTTGTGCAGAAAACAGTAACACTTGTTCAGAACAAAAGAAAGCACAGAGCCCCAGATTTTATGTTGTCCTGGAGAGCTTGCAGAGCACTGGGGAAAAGAAGGCAGAGAATTCCCTGCTAGCACCTTCTCTGTGCCTGGGAAACAGAAGTGTTCACATTGCTTCGCAGAATCGCTTTTGTGCAGAAAACAGTAACACTTGTTCAGAACGAAAGAAAGCACAGAGCCCCAGATTTTATGTTGTCCTGGAGAGCTTGCAGAGCACTGGGGAAAGGCAGGCAGAGAATTCCCTGCTAGCACCTTCTCTGTGCCTGGGAAACAGAAGTGTTCACATTGCTTCGCAGAATCGCTTTTGTGCAGAAAACAGTAACACTTGTTCAGAACGAAAGAAAGCACAGAGCCCCAGATTTTATGTTGTCCTGGAGAGCTTGCAGAGCACTGGGGAAAAGAAGGCAGAGAATTCCCTGCTAGCACCTTCTCTGTTCCTGGGAAACAGAAGTGTTCACATTGCTTCGCAGAATAGCTTTTGTGCAGAAAACAGTAACACTTGTTCAGAACGAAAGAAAGCACAGAGCCCCAGATTTTATGTTGTCCTGGAGAGCTTGCAGAGCACTGGGGAAAAGCAGGCAGAGAATTCCCTGCTAGCACCTTCTCTGTGCCTGTTCACATTGCTTGGCAGAATCGCTTTTGTGCAGAAAACAGTAACACTTGTTCAGAACAAAAGAAAGCACAGAGCCCCAGATTTTATGTTGTCCTGGAGAGCTTGCAGAGCACTGGGGAAAAGCAGGCAGAGAATTCCCTGCTAGCACCTTCTCTGTGCCTGGGAAACAGAAGTGTTCACATTGCTTCGCAGAATCGCTTTTGTGCAGAAAACAGTAACACTTGTTCAGAACGAAAGAAAGCACAGAGCCCCAGATTTTATGTTGTCCTGGAGAGCTTGCAGAGCACTGGGGAAAAGCAGGCAGAGAATTCCCTGCTAGCACCTTCTCTGTGCCTGGGAAACAGAAGTGTTCCCATTGCTTCGCAGAATCGCTTTTGTGCAGAAAACAGTAACACTTGTTCAGAACGAAAGAAAGCACAGAGCCCCAGATTTGCTGTTGTCCTGGAGAGCTTGCAGAGCACTGGGGAAAGGCAGGCAGAGAATTCCCTGCTAGCACCTTCTCTGTGCCTGTTCACATTGCTTCGCAGAATCGCTTTTGTGCAGAAAACAGTAACACTTGTTCAGACGAAAGAAAGCACAGAGCCCCAGATTTTATGTTGTCCTGGAGAGCTTGCAGAGCACTGGGGAAAGGCAGGCAGAGAATTCCCTGCTAGCACCTTCTCTGTGCCTGGGAAGCAGAAGTGTTCACATTGATTGGGAGAATCGCTTTTGTGCAGAAAACAGTAACACTTGTTCAGAACAAAAGAAAGCACAGAGCCCCAGATTTTATGCTGTCCTGGAGAGATTGCAGAGCACTGGGGAAAAGCAGGCAGAGAATTCCCTGCTAGCACCTTCTCTGTGTCTGGGTAACAGAAGTGTTCCCATTGCTTCGCAGAATCGCTTTTGTGCAGAAAACAGTAACACTTGTTCAGAACGAAAGAAAGCACAGAGCCCCAGATTTTATGTTGTCCTGGAGAGCTTGCAGAGCACTGGGGAAAGGCAGGCAGAGAATTCCCTGCTAGCACCTTCTCTGTGCCTGTTCACATTGCTTCGCAGAATCGCTTTTGTGCAGAAAACAGTAACACTTGTTCAGAACGAAAGAAAGCACAGAGCCCCAGATTTTATGTTGTCCTGGAGAGCTTGCAGAGCACTGGGGAAAAGCAGGCAGAGAATTACCTGCTAGCACCTTCTCTGTTCCTGGGAAACAGAAGTGTTCACATTGCTTCGCAGACTCGCTTTTGTGCAGAAAACAGTAACACTTGTTCAGAACGAAAGAAAGCACAGAGCCCCAGATTTGCTGTTGTCCTGGAGAGCTTGCAGAGCACTGGGGAAAGGCAGGCAGAGAATTCCCTGCTAGCACCTTCTCTGTGCCTGGGAAGCAGAAGTGTTCACATTGCTTGGCAGAATCGCTTTTGTGCAGAAAACAGTAACACTTGTTCAGAACGAAAGAAAGCACAGAGCCCCAGATTTTATGTTGTCCTGGAGAGCTTGCAGAGCACTGGGGAAAAGCAGGCAGAGAATTCCCTGCTAGCACCTTCTCTGTGTCTGGGAAACAGAAGTGTTCCCATTGCTTCGCCGAATCGCTTTTGTGCAGAAAACAGTAACACTTGTTCAGAACGAAAGAAAGCACAGAGCCCCAGATTTTATGTTGTCCTGGAGAGCTTGCAGAGCACTGGGGAAAAGCAGGCAGAGAATTCCCTGCTAGCACCTTCTCTGTTCCTGGGAAACAGAAGTGTTCACATTGCTTCGCAGAATCGCTTTTGTGCAGAAAACAGTAACACTTGTTCAGAACGAAAGAAAGCACAGAGCCCCAGATTTTATGTTGTCCTGGAGAGCTTGCAGAGCACTGGGGAAAAGCAGGCAGAGAATTCCCTGCTAGCACCTTCTCTGTGCCTGTTCACATTGCTTCGCAGAATCGCTTTTGTGCAGAAAACAGTAACACTTGTTCAGAACAAAAGAAAGCACAGAGCCCCAGATTTTATGTTGTCCTGGAGAGCTTGCAGAGCACTGGGGAAAAGCAGGCAGAGAATTCCCTGCTAGCACCTTCTCTGTGCCTGGGAAACAGAAGTGTTCCCATTGCTTCGCAGAATCGCTTTTGTGCAGAAAACAGTAACACTTGTTCAGAACGAAAGAAAGCACAGAGCCCCAGATTTGCTGTTGTCCTGGAGAGCTTGCAGAGCACTGGGGAAAGGCAGGCAGAGAATTCCCTGCTAGCACCTTCTCTGTGCCTGTTCACATTGCTTCGCAGAATCGCTTTTGTGCAGAAAACAGTAACACTTGTTCAGAACGAAAGAAAGCACAGAGCCCCAGATTTTATGTTGTCCTGGAGAGCTTGCAGAGCACTGGGGAAAGGCAGGCAGAGAATTCCCTGCTAGCACCTTCTCTGTGCCTGGGAAACAGAAGTGTTCACATTGCTTCGCAGAATCGCTTTTGTGCAGAAAACAGTAACACTTGTTCAGAACGAAAGAAAGCACAGAGCCCCAGATTTTATGTTGTCCTGGAGAGCTTGCAGAGCACTGGGGAAAAGCAGGCAGAGAATTCCCTGCTAGCACCTTCTCTGTTCCTGGGAAACAGAAGTGTTCACATTGCTTCGCAGAATAGCTTTTGTGCAGAAAACAGTAACACTTGTTCAGAACGAAAGAAAGCACAGAGCCCCAGATTTTATGTTGTCCTGGAGAGCTTGCAGAGCACTGGGGAAAAGCAGGCAGAGAATTCCCTGCTAGCACCTTCTCTGTGCCTGTTCACATTGCTTGGCAGAATCGCTTTTGTGCAGAAAACAGTAACACTTGTTCAGAACAAAAGAAAGCACAGAGCCCCAGATTTTATGCTGTCCTGGAGAGATTGCAGAGCACTGGGGAAAAGCAGGCAGAGAATTCCCTGCTAGCACCTTCTCTGTGTCTGGGTAACAGAAGTGTTCCCATTGCTTCGCAGAATCGCTTTTGTGCAGAAAACAGTAACACTTGTTCAGAACGAAAGAAAGCACAGAGCCCCAGATTTTATGTTGTCCTGGAGAGCTTGCAGAGCACTGGGGAAAGGCAGGCAGAGAATTCCCTGCTAGCACCTTCTCTGTGCCTGTTCACATTGCTTCGCAGAATCGCTTTTGTGCAGAAAACAGTAACACTTGTTCAGAACGAAAGAAAGCACAGAGCCCCAGATTTTATGTTGTCCTGGAGAGCTTGCAGAGCACTGGGGAAAAGCAGGCAGAGAATTCCCTGCTAGCACCTTCTCTGTTCCTGGGAAACAGAAGTGTTCACATTGCTTCGCAGACTCGCTTTTGTGCAGAAAACAGTAACACTTGTTCAGAACGAAAGAAAGCACAGAGCCCCAGATTTGCTGTTGTCCTGGAGAGCTTGCAGAGCACTGGGGAAAGGCAGGCAGAGAATTCCCTGCTAGCACCTTCTCTGTGCCTGGGAAGCAGAAGTGTTCACATTGCTTGGCAGAATCGCTTTTGTGCAGAAAACAGTAACACTTGTTCAGAACGAAAGAAAGCACAGAGCCCCAGATTTTATGTTGTCCTGGAGAGCTTGCAGAGCACTGGGGAAAAGCAGGCAGAGAATTCCCTGCTAGCACCTTCTCTGTGTCTGGGAAACAGAAGTGTTCCCATTGCTTCGCCGAATCGCTTTTGTGCAGAAAACAGTAACACTTGTTCAGAACGAAAGAAAGCACAGAGCCCCAGATTTTATGTTGTCCTGGAGAGCTTGCAGAGCACTGGGGAAAAGCAGGCAGAGAATTCCCTGCTAGCACCTTCTCTGTTCCTGGGAAACAGAAGTGTTCACATTGCTTCGCAGAATCGCTTTTGTGCAGAAAACAGTAACACTTGTTCAGAACGAAAGAAAGCACAGAGCCCCAGATTTTATGTTGTCCTGGAGAGCTTGCAGAGCACTGGGGAAAAGCAGGCAGAGAATTCCCTGCTAGCACCTTCTCTGTGCCTGTTCACATTGCTTCGCAGAATCGCTTTTGTGCAGAAAACAGTAACACTTGTTCAGAACGAAAGAAAGCACAGAGCCCCAGATTTTATGTTGTCCTGGAGAGCTTGCAGAGCACTGGGGAAAAGCAGGCAGAGAATTCCCTGCTAGCACCTTCTCTGTGCCTGGGAAACAGAAGTGTTCCCATTGCTTCGCAGAATCGCTTTTGTGCAGAAAACAGTAACACTTGTTCAGAACGAAAGAAAGCACAGAGCCCCAGATTTGCTGTTGTCCTGGAGAGCTTGCAGAGCACTGGGGAAAGGCAGGCAGAGAATTCCCTGCTAGCACCTTCTCTGTGCCTGTTCACATTGCTTCGCAGAATCGCTTTTGTGCAGAAAACAGTAACACTTGTTCAGACGAAAGAAAGCACAGAGCCCCAGATTTTATGTTGTCCTGGAGAGCTTGCAGAGCACTGGGGAAAGGCAGGCAGAGAATTCCCTGCTAGCACCTTCTCTGTGCCTGGGAAGCAGAAGTGTTCACATTGATTGGGAGAATCGCTTTTGTGCAGAAAACAGTAACACTTGTTCAGAACAAAAGAAAGCACAGAGCCCCAGATTTTATGCTGTCCTGGAGAGATTGCAGAGCACTGGGGAAAAGCAGGCAGAGAATTCCCTGCTAGCACCTTCTCTGTGTCTGGGTAACAGAAGTGTTCCCATTGCTTCGCAGAATCGCTTTTGTGCAGAAAACAGTAACACTTGTTCAGAACGAAAGAAAGCACAGAGCCCCAGATTTTATGTTGTCCTGGAGAGCTTGCAGAGCACTGGGGAAAAGAAGGCAGAGAATTCCCTGCTAGCACCTTCTCTGTGCCTGGGAAACAGAAGTGTTCACATTGCTTCGCAGAATCGCTTTTGTGCAGAAAACAGTAACACTTGTTCAGAACGAAAGAAAGCACAGAGCCCCAGATTTTATGTTGTCCTGGAGAGCTTGCAGAGCACTGGGGAAAGGCAGGCAGAGAATTCCCTGCTAGCACCTTCTCTGTGCCTGGGAAACAGAAGTGTTCACATTGCTTCGCAGAATCGCTTTTGTGCAGAAAACAGTAACACTTGTTCAGAACGAAAGAAAGCACAGAGCCCCAGATTTTATGTTGTCCTGGAGAGCTTGCAGAGCCCTGGGGAAAAGCAGGCAGAGAATTCCCTGCTAGCACCTTCTCTGTGCCTGGGAAGCAGAAGTGTTCACATTGCTTCGCAGAATCGCTTTTGTGCAGAAAACAGTAACACTTGTTCAGAACGAAAGAAAGCACAGAGCCCCAGATTTTATGTTGTCCTGGAGAGCTTGCAGAGCACTGGGGAAAAGCAGGCAGAGAATTCCCTGCTAGCACCTTCTCTGTGCCTGTTCACATTGCTTCGCAGAATCGCTTTTGTGCAGAAAACAGTAACACTTGTTCAGAACAAAAGAAAGCACAGAGCCCCAGATTTTATGTTGTCCTGGAGAGCTTGCAGAGCACTGGGGAAAAGCAGGCAGAGAATTCCCTGCTAGAACCTTCTCTGTGCCTGGGAAACAGAAGCGTTCACATTGCTTTGCAGAATCGCTTTTGTGCAGAAAACAGTAACACTTGTTCAGAACGAAAGAAAGCACAGAGCCCCAGATTTTATGTTGTCCTGGAGAGCTTGCAGAGCACTGGGGAAAAGCAGGCAGAGAATTCCCTGCTAGCACCTTCTCTGTGCCTGGGAAACAGAAGTGTTCACATTGCTTGGCAGAATCGCTTTTGTGCAGAAAACATTAACAGTTGTTCAGAACGAAAGAAAGCACAGAGCCCCAGATTTGCTGTTGTCCTGGAGAGCTTGCAGAGCACTGGGGAAAGGCAGGCAGAGAATTCCCTGCTAGCACCTTCTCTGTGCCTGTTCACATTGCTTCGCAGAATCGCTTTTGTGCAGAAAACAGTAACACTTGTTCAGAACGAAAGAAAGCACAGAGCCCCAGATTTTATGTTGTCCTGGAGAGCTTGCAGAGCACTGGGGAAAAGCAGGCAGAGAATTACCTGCTAGCACCTTCTCTGTTCCTGGGAAACAGAAGTGTTCACATTGCTTCGCAGAATCGCTTTTGTGCAGAAAACAGTAACACTTGTTCAGAACGAAAGAAAGCACAGAGCCCCAGATTTTATGTTGTCCTGGAGAGCTTGCAGAGCACTGGGGAAAGGCAGGCAGAGAATTCCCTGCTAGCACCTTCTCTGTGCCTGTTCACATTGCTTCGCAGAATCGCTTTTGTGCAGAAAACAGTAACACTTGTTCAGACGAAAGAAAGCACAGAGCCCCAGATTTGCTGTTGTCCTGGAGAGCTTGCAGAGCACTGGGGAAAGGCAGGCAGAGAATTCCCTGCTAGCACCTTCTCTGTGCCTGGGAAGCAGAAGTGTTCACATTGCTTGGCAGAATCGCTTTTGTGCAGAAAACAGTAACACTTGTTCAGAACGAAAGAAAGCACAGAGCCCCAGATTTTATGTTGTCCTGGAGAGATTGCAGAGCACTGGGGAAAAGCAGGCAGAGAATTCCCTGCTAGCACCTTCTCTGTGTCTGGGAAACAGAAGTGTTCCCATTGCTTCGCCGAATCGCTTTTGTGCAGAAAACAGTAACACTTGTTCAGAACGAAAGAAAGCACAGAGCCCCAGATTTTATGTTGTCCTGGAGAGCTTGCAGAGCACTGGGGAAAAGCAGGCAGAGAATTCCCTGCTAGCACCTTCTCTGTTCCTGGGAAACAGAAGTGTTCACATTGCTTCGCAGAATCGCTTTTGTGCAGAAAACAGTAACACTTGTTCAGAACGAAAGAAAGCACAGAGCCCCAGATTTTATGTTGTCCTGGAGAGCTTGCAGAGCACTGGGGAAAAGCAGGCAGAGAATTCCCTGCTAGCACCTTCTCTGTGCCTGTTCACATTGCTTCGCAGAATCGCTTTTGTGCAGAAAACAGTAACACTTGTTCAGAACGAAAGAAAGCACAGAGCCCCAGATTTTATGTTGTCCTGGAGAGCTTGCAGAGCACTGGGGAAAAGCAGGCAGAGAATTCCCTGCTAGCACCTTCTCTGTGCCTGGGAAACAGAAGTGTTCCCATTGCTTCGCAGAATCGCTTTTGTGCAGAAAGCAGTAACACTTGTTCAGAACAAAAGAAAGCACAGAGCCCCAGATTTTATGCTGTCCTGGAGAGATTGCAGAGCACTGGGGAAAAGCAGGCAGAGAATTCCCTGCTAGCACCTTCTCTGTGTCTGGGTAACAGAAGTGTTCCCATTGCTTCGCAGAATCGCTTTTGTGCAGAAAACAGTAACACTTGTTCAGAACGAAAGAAAGCACAGAGCCCCAGATTTGCTGTTGTCCTGGAGAGCTTGCAGAGCACTGGGGAAAGGCAGGCAGAGAATTCCCTGCTAGCACCTTCTCTGTGCCTGTTCACATTGCTTCGCTGAATCGCTTTTGTGCAGAAAACAGTAACACTTGTTCAGACGAAAGAAAGCACAGAGCCCCAGATTTTATGTTGTCCTGGAGAGCTTGCAGAGCACTGGGGAAAGGCAGGCAGAGAATTCCCTCCTAGCACCTTCTCTGTGCCTGGGAAACAGAAGTGTTCACATTGCTTCGCAGAATCGCTTTTGTGCAGAAAACCGTAACACTTGTTCACAACGAAAGAAAGCACAGAGCCCCAGATTTTATGTTGTCCTGGAGAGCTTGCAGAGCACTGGGGAAAGGCAGGCAGAGAATTCCCTGCTAGCACCTTCTCTGTTCCTGGGAAACAGAAGTGTTCACATTGCTTCGCAGAATCGCTTTTGTGCAGAAAACAGTAACACTTGTTCAGAACGAAAGAAAGCACAGAGCCCCAGATTTTATGTTGTCCTGGAGAGCTTGCAGAGCACTGGGGAAAAGAAGGCAGAGAATTCCCTGCTAGCACCTTCTCTGTGCCTGTTCACATTGCTTCGCAGAATCGCTTTTGTGCAGAAAACAGTAACACTTGTTCAGAACGAAAGAAAGCACAGAGCCCCAGATTTTATGTTGTCCTGGAGAGCTTGCAGAGCACTGGGGAAAGGCAGGCAGAGAATTCCCTGCTAGCACCTTCTCTGTGCCTGTTCACATTGCTTCGCAGAATCGCTTTTGTGCAGAAAACAATAACACTTGTTCAGAACGAAAGAAAGCACAGAGCCCCAGATTTTATGTTGTCCTGGAGAGCTTGCAGAGCACTGGGGAAAAGCAGGCAGAGAATTCCCTGCTAGTACCTTCTCTGTGCCTGGGAAGCAGAAGTGTTCACATTGCTTCGCAGAATCGCTTTTGTGCAGAAAACAGTAACACTTGTTCAGAACGAAAGAAAGCACAGAGCCCCAGATTTTATGTTGTCCTGGAGAGCTTGCAGAGCACTGGGGAAAAGCAGGCAGAGAATTCCCTGCTAGCACTTCTCTGTGCCTGGGAAACAGAAGTGTTCCCATTGCTTCGCAGAATCGCTTTTGTGCAGAAAACAGTAACACTTGTTCAGAACGAAAGAAAGCACAGAGCCCCAGATTTGCTGTTGTCCTGGAGAGCTTGCAGAGCACTGGGGAAAGGCAGGCAGAGAATTCCCTGCTAGCACCTTCTCTGTGCCTGTTCACATTGCTTCGCAGAATCGCTTTTGTGCAGAAAACAGTAACACTTGTTCAGAACGAAAGAAAGCACAGAGCCCCAGATTTTATGTTGTCCTGGAGAGCTTGCAGAGCACTGGGGAAAAGCAGGCAGAGAATTCCCTGCTAGCACCTTCTCTGTTCCTGGGAAACAGAAGTGTTCACATTGCTTCGCAGAATCGCTTTTGTGCAGAAAACAGTAACACTTGTTCAGACGAAAGAAAGCACAGAGCCCCAGATTTTATGTTGTCCTGGAGAGATTGCAGAGCACTGGGGAAAAGCAGGCAGAGAATTCCCTGCTAGCACCTTCTCTGTGTCTGGGAAACAGAAGTGTTCCCATTGCTTCGCAGAATCGCTTTTGTGCAGAAAACAGTAACACTTGTTCAGACGAAAGAAAGCACAGAGCCCCAGATTTTATGTTGTCCTGGAGAGCTTGCAGAGCACTGGGGAAAGGCAGGCAGAGAATTCCCTGCTAGCACCTTCTCTGTGCCTGGGAAGCAGAAGTGTTCACATTTCTTCGCAGAATCACTTTTGTGCAGAAAACAGTAACACTTGTTCAGAACGAAAGAAAGCACAGAGCCCCAGATTTTATGTTGTCCTGGAGAGATTGCAGAGCACTGGGGAAAAGCAGGCAGAGAATTCCCTGCTAGCACCTTCTCTGTGTCTGGGAAACAGAAGTGTTCCCATTGCTTCGCAGAATCGCTTTTGTGCAGAAAACAGTAACACTTGTTCAGAACGAAAGAAAGCACAGAGCCCCATATTTGCTGTTGTCCTGGAGAGCTTGCAGAGCACTGGGGAAAGGCAGGCAGAGAATTCCCTGCTAGCACCTTCTCTGTGCCTGTTCACATTGCTTCTCAGAATCGCTTTTGTGCAGAAAACATTAACAGTTGTTCAGACGAAAGAAAGCACAGAGCCCCAGATTTTATGTTGTCCTGGAGAGCTTGCAGAGCACTGGGGAAAGGCAGGCAGAGAATTCCCTGCTAGCACCTTCTCTGTGCCTGGGAAACAGAAGTGTTCCCATTGCTTCGCAGAATCGCTTTTGTGCAGAAAACAGTAACACTTGTTCAGAACGAAAGAAAGCACAGAGCCCCAGATTTGCTGTTGTCCTGGAGAGCTTGCAGAGCACTGGGGAAAGGCAGGCAGAGAATTCCCTGCTAGCACCTTCTCTGTGCCTGTTCACATTGCTTCGCAGAATCGCTTTTGTGCAGAAAACAGTAACACTTGTTCAGAACAAAAGAAAGCACAGAGCCCCAGATTTTATGTTGTCCTGGAGAGCTTGCAGAGCACTGGGGAAAAGCAGGCAGAGAATTCCCTGCTAGCACCTTCTCTGTGCCTGGGAAACAGAAGTGTTCACATTGCTTTGCAGAATCGCTTTTGTGCAGAAAACAGTAACACTTGTTCAGAACGAAAGAAAGCACAGAGCCCCAGATTTGCTGTTGTCCTGGAGAGCTTGCAGAGCACTGGGGAAAAGCAGGCAGAGAATTCCCTGCTAGCACCTTCTCTGTGCCTGTTCACATTGCTTCGCAGAATCGCTTTTGTGCAGAAAACAGTAACACTTGTTCAGAACGAAAGAAAGCACAGAGCCCCAGATTTTATGTTGTCCTGGAGAGCTTGCAGAGCACTGGGGAAAAGCAGGCAGAGAATTCCCTGCTAGCACCTTCTCTGTTCCTGGGAAACAGAAGTGTTCACATTGCTTCGCAGAATCGCTTTTGTGCAGAAAACAGTAACACTTGTTCAGAACGAAAGAAAGCACAGAGCCCCAGATTTTATGTTGTCCTGGAGAGCTTGCAGAGCACTGGGGAAAGGCAGGCAGAGAATTCCCTGCTAGCACCTTCTCTGTGCCTGTTCACATTGCTTCGCAGAATCGCTTTTGTGCAGAAAACAATAACACTTGTTCAGAACGAAAGAAAGCACAGAGCCCCAGATTTTATGTTGTCCTGGAGAGCTTGCAGAGCACTGGGGAAAAGCAGGCAGAGAATTCCCTGCTAGTACCTTCTCTGTGCCTGGGAAGCAGAAGTGTTCACATTGCTTGGCAGAATCGCTTTTGTGCAGAAAACAGTAACACTTGTTCAGAACGAAAGAAAGCACAGAGCCCCAGATTTTATGTTGTCCTGGAGAGCTTGCAGAGCACTGGGGAAAAGCAGGCAGAGAATTCCCTGCTAGCACCTTCTCTGTGCCTGGGAAACAGAAGTGTTCACATTGCTTCGCAGAATCGCTTTTGTGCAGAAAACAGTAACACTTGTTCAGAACGAAAGAAAGCACAGAGCCCCAGATTTTATGTTGTCCTGGAGAGCTTGCAGAGCACTGGGGAAAGGCAGGCAGAGAATTCCCTGCTAGCACCTTCTCTGTGCCTGGGAAGCAGAAATGTTCACATTGCTTCGCAGAATCACTTTTGTACAGAAAACAGTAACACTTGTTCAGAACGAAAGAAAGCACAGAGCCCCAGATTCTATGTTGTCCTGGAGAGCTTGCAGAGCACTGGGGAAAGGCAGGCAGAGAATTCCCTGCTAGCACCTTCTCTGTGCCTGGGAAACAGAAGTGTTCCCATTGCTTCGCAGAATCACTTTTGTGCAGAAAACAGTAACACTTGTTCAGAACGAAAGAAAGCACAGAGCCACAGATTTGCTGTTGTCCTGGAGAGCTTGCAGAGCACTGGGGAAAGGCAGGCAGAGAATTCCCTGCTAGCACCTTCTCTGTGCCTGTTCACATTGCTTCGCTGAATCGCTTTTGTGCAGAAAACAGTAACACTTGTTCAGAACGAAAGAAAGCACAGAGCCCCAGATTTTATGTTGTCCTGGAGAGCTTGCAGAGCACTGGGGAAAGGCAGGCAGAGAATTCCCTGCTAGCACCTTCTCTGTGCCTGTTCACATTGCTTCGCTGAATCGCTTTTGTGCAGAAAACAGTAACACTTGTTCAGACGAAAGAAAGCACAGAGCCCCAGATTTTATGTTGTCCTGGAGAGCTTGCAGAGCACTGGGGAAAAGCAGGCAGAGAATTCCCTGCTAGCACCTTCTCTGTGCCTGGGAAACAGAAGTGTTCACATTGCTTCGCAGAATAGCTTTTGTGCAGAAAACAGTAACACTTGTTCAGAACGAAAGAAAGCACAGAGCCCCAGATTTTATGTTGTCCTGGAGAGCTTGCAGAGCACTGGGGAAAAGCAGGCAGAGAATTCCCTGCTAGCACCTTCTCTGTGCCTGTTCACATTGCTTCGCAGAATCGCTTTTGTGCAGAAAACAGTAACACTTGTTCAGAACAAAAGAAAGCACAGAGCCCCAGATTTTATGTTGTCCTGGAGAGCTTGCAGAGCACTGGGGAAAAGCAGGCAGAGAATTCCCTGCTAGCACCTTCTCTGTGCCTGGGAAACAGAAGTGTTCACATTGCTTGGCAGAATCGCTTTTGTGCAGAAAACAGTAACACTTGTTCAGAACGAAAGAAAGCACAGAGCCACAGATTTGCTGTTGTCCTGGAGAGCTTGCAGAGCACTGGGGAAAGGCAGGCAGAGAATTCCCTGCTAGCACCTTCTCTGTGCCTGTTCACATTGCTTCGCAGAATCGCTTTTGTGCAGAAAACAGTAACACTTGTTCAGAACGAAAGAAAGCACAGAGCCCCAGATTTTATGTTGTCCTGGAGAGCTTGCAGAGCACTGGGGAAAAGCAGGCAGAGAATTCCCTGCTAGCACCTTCTCTGTGCCTGGGAAGCAGAAGTGTTCACATTGCTTCGCAGAATCGCTTTTGTGCAGAAAACAGTAACACTTGTTCAGAACGAAAGAAAGCACAGAGCCCCAGATTTGCTGTTGTCCTGGAGAGCTTGCAGAGCACTGGGGAAAGGCAGGCAGAGAATTCCCTGCTAGCACCTTCTCTGTGCCTGTTCACATTGCTTCGCAGAATCGCTTTTGTGCAGAAAACAGTAACACTTGTTCAGAACGAAAGAAAGCACAGAGCCCCAGATTTTATGTTGTCCTGGAGAGCTTGCACAGCACTGGGGAAAGGCAGGCAGAGAATTCCCTGCTAGCACCTTCTCTGTGCCTGGGAAGCAGAAGTGTTTACATTGCTTGGCAGAATCGCTTTTGTGCAGAAAACAGTAACACTTGTTCAGAACGAAAGAAAGCACAGAGCCCCAGATTTTATGTTGTCCTGGAGAGCTTGCAGAGCACTGGGGAAAAGCAGGCAGAGAATTACCTGCTAGCACCTTCTCTGTTCCTGGGAAACAGAAGTGTTCACATTGCTTCGCAGAATCGCTTTTGTGCAGAAAACAGTAACACTTGTTCAGAACGAAAGAAAGCACAGAGCCCCAGATTTTATGTTGTCCTGGAGAGCTTGCAGAGCACTGGGGAAAAGCAGGCAGAGAATTCCCTGCTAGCACCTTCTCTGTGCCTGTTCACATTGCTTCGCAGAATCGCTTTTGTGCAGAAAACAGTAACACTTGTTCAGAACAAAAGAAAGCACAGAGCCCCAGATTTTATGTTGTCCTGGAGAGCTTGCAGAGCACTGGGGAAAAGAAGGCAGAGAATTCCCTGCTAGCACCTTCTCTGTGCCTGGGAAACAGAAGTGTTCACATTGCTTCGCAGAATCGCTTTTGTGCAGAAAACAGTAACACTTGTTCAGAACGAAAGAAAGCACAGAGCCCCAGATTTGCTGTTGTCCTGGAGAGCTTGCAGAGCACTGGGGAAAAGCAGGCAGAGAATTCCCTGCTAGCACCTTCTCTGTGCCTGGGAAGCAGAAGTGTTCACATTTCTTCGCAGAATCACTTTTGTGCAGAAAACAGTAACACTTGTTCAGAACGAAAGAAAGCACAGAGCCCCAGATTTTATGTTGTCCTGGAGAGCTTGCAGAGCACTGGGGAAAAGCAGGCAGAGAATTCCCTGCTAGCACCTTCTCTGTGTCTGGGAAACAGAAGTGTTCCCATTGCTTCGCAGAATCGCTTTTGTGCAGAAAACAGTAACACTTGTTCAGAACGAAAGAAAGCACAGAGCCCCAGATTTTATGTTGTCCTGGAGAGCTTGCAGAGCACTGGGGAAAGGCAGGCAGAGAATTCCCTGCTAGCACCTTCTCTGTGCCTGTTCACATTGCTTCGCAGAATCGCTTTTGTGCAGAAAACAGTAACAGTTGTTCAGAACGAAAGAAAGCACAGAGCCCCAGATTTTATGTTGTCCTGGAGAGCTTGCAGAGCACTGGGGAAAGGCAGGCAGAGAATTCCCTGCTAGCACCTTCTCTGTGCCTGGGAAACAGAAGTGTTCCCATTGCTTCGCAGAATCGCTTTTGTGCAGAAAACAGTAACACTTGTTCAGAACGAAAGAAAGCACAGAGCCCCAGATTTGCTGTTGTCCTGGAGAGCTTGCAGAGCACTGGGGAAAGGCAGGCAGAGAATTCCCTGCTAGCACCTTCTCTGTGCCTGTTCACATTGCTTCGCAGAATCGCTTTTGTGCAGAAAACAGTAACACTTGTTCAGAACAAAAGAAAGCACTGAGCCCCAGATTTTATGTTGTCCTGGAGAGCTTGCAGAGCACTGGGGAAAAGCAGGCAGAGAATTCCCTGCTAGCACCTTCTCTGTGCCTGGGAAACAGAAGTGTTCACATTGCTTTGCAGAATCGCTTTTGTGCAGAAAACAGTAACACTTGTTCAGAACGAAAGAAAGCACATAGCCCCAGATTTTATGTTGTCCTGGAGAGCTTGCAGAGCACTGGGGAAAAGCAGGCAGAGAATTCCCTGCTAGCACCTTCTCTGTGCCTGTTCACATTGCTTCGCAGAATCGCTTTTGTGCAGAAAACAGTAACACTTGTTCAGAACGAAAGAAAGCACAGAGCCCCAGATTTGCTGTTGTCCTGGAGAGCTTGCAGAGCACTGGGGAAAAGCAGGCAGAGAATTCCCTGCTAGCACCTTCTCTGTGCCTGGGAAGCAGAAGTGTTCACATTTCTTCGCAGAATCACTTTTGTGCAGAAAACAGTAACACTTGTTCAGAACGAAAGAAAGCACAGAGCCCCAGATTTTATGTTGTCCTGGAGAGATTGCAGAGCACTGAGGAAAAGCAGGCAGAGAATTCCCTGCTAGCACCTTCTCTGTGTCTGGGAAACAGAAGTGTTCCCATTGCTTCGCAGAATCGCTTTTGTGCAGAAAACAGTAACACTTGTTCAGAACGAAAGAAAGCACAGAGCCCCAGATTTTATGTTGTCCTGGAGAGCTTGCAGAGCACTGGGGAAAGGCAGGCAGAGAATTCCCTGCTAGCACCTTCTCTGTGCCTGTTCACATTGCTTCGCAGAATCGCTTTTGTGCAGAAAACAGTAACACTTGTTCAGAACGAAAGAAAGCACAGAGCCACAGATTTTATGTTGTCCTGGAGAGCTTGCAGAGCACTGGGGAAAGGCAGGCAGAGAATTCCCTGCTAGCACCTTCTCTGTGCCTGGGAAACAGAAGTGTTCCCATTGCTTCGCAGAATCGCTTTTGTGCAGAAAACAGTAACACTTGTTCAGAACGAAAGAAAGCACAGAGCCCCAGATTTGCTGTTGTCCTGGAGAGCTTGCAGAGCACTGGGGAAAGGCAGGCAGAGAATTCCCTGCTAGCACCTTCTCTGTGCCTGTTCACATTGCTTCGCAGAATCGCTTTTGTGCAGAAAACAGTAACACTTGTTCAGAACAAAAGAAAGCACAGAGCCCCAGATTTTATGTTGTCCTGGAGAGCTTGCAGAGCACTGGGGAAAAGCAGGCAGAGAATTCCCTGCTAGCACCTTCTCTGTGCCTGGGAAACAGAAGTGTTCACATTGCTTTGCAGAATCGCTTTTGTGCAGAAAACAGTAACACTTGTTCAGAACGAAAGAAAGCACAGAGCCCCAGATTTGCTGTTGTCCTGGAGAGCTTGCAGAGCACTGGGGAAAAGCAGGCAGAGAATTCCCTGCTAGCACCTTCTCTGTGCCTGTTCACATTGCTTCGCAGAATCGCTTTTGTGCAGAAAACAGTAACACTTGTTCAGAACGAAAGAAAGCACAGAGCCCCAGATTTTATGTTGTCCTGGAGAGCTTGCAGAGCACTGGGGAAAAGCAGGCAGAGAATTCCCTGCTAGCACCTTCTCTGTTCCTGGGAAACAGAAGTGTTCACATTGCTTCGCAGAATCGCTTTTGTGCAGAAAACAGTAACACTTGTTCAGAACGAAAGAAAGCACAGAGCCCCAGATTTTATGTTGTCCTGGAGAGCTTGCAGAGCACTGGGGAAAGGCAGGCAGAGAATTCCCTGCTAGCACCTTCTCTGTGCCTGTTCACATTGCTTCGCAGAATCGCTTTTGTGCAGAAAACAATAACACTTGTTCAGAACGAAAGAAAGCACAGAGCCCCAGATTTTATGTTGTCCTGGAGAGCTTGCAGAGCACTGGGGAAAAGCAGGCAGAGAATTCCCTGCTAGTACCTTCTCTGTGCCTGGGAAGCAGAAGTGTTCACATTGCTTCGCAGAATCGCTTTTGTGCAGAAAACAGTAACACTTGTTCAGAACGAAAGAAAGCACAGAGCCCCAGATTTTATGTTGTCCTGGAGAGCTTGCAGAGCACTGGGGAAAAGCAGGCAGAGAATTCCCTGCTAGCACCTTCTCTGTGCCTGGGAAACAGAAGTGTTCCCATTGCTTCGCAGAATCGCTTTTGTGCAGAAAACAGTAACACTTGTTCAGAACGAAAGAAAGCACAGAGCCCCAGATTTTATGTTGTCCTGGAGAGCTTGCAGAGCACTGGGGAAAGGCAGGCAGAGAATTCCCTGCTAGCACCTTCTCTGTGCCTGGGAAGCAGAAGTGTTCCCATTGCTTCGCAGAATCGCTTTTGTGCAGAAAACAGTAACACTTGTTCAGAACGAAAGAAAGCACAGAGCCCCAGATTTGCTGTTGTCCTGGAGAGCTTGCAGAGCACTGGGGAAAGGCAGGCAGAGAATTCCCTGCTAGCACCTTCTCTGTGCCTGTTCACATTGCTTCGCTGAATCGCTTTTGTGCAGAAAACAGTAACACTTGTTCAGAACGAAAGAAAGCACAGAGCCCCAGATTTTATGTTGTCCTGGAGAGCTTGCAGAGCACTGGGGAAAGGCAGGCAGAGAATTCCCTGCTAGCACCTTCTCTGTGCCTGTTCACATTGCTTCGCTGAATCGCTTTTGTGCAGAAAACAGTAACACTTGTTCAGACGAAAGAAAGCACAGAGCCCCAGATTTTATGTTGTCCTGGAGAGCTTGCAGAGCACTGGGGAAAAGCAGGCAGAGAATTCCCTGCTAGCACCTTCTCTGTGCCTGGGAAACAGAAGTGTTCACATTGCTTCGCAGAATAGCTTTTGTGCAGAAAACAGTAACACTTGTTCAGAACGAAAGAAAGCACAGAGCCCCAGATTTTATGTTGTCCTGGAGAGCTTGCAGAGCACTGGGGAAAAGCAGGCAGAGAATTCCCTGCTAGCACCTTCTCTGTGCCTGTTCACATTGCTTCGCAGAATCGCTTTTGTGCAGAAAACAGTAACACTTGTTCAGAACAAAAGAAAGCACAGAGCCCCAGATTTTATGTTGTCCTGGAGAGCTTGCAGAGCACTGGGGAAAAGCAGGCAGAGAATTACCTGCTAGCACCTTCTCTGTTCCTGGGAAACAGAAGTGTTCACATTGCTTCGCAGAATCGCTTTTGTGCAGAAAACAGTAACACTTGTTCAGAACGAAAGAAAGCACAGAGCCCCAGATTTTATGTTGTCCTGGAGAGCTTGCAGAGCACTGGGGAAAAGCAGGCAGAGAATTCCCTGCTAGCACCTTCTCTGTGCCTGTTCACATTGCTTCGCAGAATCGCTTTTGTGCAGAAAACAGTAACACTTGTTCAGAACAAAAGAAAGCACAGAGCCCCAGATTTTATGTTGTCCTGGAGAGCTTGCAGAGCACTGGGGAAAAGAAGGCAGAGAATTCCCTGCTAGCACCTTCTCTGTGCCTGGGAAACAGAAGTGTTCACATTGCTTCGCAGAATCGCTTTTGTGCAGAAAACAGTAACACTTGTTCAGAACGAAAGAAAGCACAGAGCCCCAGATTTGCTGTTGTCCTGGAGAGCTTGCAGAGCACTGGGGAAAAGCAGGCAGAGAATTCCCTGCTAGCACCTTCTCTGTGCCTGGGAAGCAGAAGTGTTCACATTTCTTCGCAGAATCACTTTTGTGCAGAAAACAGTAACACTTGTTCAGAACGAAAGAAAGCACAGAGCCCCAGATTTTATGTTGTCCTGGAGAGATTGCAGAGCACTGGGGAAAAGCAGGCAGAGAATTCCCTGCTAGCACCTTCTCTGTGTCTGGGAAACAGAAGTGTTCCCATTGCTTCGCAGAATCGCTTTTGTGCAGAAAACAGTAACACTTGTTCAGAACGAAAGAAAGCACAGAGCCCCAGATTTTATGTTGTCCTGGAGAGCTTGCAGAGCACTGGGGAAAGGCAGGCAGAGAATTCTCTGCTAGCACCTTCTCTGTGCCTGTTCACATTGCTTCGCAGAATCGCTTTTGTGCAGAAAACAGTAACAGTTGTTCAGAACGAAAGAAAGCACAGAGCCCCAGATTTTATGTTGTCCTGGAGAGCTTGCAGAGCACTGGGGAAAGGCAGGCAGAGAATTCCCTGCTAGCACCTTCTCTGTGCCTGGGAAACAGAAGTGTTCCCATTGCTTCGCAGAATCGCTTTTGTGCAGAAAACAGTAACACTTGTTCAGAACGAAAAAAAGCACAGAGCCCCAGATTTGCTGTTGTCCTGGAGAGCTTGCAGAGCACTGGGGAAAGGCAGGCAGAGAATTCCCTGCTAGCACCTTCTCTGTGCCTGTTCACATTGCTTCGCAGAATCGCTTTTGTGCAGAAAACAGTAACACTTGTTCAGAACAAAAGAAAGCACTGAGCCCCAGATTTTATGTTGTCCTGGAGAGCTTGCAGAGCACTGGGGAAAAGCAGGCAGAGAATTCCCTGCTAGCACCTTCTCTGTGCCTGGGAAACAGAAGTGTTCACATTGCTTTGCAGAATCGCTTTTGTGCAGAAAACAGTAACACTTGTTCAGAACGAAAGAAAGCACAGAGCCCCAGATTTGCTGTTGTCCTGGAGAGCTTGCAGAGCACTGGGGAAAAGCAGGCAGAGAATTCCCTGCTAGCACCTTCTCTGTGCCTGTTCACATTGCTTCGCAGAATCGCTTTTGTGCAGAAAACAGTAACACTTGTTCAGAACGAAAGAAAGCACAGAGCCCCAGATTTTATGTTGTCCTGGAGAGCTTGCAGAGCACTGGGGAAAAGCAGGCAGAGAATTCCCTGCTAGCACCTTCTCTGTTCCTGGGAAACAGAAGTGTTCACATTGCTTCGCAGAATCGCTTTTGTGCAGAAAACAGTAACACTTGTTCAGAACGAAAGAAAGCACAGAGCCCCAGATTTTATGTTGTCCTGGAGAGCTTGCAGAGCACTGGGGAAAGGCAGGCAGAGAATTCCCTGCTAGCACCTTCTCTGTGCCTGTTCACATTGCTTCGCAGAATCGCTTTTGTGCAGAAAACAATAACACTTGTTCAGAACGAAAGAAAGCACAGAGCCCCAGATTTTATGTTGTCCTGGAGAGCTTGCAGAGCACTGGGGAAAAGCAGGAAGAGAATTCCCTGCTAGTACCTTCTCTGTGCCTGGGAAGCAGAAGTGTTCACATTGCTTCGCAGAATCGCTTTTGTGCAGAAAACAGTAACACTTGTTCAGAACGAAAGAAAGCACAGAGCCCCAGATTTTATGTTGTCCTGGAGAGCTTGCAGAGCACTGGGGAAAAGCAGGCAGAGAATTCCCTGCTAGCACCTTCTCTGTGCCTGGGAAACAGAAGTGTTCACATTGCTTCGCAGAATCGCTTTTGTGCAGAAAACAGTAACACTTGTTCAGAACGAAAGAAAGCACAGAGCCCCAGATTTTATGTTGTCCTGGAGAGCTTGCAGAGCACTGGGGAAAGGCAGGCAGAGAATTCCCTGCTAGCACCTTCTCTGTGCCTGGGAAGCAGAAATGTTCACATTGCTTCGCAGAATCACTTTTGTACAGAAAACAGTAACACTTGTTCAGAACGAAAGAAAGCACAGAGCCCCAGATTCTATGTTGTCCTGGAGAGCTTGCAGAGCACTGGGGAAAGGCAGGCAGAGAATTCCCTGCTAGCACCTTCTCTGTGCCTGGGAAACAGAAGTGTTCCCATTGCTTCGCAGAATCGCTTTTGTGCAGAAAACAGTAACACTTGTTCAGAACGAAAGAAAGCACAGAGCCCCAGATTTGCTGTTGTCCTGGAGAGCTTGCAGAGCACTGGGGAAAGGCAGGCAGAGAATTCCCTGCTAGCACCTTCTCTGTGCCTGTTCACATTGCTTCGCTGAATCGCTTTTGTGCAGAAAACAGTAACACTTGTTCAGAACGAAAGAAAGCACAGAGCCCCAGATTTTATGTTGTCCTGGAGAGCTTGCAGAGCACTGGGGAAAGGCAGGCAGAGAATTCCCTGCTAGCACCTTCTCTGTGCCTGTTCACATTGCTTCGCTGAATCGCTTTTGTGCAGAAAACAGTAACACTTGTTCAGACGAAAGAAAGCACAGAGCCCCAGATTTTATGTTGTCCTGGAGAGCTTGCAGAGCACTGGGGAAAAGCAGGCAGAGAATTCCCTGCTAGCACCTTCTCTGTGCCTGGGAAACAGAAGTGTTCACATTGCTTCGCAGAATAGCTTTTGTGCAGAAAACAGTAACACTTGTTCAGAACGAAAGAAAGCACAGAGCCCCAGATTTTATGTTGTCCTGGAGAGCTTGCAGAGCACTGGGGAAAGGCAGGCAGAGAATTCCCTGCTAGCACCTTCTCTGTGCCTGTTCACATTGCTTCGCAGAATCGCTTTTGTGCAGAAAACAGTAACACTTGTTCAGAACAAAAGAAAGCACTGAGCCCCAGATTTTATGTTGTCCTGGAGAGCTTGCAGAGCACTGGGGAAAAGCAGGCAGAGAATTCCCTGCTAGCACCTTCTCTGTGCCTGGGAAACAGAAGTGTTCACATTGCTTTGCAGAATCGCTTTTGTGCAGAAAACAGTAACACTTGTTCAGAACGAAAGAAAGCACAGAGCCCCAGATTTGCTGTTGTCCTGGAGAGCTTGCAGAGCACTGGGGAAAAGCAGGCAGAGAATTCCCTGCTAGCACCTTCTCTGTGCCTGTTCACATTGCTTCGCAGAATCGCTTTTGTGCAGAAAACAGTAACACTTGTTCAGAACGAAAGAAAGCACAGAGCCCCAGATTTTATGTTGTCCTGGAGAGCTTGCAGAGCACTGGGGAAAAGCAGGCAGAGAATTCCCTGCTAGCACCTTCTCTGTTCCTGGGAAACAGAAGTGTTCACATTGCTTCGCAGAATCGCTTTTGTGCAGAAAACAGTAACACTTGTTCAGAACGAAAGAAAGCACAGAGCCCCAGATTTTATGTTGTCCTGGAGAGCTTGCAGAGCACTGGGGAAAGGCAGGCAGAGAATTCCCTGCTAGCACCTTCTCTGTGCCTGTTCACATTGCTTCGCAGAATCGCTTTTGTGCAGAAAACAATAACACTTGTTCAGAACGAAAGAAAGCACAGAGCCCCAGATTTTATGTTGTCCTGGAGAGCTTGCAGAGCACTGGGGAAAAGCAGGAAGAGAATTCCCTGCTAGTACCTTCTCTGTGCCTGGGAAGCAGAAGTGTTCACATTGCTTCGCAGAATCGCTTTTGTGCAGAAAACAGTAACACTTGTTCAGAACGAAAGAAAGCACAGAGCCCCAGATTTTATGTTGTCCTGGAGAGCTTGCAGAGCACTGGGGAAAAGCAGGCAGAGAATTCCCTGCTAGCACCTTCTCTGTGCCTGGGAAACAGAAGTGTTCACATTGCTTCGCAGAATCGCTTTTGTGCAGAAAACAGTAACACTTGTTCAGAACGAAAGAAAGCACAGAGCCCCAGATTTTATGTTGTCCTGGAGAGCTTGCAGAGCACTGGGGAAAGGCAGGCAGAGAATTCCCTGCTAGCACCTTCTCTGTGCCTGGGAAGCAGAAATGTTCACATTGCTTCGCAGAATCACTTTTGTACAGAAAACAGTAACACTTGTTCAGAACGAAAGAAAGCACAGAGCCCCAGATTCTATGTTGTCCTGGAGAGCTTGCAGAGCACTGGGGAAAGGCAGGCAGAGAATTCCCTGCTAGCACCTTCTCTGTGCCTGGGAAACAGAAGTGTTCCCATTGCTTCGCAGAATCGCTTTTGTGCAGAAAACAGTAACACTTGTTCAGAACGAAAGAAAGCACAGAGCCCCAGATTTGCTGTTGTCCTGGAGAGCTTGCAGAGCACTGGGGAAAGGCAGGCAGAGAATTCCCTGCTAGCACCTTCTCTGTGCCTGTTCACATTGCTTCGCTGAATCGCTTTTGTGCAGAAAACAGTAACACTTGTTCAGAACGAAAGAAAGCACAGAGCCCCAGATTTTATGTTGTCCTGGAGAGCTTGCAGAGCACTGGGGAAAGGCAGGCAGAGAATTCCCTGCTAGCACCTTCTCTGTGCCTGTTCACATTGCTTCGCTGAATCGCTTTTGTGCAGAAAACAGTAACACTTGTTCAGACGAAAGAAAGCACAGAGCCCCAGATTTTATGTTGTCCTGGAGAGCTTGCAGAGCACTGGGGAAAAGCAGGCAGAGAATTCCCTGCTAGCACCTTCTCTGTGCCTGGGAAACAGAAGTGTTCACATTGCTTCGCAGAATAGCTTTTGTGCAGAAAACAGTAACACTTGTTCAGAACGAAAGAAAGCACAGAGCCCCAGATTTTATGTTGTCCTGGAGAGCTTGCAGAGCACTGGGGAAAAGCAGGCAGAGAATTCCCTGCTAGCACCTTCTCTGTGCCTGTTCACATTGCTTCGCAGAATCGCTTTTGTGCAGAAAACAGTAACACTTGTTCAGAACAAAAGAAAGCACAGAGCCCCAGATTTTATGTTGTCCTGGAGAGCTTGCAGAGCACTGGGGAAAAGCAGGCAGAGAATTCCCTGCTAGCACCTTCTCTGTGCCTGGGAAACAGAAGTGTTCACATTGCTTCGCAGAATCGCTTTTGTGCAGAAAACAGTAACACTTGTTCAGAACGAAAGAAAGCACAGAGCCCCAGATTTTATGTTGTCCTGGAGAGCTTGCAGAGCACTGGGGAAAGGCAGGCAGAGAATTCCCTGCTAGCACCTTCTCTGTGCCTGTTCACATTGCTTCGCAGAATCGCTTTTGTGCAGAAAACAGTAACACTTGTTCAGAACGAAAGAAAGCACAGAGCCCCAGATTTTATGTTGTCCTGGAGAGCTTGCAGAGCACTGGGGAAAAGCAGTCAGAGAATTCCCTGCTAGCACCTTCTCTGTGCCTGGGAAACAGAAGTGTTCACATTGCTTCGCAGAATCGCTTTTGTGCAGAAAACAGTAACACTTGTTCAGAACGAAAGAAAGCACAGAGCCCCAGATTTTATGTTGTCCTGGAGAGCTTGCAGAGCACTGGGGAAAGGCAGGCAGAGAATTCCCTGCTAGCACCTTCTCTGTGCCTGTTCACATTGCTTCGCAGAATCGCTTTTGTGCAGAAAACAGTAACAGTTGTTCAGAACGAAAGAAAGCACAGAGCCCCAGATTTTATGTTGTCCTGGAGAGCTTGCAGAGCACTGGGGAAAGGCAGGCAGATAATTCCCTGCTAGCACCTTCTCTGTGCCTGGGAAGCAGAAGTGTTTACATTGCTTGGCAGAATCGCTTTTGTGCAGAAAACAGTAACACTTGTTCAGAACGAAAGAAAGCACAGAGCCCCAGATTTTATGTTGTCCTGGAGAGCTTGCAGAGCACTGGGGAAAAGCAGGCAGAGAATTACCTGCTAGCACCTTCTCTGTTCCTGGGAAACAGAAGTGTTCACATTGCTTCGCAGAATCGCTTTTGTGCAGAAAACAGTAACACTTGTTCAGAACGAAAGAAAGCACAGAGCCCCAGATTTTATGTTGTCCTGGAGAGCTTGCAGAGCACTGGGGAAAAGCAGGCAGAGAATTCCCTGCTAGCACCTTCTCTGTGCCTGTTCACATTGCTTCGCAGAATCGCTTTTGTGCAGAAAACAGTAACACTTGTTCAGAACAAAAGAAAGCACAGAGCCCCAGATTTTATGTTGTCCTGGAGAGCTTGCAGAGCACTGGGGAAAAGAAGGCAGAGAATTCCCTGCTAGCACCTTCTCTGTGCCTGGGAAACAGAAGTGTTCACATTGCTTCGCAGAATCGCTTTTGTGCAGAAAACAGTAACACTTGTTCAGAACGAAAGAAAGCACAGAGCCCCAGATTTGCTGTTGTCCTGGAGAGCTTGCAGAGCACTGGGGAAAAGCAGGCAGAGAATTCCCTGCTAGCACCTTCTCTGTGCCTGTTCACATTGCTTCGCAGAATCGCTTTTGTGCAGAAAACAGTAACACTTGTTCAGAACGAAAGAAAGCACAGAGCCCCAGATTTTATGTTGTCCTGGAGAGCTTGCAGAGCACTGGGGAAAGGCAGGCAGAGAATTCCCTGCTAGCACCTTCTCTGTGCCTGTTCACATTGCTTCGCAGAATCGCTTTTGTGCAGAAAACAGTAACACTTGTTCAGACGAAAGAAAGCACAGAGCCCCAGATTTTATGTTGTCCTGGAGAGCTTGCAGAGCACTGGGGAAAAGCAGGCAGAGAATTCCCTGCTAGCACCTTCTCTGTGCCTGGGAAACAGAAGTGTTCACATTGCTTCGCAGAATCGCTTTTGTGCAGAAAACAGTAACACTTGTTCAGAACGAAAGAAAGCACAGAGCCCCAGATTTTATGTTGTCCTGGAGAGCTTGCAGAGCACTGGGGAAAAGCAGGCAGAGAATTCCCTGCTAGCACCTTCTCTGTGCCTGTTCACATTGCTTCGCAGAATCGCTTTTGTGCAGAAAACAGTAACACTTGTTCAGAACAAAAGAAAGCACAGAGCCCCAGATTTTATGTTGTCCTGGAGAGCTTGCAGAGCACTGGGGAAAAGCAGGCAGAGAATTCCCTGCTAGCACCTTCTCTGTGCCTGGGAAACAGAAGTGTTCACATTGCTTCGCAGAATCGCTTTTGTGCAGAAAACAGTAACACTTGTTCAGAACGAAAGAAAGCACAGAGCCCCAGATTTTATGTTGTCCTGGAGAGCTTGCAGAGCACTGGGGAAAGGCAGGCAGAGAATTCCCTGCTAGCACCTTCTCTGTGCCTGTTCACATTGCTTCGCAGAATCGCTTTTGTGCAGAAAACAGTAACACTTGTTCAGAACGAAAGAAAGCACAGAGCCCCAGATTTTATGTTGTCCTGGAGAGCTTGCAGAGCACTGGGGAAAAGCAGTCAGAGAATTCCCTGCTAGCACCTTCTCTGTGCCTGGGAAACAGAAGTGTTCACATTGCTTCGCAGAATCGCTTTTGTGCAGAAAACAGTAACACTTGTTCAGAACGAAAGAAAGCACAGAGCCCCAGATTTTATGTTGTCCTGGAGAGCTTGCAGAGCACTGGGGAAAGGCAGGCAGAGAATTCCCTGCTAGCACCTTCTCTGTGCCTGTTCACATTGCTTCGCAGAATCGCTTTTGTGCAGAAAACAGTAACAGTTGTTCAGAACGAAAGAAAGCACAGAGCCCCAGATTTTATGTTGTCCTGGAGAGCTTGCAGAGCACTGGGGAAAGGCAGGCAGATAATTCCCTGCTAGCACCTTCTCTGTGCCTGGGAAGCAGAAGTGTTCACATTGCTTGGCAGAATCGCTTTTGTGCAGAAAACAGTAACACTTGTTCAGAACGAAAGAAAGCACAGAGCCCCAGATTTTATGTTGTCCTGGAGAGCTTGCAGAGCACTGGGGAAAAGCAGGCAGAGAATTACCTGCTAGCACCTTCTCTGTTCCTGGGAAACAGAAGTGTTCACATTGCTTCGCAGAATCGCTTTTGTGCAGAAAACAGTAACACTTGTTCAGAACGAAAGAAAGCACAGAGCCCCAGATTTTATGTTGTCCTGGAGAGCTTGCAGAGCACTGGGGAAAAGCAGGCAGAGAATTCCCTGCTAGCACCTTCTCTGTGCCTGTTCACATTGCTTCGCAGAATCGCTTTTGTGCAGAAAACAGTAACACTTGTTCAGAACAAAAGAAAGCACAGAGCCCCAGATTTTATGTTGTCCTGGAGAGCTTGCAGAGCACTGGGGAAAAGAAGGCAGAGAATTCCCTGCTAGCACCTTCTCTGTGCCTGGGAAACAGAAGTGTTCACATTGCTTCGCAGAATCGCTTTTGTGCAGAAAACAGTAACACTTGTTCAGAACGAAAGAAAGCACAGAGCCCCAGATTTGCTGTTGTCCTGGAGAGCTTGCAGAGCACTGGGGAAAAGCAGGCAGAGAATTCCCTGCTAGCACCTTCTCTGTGCCTGTTCACATTGCTTCGCAGAATCGCTTTTGTGCAGAAAACAGTAACACTTGTTCAGAACGAAAGAAAGCACAGAGCCCCAGATTTTATGTTGTCCTGGAGAGCTTGCAGAGCACTGGGGAAAAGCAGGCAGAGAATTCCCTGCTAGCACCTTCTCTGTGCCTGTTCACATTGCTTCGCAGAATCGCTTTTGTGCAGAAAACAGTAACACTTGTTCAGAACAAAAGAAAGCACAGAGCCCCAGATTTTATGTTGTCCTGGAGAGCTTGCAGAGCACTGGGGAAAAGCAGGCAGAGAATTCCCTGCTAGCACCTTCTCTGTGCCTGGGAAACAGAAGTGTTCACATTGCTTCGCAGAATCGCTTTTGTGCAGAAAACAGTAACACTTGTTCAGAACGAAAGAAAGCACAGAGCCACATATTTGCTGTTGTCCTGGAGAGCTTGCAGAGCACTGGGGAAAGGCAGGCAGAGAATTCCCTGCTAGCACCTTCTCTGTGCCTGTTCACATTGCTTCGCAGAATCGCTTTTGTGCAGAAAACAGTAACACTTGTTCAGAACGAAAGAAAGCACAGAGCCCCAGATTTTATGTTGTCCTGGAGAGCTTGCAGAGCACTGGGGAAAAGCAGGCAGAGAATTACCTGCTAGCACCTTCTCTGTTCCTGGGAAACAGAAGTGTTCACATTGCTTCGCAGAATCGCTTTTGTGCAGAAAACAGTAACACTTGTTCAGAACGAAAGAAAGCACAGAGCCCCAGATTTTATGTTGTCCTGGAGAGCTTGCAGAGCACTGGGGAAAGGCAGGCAGAGAATTCCCTGCTAGCACCTTCTCTGTGCCTGTTCACATTGCTTCGCAGAATCGCTTTTGTGCAGAAAACAGTAACACTTGTTCAGAACGAAAGAAAGCACAGAGCCCCAGATTTTATGTTGTCCTGGAGAGCTTGCAGAGCACTGGGGAAAGGCAGGCAGAGAATTCCCTGCTAGCACCTTCTCTGTGCCTGGGAAGCAGAAGTGTTTACATTGCTTGGCAGAATCGCTTTTGTGCAGAAAACAGTAACACTTGTTCAGAACGAAAGAAAGCACAGAGCCCCAGATTTTATGTTGTCCTGGAGAGCTTGCAGAGCACTGGGGAAAAGCAGGCAGAGAATTCCCTGCTAGCACCTTCTCTGTTCCTGGGAAACAGAAGTGTTCACATTGCTTCGCAGAATCGCTTTTGTGCAGAAAACAGTAACACTTGTTCAGAACAAAAGAAAGCACAGAGCCCCAGATTTTATGTTGTCCTGGAGAGCTTGCAGAGCACTGGGGAAAAGCAGGCAGAGAATTCCCTGCTAGCACCTTCTCTGTTCCTGGGAAACAGAAGTGTTCACATTGCTTCGCAGAATCGCTTTTGTGCAGAAAACAGTAACACTTGTTCAGAACGAAAGAAAGCACAGAGCCCCAGATTTTATGTTGTCCTGGAGAGCTTGCAGAGCACTGGGGAAAGGCAGGCAGAGAATTCCCTGCTAGCACCTTCTCTGTGCCTGTTCACATTGCTTCGCAGAATCGCTTTTGTGCAGAAAACAGTAACACTTGTTCAGAACAAAAGAAAGCACAGAGCGCCAGATTTTATGTTGTCCTGGAGAGCTTGCAGAGCACTGGGGAAAAGCAGGCAGAGAATTCCCTGCTAGCACCTTCTCTGTGCCTGGGAAACAGAAGTGTTCACATTGCTTCGCAGAATCGCTTTTGTGCAGAAAACAGTAACACTTGTTCAGAACGAAAGAAAGCACAGAGCCCCAGATTTGCTGTTGTCCTGGAGAGCTTGCAGAGCACTGGGGAAAGGCAGGCAGAGAATTCCCTGCTAGCACCTTCTCTGTGCCTGTTCACATTGCTTCGCAGAATCGCTTTTGTGCAGAAAACAGTAACACTTGTTCAGACGAAAGAAAGCACAGAGCCCCAGATTTTATGTTGTCCTGGAGAGCTTGCAGAGCACTGGGGAAAGGCAGGCAGAGAATTCCCTGCTAGCACCTTCTCTGTGTCTGGGTAACAGAAGTGTTCCCATTGCTTCGCAGAATCGCTTTTGTGCAGAAAACAGTAACACTTGTTCAGAACGAAAGAAAGCACAGAGCCCCAGATTTGCTGTTGTTCTGGAGAGCTTGCAGAGCACTGGGGAAAGGCAGGCAGAGAATTCCCTGCTAGCACCTTCTCTGTGCCTGTTCACATTGCTTCGCAGAATCGCTTTTGTGCAGAAAACAGTAACACTTGTTCAGCAGAAAGAAAGCACAGAGCCCCAGATTTTATGTTGTCCTGGAGAGCTTGCAGAGCACTGGGGAAAAGCAGGCAGAGAATTCCCTGCTAGCACCTTCTCTGTGCCTGGGAAACAGAAGTGTTCACATTGCTTCGCAGAATCGCTTTTGTGCAGAAAACAGTAACACTTGTTCAGAACGAAAGAAAGCACAGAGCCCCAGATCTGTTGTTGTCCTGGAGAGCTTGCAGAGCACTGGGGAAAGGCAGGCAGAGAATTCCCTGCTAGCACCTTCTCTGTGCCTGTTCACATTGCTTCGCAGAATCGCTTTTGTGCAGAAAACAGTAACACTTGTTCAGACGAAAGAAAGCACAGAGCCCCAGATTTTATGTTGTCCTGGAGAGCTTGCAGAGCACTGGGGAAAGGCAGGCAGAGAATTCCCTGCTAGCACCTTCTCTGTGTCTGGGTAACAGAAGTGTTCCCATTGCTTCGCAGAATCGCTTTTGTGCAGAAAAC
Organism: Strix uralensis; assembly: GCF_047716275.1. NCBI lineage: Eukaryota > Metazoa > Chordata > Aves > Strigiformes > Strigidae > Strix > Strix uralensis. Next base: position 107,638 of record NW_027436728.1, read on the forward strand.
AGTAACACTTGTTCAGAACGAAAGAAAGCACAGAGCTCCAGATTTGCTGTTGTCCTGGAGAGCTTGCAGAGCACTGGGGAAAGGCAGGCAGAGAATTCCCTGCTAGCACCTTCTCTGTGCCTGTTCACATTGCTTCGCAGAATCGCTTTTGTGCAGAAAACAGTAACACTTGTTCAGACGAAAGAAAGCACAGAGCCCCAGATTTTATGTTGTCCTGGAGAGCTTGCAGAGCACTGGGGAAAGGCAGGCAGAGAATTCCCTGCTAGCACCTTCTCTGTGTCTGGGTAACAGAAGTGTTCCCATTGCTTCGCAGAATCGCTTTTGTGCAGAAAACAGTAACACTTGTTCAGAACGAAAGAAAGCACAGAGCCCCAGATTTGCTGTTGTCCTGGAGAGCTTGCAGAGCACTGGGGAAAGGCAGGCAGAGAATTCCCTGCTAGCACCTTCTCTGTGCCTGTTCACATTGCTTCGCTGAATCGCTTTTGTGCAGAAAACAGTAACACTTGTTCAGAACGAAAGAAAGCACAGAGCCCCAGATTTTATGTTGTCCTGGAGAGCTTGCAGAGCACTGGGGAACAGCAGGCAGAGAATTCCCTGCTAGCACCTTCTCTGTTCCTGGGAAACAGAAGTGTTCCCATTGCTTCGCAGAATCGCTTTTGTGCAGAAAACAGTAACACTTGTTCAGCAGAAAGAAAGCACAGAGCCCCAGATTTTATGTTGTCCTGGAGAGCTTGCAGAGCACTGGGGAAAAGCAGGCAGAGAATTCCCTGCTAGCACCTTCTCTGTGCCTGGGAAACAGAAGTGTTCACATTGCTTCGCAGAATCGCTTTTGTGCAGAAAACAGTAACACTTGTTCAGAACGAAAGAAAGCACAGAGCCCCAGATTTGCTGTTGTCCTGGAGAGCTTGCAGAGCACTGGGGAAAGGCAGGCAGAGAATTCCCTGCTAGCACCTTCTCTGTGCCTGTTCACATTGCTTCGCAGAATCGCTTTTGTGCAGAAAACAGTAACACTTGTTCAGAACGAAAGAAAGCACAGAGCCCCAGATTTGCTGTTGTCCTGGAGAGCTTGCAGAGCACTGGGGAAAAGCAGGCAGAGAATTCCCTGCTAGCACCTTCTCTGTGCCTGTTCACATTGCTTCGCTGAATCGCTTTTGTGCAGAAAACAGTAACACTTGTTCAGAACGAAAGAAAGCACAGAGCCCCAGATTTTATGTTGTCCTGGAGAGCTTGCAGAGCACTGGGGAAAAGCAGGCAGAGAATTCCCTGCTAGCACCTTCTCTGTTCCTGGGAAACAGAAGTGTTCACATTGCTTCGCAGAATAGCTTTTGTGCAGAAAACAGTAACACTTGTTCAGAACGAAAGAAAGCACAGAGCCCCAGATTTTATGTTGTCCTGGAGAGCTTGCAGAGCACTGGGGAAAAGCAGGCAGAGAATTCCCTGCTAGCACCTTCTCTGTGCCTGTTCACATTGCTTCGCAGAATCGCTTTTGTGCAGAAAACAGTAACACTTGTTCAGAACAAAAGAAAGCACAGAGCCCCAGATTTTATGTTGTCCTGGAGAGCTTGCAGAGCACTGGGGAAAAGCAGGCAGAGAATTCCCTGCTAGCACCTTCTCTGTGCCTGGGAAACAGAAGTGTTCCCATTGCTTCGCAGAATCGCTTTTGTGCAGAAAACAGTAACACTTGTTCAGAACGAAAGAAAGCACAGAGCCCCAGATTTTATGTTGTCCTGGAGAGCTTGCAGAGCACTGGGGAAAAGCAGGCAGAGAATTCCCTGCTAGCACCTTCTCTGTGCCTGGGAAACAGAAGTGTTCACATTGCTTCGCAGAATCGCTTTTGTGCAGAAAACAGTAACACTTGTTCAGAACGAAAGAAAGCACAGAGCCCCAGATTTGCTGTTGTCCTGGAGAGCTTGCAGAGCACTGGGGAAAGGCAGGCAGAGAAGTCCCTGCTAGCACCTTCTCTGTGCCTGGGAAACAGAAGTGTTCACATTGCTTCGCAGAATCGCTTTTGTGCAGAAAACAATAACACTTGTTCAGAACGAAAGAAAGCACAGAGCCCCAGATTTTATGTTGTCCTGGAGAGCTTGCAGAGCACTGGGGAAAAGCAGGCAGAGAATTCCCTGCTAGCACCTTCTCTGTGCCTGGGAAACAGAAGTGTTCCCATTGCTTGGCAGAATCGCTTTTGTGCAGAAAACAGTAACACTTGTTCAGAACGAAAGAAAGCACAGAGCCCCAGATTTTATGTTGTCCTGGAGAGCTTGCAGAGCACTGGGGAAAGGCAGGCAGAGAATTCCCTGCTACCACCTTCTCTGTGCCTGGGAAACAGAAGTGTTCCCATTGCTTCGCAGAATCGCTTTTGTGCAGAAAACAGTAACACTTGTTCAGAACGAAAGAAAGCACAGAGCCCCAGATTTTATGTTGTCCTGGAGAGCTTGCAGAGCACTGGGGAAAAGCAGGCAGAGAATTCCCTGCTAGCACCTTCTCTGTGCCTGTTCACATTGCTTCGCTGAATCGCTTTTGTGCAGAAAACAGTAACACTTGTTCAGAACGAAAGAAAGCACAGAGCCCCAGATTTTATGTTGTCCTGGAGAGCTTGCAGAGCACTGGGGAAAGGCAGGCAGAGAATTCCCTGCTAGCACCTTCTCTGTGCCTGGGAAACAGAAGTGTTCCCATTGCTTCGCAGAATCGCTTTTGTGCAGAAAACAGTAACACTTGTTCAGAACAAAAGAAAGCACAGAGCCCCAGATTTTATGTTGTCCTGGAGAGCTTGCAGAGCACTGGGGAAAAGCAGGCAGAGAATTCCCTGCTAGCACCTTCTCTGTGCCTGGGAAACAGAAGTGTTCACATTGCTTCGCAGAATCGCTTTTGTGCAGAAAACAGTAACACTTGTTCAGAACGAAAGAAAGCACAGAGCCCCAGATTTTATGTTGTCCTGGAGAGCTTGCAGAGCACTGGGGAAAAGCAGGCAGAGAATTCCCTGCTAGCACCTTCTCTGTGCCTGTTCACATTGCTTCGCAGAATCGCTTTTGTGCAGAAAACAGTAACACTTGTTCAGAACAAAAGAAAGCACAGAGCCCCAGATTTTATGTTGTCCTGGAGATCTTGCAGAGCACTGGGGAAAAGCAGGCAGAGAATTCCCTGCTAGCACCTTCTCTGTGCCTGGGAAACAGAAGTGTTCCCATTGCTTCGCAGAATCGCTTTTGTGCAGAAAACAGTAACACTTGTTCAGAACGAAAGAAAGCACAGAGCCCCAGATTTTATGTTGTCCTGGAGAGCTTGCAGAGCACTGGGGAAAAGCAGGCAGAGAATTCCCTGCTAGCACCTTCTCTGTGCCTGGGAAACAGAAGTGTTCACATTGCTTCGCAGAATCGCTTTTGTGCAGAAAACAGTAACAGTTGTTCAGAACGAAAGAAAGCACAGAGCCCCAGATTTGCTGTTGTCCTGGAGAGCTTGCAGAGCACTGGGGAAAGGCAGGCAGAGAATTCCCTGCTAGCACCTTCTCTGTGCCTGTTCACATTGCTTCGCAGAATCGCTTTTGTGCAGAAAACAGTAACACTTGTTCAGAACGAAAGAAAGCACAGAGCCCCAGATTTTATGTTGTCCTGGAGAGCTTGCAGAGCACTGGGGAAAGGCAGGCAGAGAATTCCCTGCTAGCACCTTCTCTGTGTCTGGGTAACAGAAGTGTTCCCATTGCTTCGCAGAATCGCTTTTGTGCAGAAAACAGTAACACTTGTTCAGAACGAAAGAAAGCACAGAGCCCCAGATTTGCTGTTGTCCTGGAGAGCTTGCAGAGCACTGGGGAAAGGCAGGCAGAGAAGTCCCTGCTAGCACCTTCTCTGTGCCTGGGAAACAGAAGTGTTCACATTGCTTCGCAGAATCGCTTTTGTGCAGAAAACAATAACACTTGTTCAGAACGAAAGAAAGCACAGAGCCCCAGATTTTATGTTGTCCTGGAGAGCTTGCAGAGCACTGGGGAAAAGCAGGCAGAGAATTCCCTGCTAGCACCTTCTCTGTGCCTGGGAAGCAGAAGTGTTCCCATTGCTTCGCAGAATCGCTTTTGTGCAGAAAACAGTAACACTTCTTCAGAACGAAAGAAAGCACAGAGCCCCAGATTTTATGTTGTCCTGGAGAGCTTGCAGAGCACTGGGGAAAGGCAGGCAGAGAATTCCCTGCTACCACCTTCTCTGTGCCTGGGAAACAGAAGTGTTCCCATTGCTTCGCAGAATCGCTTTTGTGCAGAAAACAGTAACACTTGTTCAGAACGAAAGAAAGCACAGAGCCCCAGATTTTATGTTGTCCTGGAGAGCTTGCAGAGCACTGGGGAAAAGCAGGCAGAGAATTCCCTGCTAGCACCTTCTCTGTGCCTGTTCACATTGCTTCGCTGAATCGCTTTTGTGCAGAAAACAGTAACACTTGTTCAGAACGAAAGAAAGCACAGAGCCCCAGATTTGCTGTTGTCCTGGAGAGCTTGCAGAGCACTGGGGAAAGGCAGGCAGAGAATTCCCTGCTAGCACCTTCTCTGTGCCTGGGAAACAGAAGTGTTCCCATTGCTTCGCAGAATCGCTTTTGTGCAGAAAACAGTAACACTTGTTCAGAACGAAAGAAAGCACAGAGCCCCAGATTTTATGTTGTCCTGGAGAGCTTGCAGAGCACTGGGGAAAAGCAGGCAGAGAATTCCCTGCTAGCACCTTCTCTGTTCCTGGGAAACAGAAGTGTTCCCATTGCTTCGCAGAATCGCTTTTGTGCAGAAAACAGTAACACTTGTTCAGAACGAAAGAAAGCACAGAGCCCCAGATTTTATGTTGTCCTGGAGAGCTTGCAGAGCACTGGGGAAAAGCAGGCAGAGAATTCCCTGCTAGCACCTTCTCTGTGCCTGGGAAGCAGAAGTGTTCACATTGCTTGGCAGAATCGCTTTTGTGCCAAAACAGTAACACTTGTTCAGAACGAAAGAAAGCACAGAGCCCCAGATTTTATGTTGTCCTGGAGAGCTTGCAGAGCACTGGGGAAAAGCAGGCAGAGAATTCCCTGCTAGCACCTTCTCTGTGCCTGTTCACATTGCTTCGCAGAATCGCTTTTGTGCAGAAAACAGTTACACTTGTTCAGAACAAAAGAAAGCACAGAGCCCCAGATTTTATGTTGTCCTGGAGAGCTTGCAGAGCACTGGGGAAAAGCAGGCAGAGAATTCCCTGCTAGCACCTTCTCTGTGCCTGGGAAACAGAAGTGTTCACATTGCTTTGCAGAATCGCTTTTGTGCAGAAAACAGTAACACTTGTTCAGAACGAAAGAAAGCACAGAGCCCCAGATTTGCTGTTGTCCTGGAGAGCTTGCAGAGCACTGGGGAAAAGCAGGCAGAGAATTCCCTGCTAGCACCTTCTCTGTGCCTGTTCACATTGCTTCGCAGAATCGCTTTTGTGCAGAAAACAGTAACACTTGTTCAGAACGAAAGAAAGCACAGAGCCCCAGATTTTATGTTGTCCTGGAGAGCTTGCAGAGCACTGGGGAAAAGCAGGCAGAGAATTCCCTGCTAGCACCTTCTCTGTTCCTGGGAAACAGAAGTGTTCACATTGCTTCGCAGAATCGCTTTTGTGCAGAAAACAGTAACACTTGTTCAGAACGAAAGAAAGCACAGAGCCCCAGATTTTATGTTGTCCTGGAGAGCTTGCAGAGCACTGGGGAAAGGCAGGCAGAGAATTCCCTGCTAGCACCTTCTCTGTGCCTGTTCACATTGCTTCGCAGAATCGCTTTTGTGCAGAAAACAATAACACTTGTTCAGAACGAAAGAAAGCACAGAGCCCCAGATTTTATGTTGTCCTGGAGAGCTTGCAGAGCACTGGGGAAAAGCAGGCAGAGAATTCCCTGCTAGCACCTTCTCTGTGCCTGGGAAACAGAAGTGTTCACATTGCTTCGCAGAATCGCTTTTGTGCAGAAAACAGTAACACTTGTTCAGAACGAAAGAAAGCACAGAGCCCCAGATTTTATGTTGTCCTGGAGAGCTTGCAGAGCACTGGGGAAAGGCAGGCAGAGAATTCCCTGCTAGCACCTTCTCTGTGCCTGGGAAGCAGAAATGTTCACATTGCTTCGCAGAATCACTTTTGTGCAGAAAACAGTAACACTTGTTCAGAACGAAAGAAAGCACAGAGCCCCAGATTCTATGTTGTCCTGGAGAGCTTGCAGAGCACTGGGGAAAGGCAGGCAGAGAATTCCCTGCTAGCACCTTCTCTGTGCCTGGGAAACAGAAGTGTTCCCATTGCTTCGCAGAATCGCTTTTGTGCAGAAAACAGTAACACTTGTTCAGAACGAAAGAAAGCACAGAGCCCCAGATTTGCTGTTGTCCTGGAGAGCTTGCAGAGCACTGGGGAAAGGCAGGCAGAGAATTCCCTGCTAGCACCTTCTCTGTGCCCGTTCACATTGCTTCGCTGAATCGCTTTTGTGCAGAAAACAGTAACACTTGTTCAGAACGAAAGAAAGCACAGAGCCCCAGATTTTATGTTGTCCTGGAGAGCTTGCAGAGCACTGGGGAAAGGCAGGCAGAGAATTCCCTGCTAGCACCTTCTCTGTGCCTGTTCACATTGCTTCGCTGAATCGCTTTTGTGCAGAAAACAGTAACACTTGTTCAGAACGAAAGAAAGCACAGAGCCCCAGATTTTATGTTGTCCTGGAGAGCTTGCAGAGCACTGGGGAAAGGCAGGCAGAGAATTCCCTGCTAGCACCTTCTCTGTGCCTGGGAAACAGAAGTGTTCCCATTGCTTCGCAGAATCGCTTTTGTGCAGAAAACAGTAACACTTGTTCAGAACAAAAGAAAGCACAGAGCCCCAGATTTTATGTTGTCCTGGAGAGCTTGCAGAGCACTGGGGAAAAGCAGGCAGAGAATTCCCTGCTAGCACCTTCTCTGTGCCTGGGAAACAGAAGTGTTCACATTGCTTCGCAGAATCGCTTTTGTGCAGAAAACAGTAACACTTGTTCAGAACGAAAGAAAGCACAGAGCCCCAGATTTTATGTTGTCCTGGAGAGCTTGCAGAGCACTGGGGAAAAGCAGGCAGAGAATTCCCTGCTAGCACCTTCTCTGTGCCTGTTCACATTGCTTCGCAGAATCGCTTTTGTGCAGAAAACAGTAACACTTGTTCAGAACAAAAGAAAGCACAGAGCCCCAGATTTTATGTTGTCCTGGAGATCTTGCAGAGCACTGGGGAAAAGCAGGCAGAGAATTCCCTGCTAGCACCTTCTCTGTGCCTGGGAAACAGAAGTGTTCCCATTGCTTCGCAGAATCGCTTTTGTGCAGAAAACAGTAACACTTGTTCAGAACGAAAGAAAGCACAGAGCCCCAGATTTTATGTTGTCCTGGAGAGCTTGCAGAGCACTGGGGAAAGGCAGGCAGAGAATTCCCTGCTAGCACCTTCTCTGTGCCTGGGAAACAGAAGTGTTCACATTGCTTCGCAGAATCGCTTTTGTGCAGAAAACAGTAACACTTGTTCAGAACGAAAGAAAGCACAGAGCCCCAGATTTGCTGTTGTCCTGGAGAGCTTGCAGAGCACTGGGGAAAGGCAGGCAGAGAATTCCCTGCTAGCACCTTCTCTGTGCCTGTTCACATTGCTTCGCAGAATCGCTTTTGTGCAGAAAACAGTAACACTTGTTCAGAACGAAAGAAAGCACAGAGCCCCAGATTTTATGTTGTCCTGGAGAGCTTGCAGAGCACTGGGGAAAGGCAGGCAGAGAATTCCCTGCTAGCACCTTCTCTGTGTCTGGGTAACAGAAGTGTTCCCATTGCTTCGCAGAATCGCTTTTGTGCAGAAAACAGTAACACTTGTTCAGAACGAAAGAAAGCACAGAGCCCCAGATTTGCTGTTGTCCTGGAGAGCTTGCAGAGCACTGGGGAAAGGCAGGCAGAGAAGTCCCTGCTAGCACCTTCTCTGTGCCTGGGAAACAGAAGTGTTCCCATTGCTTCGCAGAATCGCTTTTGTGCAGAAAACAGTAACACTTGTTCAGAACGAAAGAAAGCACAGAGCCCCAGAATTTATGTTGTCCTGGAGAGCTTGCAGAGCACTGGGGAAAAGCAGGCAGAGAATTCCCTGCTAGCACCTTCTCTGTGCCTGTTCACATTGCTTCGCAGAATCGCTTTTGTGCAGAAAACAGTAACACTTGTTCAGAACGAAAGAAAGCACAGAGCCCCAGATTTTATGTTGTCCTGGAGAGCTTGCAGAGCACTGGGGAAAGGCAGGCAGAGAATTCCCTGCTAGCACCTTCTCTGTGCCTGGGAAACAGAAGTGTTCCCATTGCTTCGCAGAATCGCTTTTGTGCAGAAAACAGTAACACTTGTTCAGAACGAAAGAAAGCACAGAGCCCCAGATTTTATGTTGTCCTGGAGAGCTTGCAGAGCACTGGGGAAAAGCAGGCAGAGAATTCCCTGCTAGCACCTTCTCTGTTCCTGGGAAACAGAAGTGTTCCCATTGCTTCGCAGAATCGCTTTTGTGCAGAAAACAGTAACACTTGTTCAGAACGAAAGAAAGCACAGAGCCCCAGATTTTATGTTGTCCTGGAGAGCTTGCAGAGCACTGGGGAAAAGCAGGCAGAGAATTCCCTGCTAGCACCTTCTCTGTGCCTGGGAAGCAGAAGTGTTCACATTGCTTGGCAGAATCGCTTTTGTGCCAAAACAGTAACACTTGTTCAGAACGAAAGAAAGCACAGAGCCCCAGATTTTATGTTGTCCTGGAGAGCTTGCAGAGCACTGGGGAAAAGCAGGCAGAGAATTCCCTGCTAGCACCTTCTCTGTGCCTGTTCACATTGCTTCGCAGAATCGCTTTTGTGCAGAAAACAGTTACACTTGTTCAGAACAAAAGAAAGCACAGAGCCCCAGATTTTATGTTGTCCTGGAGAGCTTGCAGAGCACTGGGGAAAAGCAGGCAGAGAATTCCCTGCTAGCACCTTCTCTGTGCCTGGGAAACAGAAGTGTTCACATTGCTTTGCAGAATCGCTTTTGTGCAGAAAACAGTAACACTTGTTCAGAACGAAAGAAAGCACAGAGCCCCAGATTTGCTGTTGTCCTGGAGAGCTTGCAGAGCACTGGGGAAAAGCAGGCAGAGAATTCCCTGCTAGCACCTTCTCTGTGCCTGTTCACATTGCTTCGCAGAATCGCTTTTGTGCAGAAAACAGTAACACTTGTTCAGAACGAAAGAAAGCACAGAGCCCCAGATTTTATGTTGTCCTGGAGAGCTTGCAGAGCACTGGGGAAAAGCAGGCAGAGAATTCCCTGCTAGCACCTTCTCTGTTCCTGGGAAACAGAAGTGTTCACATTGCTTCGCAGAATCGCTTTTGTGCAGAAAACAGTAACACTTGTTCAGAACGAAAGAAAGCACAGAGCCCCAGATTTTATGTTGTCCTGGAGAGCTTGCAGAGCACTGGGGAAAGGCAGGCAGAGAATTCCCTGCTAGCACCTTCTCTGTGCCTGTTCACATTGCTTCGCAGAATCGCTTTTGTGCAGAAAACAATAACACTTGTTCAGAACGAAAGAAAGCACAGAGCCCCAGATTTTATGTTGTCCTGGAGAGCTTGCAGAGCACTGGGGAAAAGCAGGCAGAGAATTCCCTGCTAGCACCTTCTCTGTGCCTGGGAAACAGAAGTGTTCACATTGCTTCGCAGAATCGCTTTTGTGCAGAAAACAGTAACACTTGTTCAGAACGAAAGAAAGCACAGAGCCCCAGATTTTATGTTGTCCTGGAGAGCTTGCAGAGCACTGGGGAAAGGCAGGCAGAGAATTCCCTGCTAGCACCTTCTCTGTGCCTGGGAAGCAGAAATGTTCACATTGCTTCGCAGAATCACTTTTGTGCAGAAAACAGTAACACTTGTTCAGAACGAAAGAAAGCACAGAGCCCCAGATTCTATGTTGTCCTGGAGAGCTTGCAGAGCACTGGGGAAAGGCAGGCAGAGAATTCCCTGCTAGCACCTTCTCTGTGCCTGGGAAACAGAAGTGTTCCCATTGCTTCGCAGAATCGCTTTTGTGCAGAAAACAGTAACACTTGTTCAGAACGAAAGAAAGCACAGAGCCCCAGATTTGCTGTTGTCCTGGAGAGCTTGCAGAGCACTGGGGAAAGGCAGGCAGAGAATTCCCTGCTAGCACCTTCTCTGTGCCCGTTCACATTGCTTCGCTGAATCGCTTTTGTGCAGAAAACAGTAACACTTGTTCAGAACGAAAGAAAGCACAGAGCCCCAGATTTTATGTTGTCCTGGAGAGCTTGCAGAGCACTGGGGAAAGGCAGGCAGAGAATTCCCTGCTAGCACCTTCTCTGTGCCTGTTCACATTAGTTCGCTGAATCGCTTTTGTGCAGAAAACAGTAACACTTGTTCAGACGAAAGAAAGCACAGAGCCCCAGATTTTATGTTGTCCTGGAGAGCTTGCAGAGCACTGGGGAAAGGCAGGCAGAGAATTCCCTGCTAGCACCTTCTCTGTGCCTGGGAAACAGAAGTGTTCCCATTGCTTCGCAGAATCGCTTTTGTGCAGAAAACAGTAACACTTGTTCAGAACGAAAGAAAGCACAGAGCCCCAGATTTTATGTTGTCCTGGAGAGCTTGCAGAGCACTGGGGAAAAGCAGGCAGAGAATTCCCTGCTAGCACCTTCTCTGTGCCTGGGAAACAGAAGTGTTCACATTGCTTCGCAGAATAGCTTTTGTGCAGAAAACAGTAACACTTGTTCAGAACGAAAGAAAGCACAGAGCCCCAGATTTTATGTTGTCCTGGAGAGCTTGCAGAGCACTGGGGAAAAGCAGGCAGAGAATTCCCTGCTAGCACCTTCTCTGTGCCTGTTCACATTGCTTCGCAGAATCGCTTTTGTGCAGAAAACAGTAACACTTGTTCAGAACAAAAGAAAGCACAGAGCCCCAGATTTTATGTTGTCCTGGAGAGCTTGCAGAGCACTGGGGAAAAGCAGGCAGAGAATTCCCTGCTAGCACCTTCTCTGTGCCTGGGAAACAGAAGTGTTCACATTGCTTGGCAGAATCGCTTTTGTGCAGAAAACAGTAACACTTGTTCAGAACGAAAGAAAGCACAGAGCCACAGATTTGCTGTTGTCCTGGAGAGCTTGCAGAGCACTGGGGAAAGGCAGGCAGAGAATTCCCTGCTAGCACCTTCTCTGTGCCTGTTCACATTGCTTCGCAGAATCGCTTTTGTGCAGAAAACAGTAACACTTGTTCAGAACGAAAGAAAGCACAGAGCCCCAGATTTGCTGTTGTCCTGGAGAGCTTGCAGAGCACTGGGGAAAAGCAGTCAGAGAATTCCCTGCTAGCACCTTCTCTGTGCCTGGGAAGCAGAAGTGTTCACATTGCTTCGCAGAATCGCTTTTGTGCAGAAAACAGTAACACTTGTTCAGAACGAAAGAAAGCACAGAGCCCCAGATTTTATGTTGTCCTGGAGAGCTTGCAGAGCACTGGGGAAAGGCAGGCAGAGAATTCCCTGCTAGCACCTTCTCTGTGCCTGTTCACATTGCTTCGCAGAATCGCTTTTGTGCAGAAAACAGTAACACTTGTTCAGACGAAAGAAAGCACAGAGCCCCAGATTTGCTGTTGTCCTGGAGAGCTTGCAGAGCACTGGGGAAAGGCAGGCAGAGAATTCCCTGCTAGCACCTTCTCTGTGCCTGGGAAGCAGAAGTGTTTACATTGCTTGGCAGAATCGCTTTTGTGCAGAAAACAGTAACACTTGTTCAGAACGAAAGAAAGCACAGAGCCCCAGATTTTATGTTGTCCTGGAGAGATTGCAGAGCACTGGGGAAAAGCAGGCAGAGAATTCCCTGCTAGCACCTTCTCTGTTCCTGGGAAACAGAAGTGTTCCCATTGCTTCACAGAATCGCTTTTGTGCAGAAAACAGTAACACTTGTTCAGAACGAAAGAAAGCACAGAGCCCCAGATTTTATGTTGTCCTGGAGAGCTTGCAGAGCACTGGGGAAAAGCAGGCAGAGAATTACCTGCTAGCACCTTCTCTGTTCCTGGGAAACAGAAGTGTTCACATTGCTTCGCAGAATCGCTTTTGTGCAGAAAACAGTAACACTTGTTCAGAACGAAAGAAAGCACAGAGCCCCAGATTTTATGTTGTCCTGGAGAGCTTGCAGAGCACTGGGGAAAAGCAGGCAGAGAATTCCCTGCTAGCACCTTCTCTGTGCCTGTTCACATTGCTTCGCAGAATCGCTTTTGTGCAGAAAACAGTAACACTTGTTCAGAACAAAAGAAAGCACAGAGCCCCAGATTTTATGTTGTCCTGGAGAGCTTGCAGAGCACTGGGGAAAAGCAGGCAGAGAATTCCCTGCTAGCACCTTCTCTGTGCCTGGGAAACAGAAGTGTTCACATTGCTTCGCAGAATCGCTTTTGTGCAGAAAACAGTAACACTTGTTCAGAACGAAAGAAAGCACAGAGCCACAGATTTGCTGTTGTCCTGGAGAGCTTGCAGAGCACTGGGGAAAGGCAGGCAGAGAATTCCCTGCTAGCACCTTCTCTGTGCCTGTTCACATTGCTTCGCAGAATCGCTTTTGTGCAGAAAACAGTAACACTTGTTCAGAACGAAAGAAAGCACAGAGCCCCAGATTTTATGTTGTCCTGGAGAGCTTGCAGAGCACTGGGGAAAAGCAGGCAGAGAATTACCTGCTAGCACCTTCTCTGTTCCTGGGAAACAGAAGTGTTCACATTGCTTCGCAGAATCGCTTTTGTGCAGAAAACAGTAACACTTGTTCAGAACGAAAGAAAGCACAGAGCCCCAGATTTTATGTTGTCCTGGAGAGCTTGCAGAGCACTGGGGAAAGGCAGGCAGAGAATTCCCTGCTAGCACCTTCTCTGTGCCTGTTCACATTGCTTCGCAGAATCGCTTTTGTGCAGAAAACAGTAACACTTGTTCAGACGAAAGAAAGCACAGAGCCCCAGATTTGCTGTTGTCCTGGAGAGCTTGCAGAGCACTGGGGAAAGGCAGGCAGAGAATTCCCTGCTAGCACCTTCTCTGTGCCTGGGAAGCAGAAGTGTTTACATTGCTTGGCAGAATCGCTTTTGTGCAGAAAACAGTAACACTTGTTCAGAACGAAAGAAAGCACAGAGCCCCAGATTTTATGTTGTCCTGGAGAGATTGCAGAGCACTGGGGAAAAGCAGGCAGAGAATTCCCTGCTAGCACCTTCTCTGTGCCTGGGAAACAGAAGTGTTCACATTGCTTGGCAGAATCGCTTTTGTGCAGAAAACAGTAACACTTGTTCAGAACAAAAGAAAGCACAGAGCCACAGATTTGCTGTTGTCCTGGAGAGCTTGCAGAGCACTGGGGAAAGGCAGGCAGAGAATTCCCTGCTAGCACCTTCTCTGTGCCTGTTCCCATTGCTTCGCAGAATCGCTTTTGTGCAGAAAACAGTAACACTTGTTCAGAACGAAAGAAAGCACAGAGCCCCAGATTTTATGTTGTCCTGGAGAGCTTGCAGAGCCCTGGGGAAAAGCAGGCAGAGAATTACCTGCTAGCACCTTCTCTGTTCCTGGGAAACAGAAGTGTTCACATTGCTTCGCAGAATCGCTTTTGTGCAGAAAACAGTAACACTTGTTCAGAACGAAAGAAAGCACAGAGCCCCAGATTTTATGTTGTCCTGGAGAGCTTGCAGAGCACTGGGGAAAGGCAGGCAGAGAATTCCCTGCTAGCACCTTCTCTGTGCCTGTTCACATTGCTTCGCAGAATCGCTTTTGTGCAGAAAACAGTAACACTTGTTCAGACGAAAGAAAGCACAGAGCCCCAGATTTGCTGTTGTCCTGGAGAGCTTGCAGAGCACTGGGGAAAGGCAGGCAGAGAATTCCCTGCTAGCACCTTCTCTGTGCCTGGGAAGCAGAAGTGTTTACATTGCTTGGCAGAATCGCTTTTGTGCAGAAAACAGTAACACTTGTTCAGAACGAAAGAAAGCACAGAGCCCCAGATTTTATGTTGTCCTGGAGAGATTGCAGAGCACTGGGGAAAAGCAGGCAGAGAATTCCCTGCTAGCACCTTCTCTGTTCCTGGGAAACAGAAGTGTTCCCATTGCTTCGCAGAATCGCTTTTGTGCAGAAAACAGTAACACTTGTTCAGAACGAAAGAAAGCACAGAGCCCCAGATTTTATGTTGTCCTGGAGAGCTTGCAGAGCACTGGGGAAAAGCAGGCAGAGAATTACCTGCTAGCACCTTCTCTCTTCCTGGGAAACAGAAGTGTTCACATTGCTTCGCAGAATCGCTTTTGTGCAGAAAACAGTAACACTTGTTCAGAACGAAAGAAAGCACAGAGCCCCAGATTTTATGTTGTCCTGGAGAGCTTGCAGAGCACTGGGGAAAAGCAGGCAGAGAATTCCCTGCTAGCACCTTCTCTGTGCCTGTTCACATTGCTTCGCAGAATCGCTTTTGTGCAGAAAACAGTAACACTTGTTCAGAACAAAAGAAAGCACAGAGCCCCAGATTTTATGTTGTCCTGGAGAGCTTGCAGAGCACTGGGGAAAAGCAGGCAGAGAATTCCCTGCTAGCACCTTCTCTGTGCCTGGGAAACAGAAGTGTTCACATTGCTTCGCAGAATCGCTTTTGTGCAGAAAACAGTAACACTTGTTCAGAACGAAAGAAAGCACAGAGCCCCAGATTTGCTGTTGTCCTGGAGAGCTTGCAGAGCACTGGGGAAAAGCAGGCAGAGAATTCCCTGCTAGCACCTTCTCTGTGCCTGTTCACATTGCTTCGCAGAATCGCTTTTGTGCAGAAAACAGTAACACTTGTTCAGAACGAAAGAAAGCACAGAGCCCCAGATTTTATGTTGTCCTGGAGAGCTTGCAGAGCACTGGGGAAAAGCAGGCAGAGAATTCCCTGCTAGCACCTTCTCTGTTCCTGGGAAACAGAAGTGTTCACATTGCTTCGCAGAATCGCTTTTGTGCAGAAAACAGTAACACTTGTTCAGAACGAAAGAAAGCACAGAGCCCCAGATTTTATGTTGTCCTGGAGAGCTTGCAGAGCACTGGGGAAAGGCAGGCAGAGAATTCCCTGCTAGCACCTTCTCTGTGCCTGTTCACATTGCTTCGCAGAATCGCTTTTGTGCAGAAAACAGTAACACTTGTTCAGAACGAAAGAAAGCACAGAGCCCCAGATTTTATGTTATCCTGGAGAGCTTGCAGAGCACTGGGGAAAAGCAGGCAGAGAATTCCCTGCTAGTACCTTCTCTGTGCCTGGGAAGCAGAAGTGTTCACATTGCTTCGCAGAATCGCTTTTGTGCAGAAAACAGTAACACTTGTTCAGAACGAAAGAAAGCACAGAGCCCCAGATTTTATGTTGTCCTGGAGAGCTTGCAGAGCACTGGGGAAAAGCAGGCAGAGAATTCCCTGGTAGCACCTTCTCTGTGCCTGGGAAACAGAAGTGTTCACATTGCTTCGCAGAATCGCTTTTGTGCAGAAAACAGTAACACTTGTTCAGAACGAAAGAAAGCACAGAGCCCCAGATTTGTTGTTGTCCTGGAGAGCTTGCAGAGCACTGGGGAAAGGCAGGCAGAGAATTCCCTGCTAGCACCTTCTCTGTGCCTGTTCACATTGCTTCGCAGAATCGCTTTTGTGCAGAAAACAGTAACACTTGTTCAGACGAAAGAAAGCACAGAGCCCCAGATTTTATGTTGTCCTGGAGAGCTTGCAGAGCACTGGGGAAAGGCAGGCAGAGAATTCCCTGCTAGCACGTTCTCTGTTCCTGGGAAGCAGAAGTGTTCACATTGCTTCGCAGAATCGCTTTTGTGCAGAAAACAGTAACACTTGTTCAGAACGAAAGAAAGCACAGAGCCCCAGATTTTATGTTGTCCTGGAGAGATTGCAGAGCACTGGGGAAAAGCAGGCAGAGAATTCCCTGCTAGCACCTTCTCTGTGTCTGGGAAACAGAAGTGTTCCCATTGCTTCGCAGAATCGCTTTTGTGCAGAAAACAGTAACACTTGTTCAGAACGAAAGAAAGCACAGAGCCCCAGATTTGCTGTTGTCCTGGAGAGCTTGCAGAGCACTGGGGAAAGGCAGGCAGAGAATTCCCTGCTAGCACCTTCTCTGTCCCTGTTCACATTGCTTCGCAGAATCGCTTTTGTGCAGAAAACAGTAACACTTGTTCAGACGAAAGAAAGCACAGAGCCCCAGATTTTATGTTGTCCTGGAGAGCTTGCAGAGCACTGGGGAAAGGCAGGCAGAGAATTCCCTGCTAGCACCTTCTCTGTGTCTGGGTAACAGAAGTGTTCCCATTGCTTCGCAGAATCGCTTTTGTGCAGAAAACAGTAACACTTGTTCAGAACGAAAGAAAGCACAGAGCCCCAGATTTTATGTTGTCCTGGAGAGCTTGCAGAGCACTGGGGAAAGGCAGGCAGAGAATTCCCTGCTAGCACCTTCTCTGTGCCTGTTCACATTGCTTCGCAGAATCGCTTTTGTGCAGAAAACAGTAACACTTGTTCAGAACGAAAGAAAGCACAGAGCCCCAGATTTTATGTTGTCCTGGAGAGCTTGCAGAGCACTGGGGAAAAGCAGGCAGAGAATTCCCTGCTAGCACGTTCTCTGTTCCTGGGAAACAGAAGTGTTCACATTGCTTCGCAGAATCGCTTTTGTGCAGAAAACAGTAACACTTGTTCAGCAGAAAGAAAGCACAGAGCCCCAGATTTTATGTTGTCCTGGAGAGCTTGCAGAGCACTGGGGAAAAGCAGGCAGAGAATTCCCTGCTAGCACCTTCTCTGTGCCTGGGAAACAGAAGTGTTCACATTGCTTCGCAGAATCGCTTTTGTGCAGAAAACAGTAACACTTGTTCAGAACGAAAGAAAGCACAGAGCCCCAGATCTGTTGTTGTCCTGGAGAGCTTGCAGAGCACTGGGGAAAGGCAGGCAGAGAATTCCCTGCTAGCACCTTCTCTGTGCCTGTTCACATTGCTTCGCAGAATCGCTTTTGTGCAGAAAACAGTAACACTTGTTCAGACGAAAGAAAGCACAGAGCCCCAGATTTTATGTTGTCCTGGAGAGCTTGCAGAGCACTGGGGAAAGGCAGGCAGAGAATTCCCTGCTAGCACCTTCTCTGTGTCTGGGTAACAGAAGTGTTCCCATTGCTTCGCAGAATCGCTTTTGTGCAGAAAACAGTAACACTTGTTCAGAACGAAAGAAAGCACAGAGCTCCAGATTTGCTGTTGTCCTGGAGAGCTTGCAGAGCACTGGGGAAAGGCAGGCAGAGAATTCCCTGCTAGCACCTTCTCTGTGCCTGTTCACATTGCTTCGCAGAATCGCTTTTGTGCAGAAAACAGTAACACTTGTTCAGACGAAAGAAAGCACAGAGCCCCAGATTTTATGTTGTCCTGGAGAGCTTGCAGAGCACTGGGGAAAGGCAGGCAGAGAATTCCCTGCTAGCACCTTCTCTGTGTCTGGGTAACAGAAGTGTTCCCATTGCTTCGCAGAATCGCTTTTGTGCAGAAAACAGTAACACTTGTTCAGAACGAAAGAAAGCACAGAGCCCCAGATTTGCTGTTGTCCTGGAGAGCTTGCAGAGCACTGGGGAAAGGCAGGCAGAGAATTCCCTGCTAGCACCTTCTCTGTGCCTGTTCACATTGCTTCGCTGAATCGCTTTTGTGCAGAAAACAGTAACACTTGTTCAGAACGAAAGAAAGCACAGAGCCCCAGATTTGCTGTTGTCCTGGAGAGCTTGCAGAGCACTGGGGAAAGGCAGGCAGAGAATTCCCTGCTAGCACCTTCTCTGTGTCTGGGTAACAGAAGTGTTCCCATTGCTTCGCAGAATCGCTTTTGTGCAGAAAACAGTAACACTTGTTCAGAACGAAAGAAAGCACAGAGCCCCAGATTTTATGTTGTCCTGGAGAGCTTGCAGAGCACTGGGGAAAGGCAGGCAGAGAATTCCCTGCTAGCACCTTCTCTGTGCCTGTTCACATTGCTTCGCAGAATCGCTTTTGTGCAGAAAACAGTAACACTTGTTCAGAACGAAAGAAAGCACAGAGCCCCAGATTTTATGTTGTCCTGGAGAGCTTGCAGAGCACTGGGGAAAAGCAGGCAGAGAATTCCCTGCTAGCACGTTCTCTGTTCCTGGGAAACAGAAGTGTTCACATTGCTTCGCAGAATCGCTTTTGTGCAGAAAACAGTAACACTTGTTCAGCAGAAAGAAAGCACAGAGCCCCAGATTTTATGTTGTCCTGGAGAGCTTGCAGAGCACTGGGGAAAAGCAGGCAGAGAATTCCCTGCTAGCACCTTCTCTGTGCCTGGGAAACAGAAGTGTTCACATTGCTTCGCAGAATCGCTTTTGTGCAGAAAACAGTAACACTTGTTCAGAACGAAAGAAAGCACAGAGCCCCAGATCTGTTGTTGTCCTGGAGAGCTTGCAGAGCACTGGGGAAAGGCAGGCAGAGAATTCCCTGCTAGCACCTTCTCTGTGCCTGTTCACATTGCTTCGCAGAATCGCTTTTGTGCAGAAAACAGTAACACTTGTTCAGACGAAAGAAAGCACAGAGCCCCAGATTTTATGTTGTCCTGGAGAGCTTGCAGAGCACTGGGGAAAGGCAGGCAGAGAATTCCCTGCTAGCACCTTCTCTGTGTCTGGGTAACAGAAGTGTTCCCATTGCTTCGCAGAATCGCTTTTGTGCAGAAAACAGTAACACTTGTTCAGAACGAAAGAAAGCACAGAGCTCCAGATTTGCTGTTGTCCTGGAGAGCTTGCAGAGCACTGGGGAAAGGCAGGCAGAGAATTCCCTGCTAGCACCTTCTCTGTGCCTGTTCACATTGCTTCGCAGAATCGCTTTTGTGCAGAAAACAGTAACACTTGTTCAGACGAAAGAAAGCACAGAGCCCCAGATTTTATGTTGTCCTGGAGAGCTTGCAGAGCACTGGGGAAAGGCAGGCAGAGAATTCCCTGCTAGCACCTTCTCTGTGTCTGGGTAACAGAAGTGTTCCCATTGCTTCGCAGAATCGCTTTTGTGCAGAAAACAGTAACACTTGTTCAGAACGAAAGAAAGCACAGAGCCCCAGATTTGCTGTTGTCCTGGAGAGCTTGCAGAGCACTGGGGAAAGGCAGGCAGAGAATTCCCTGCTAGCACCTTCTCTGTGCCTGTTCACATTGCTTCGCAGAATCGCTTTTGTGCAGAAAACAGTAACACTTGTTCAGAACGAAAGAAAGCACAGAGCCCCAGATTTTATGTTGTCCTGGAGAGCTTGCAGAGCACTGGGGAAAAGCAGGCAGAGAATTCCCTGCTAGCACGTTCTCTGTTCCTGGGAAACAGAAGTGTTCCCATTGCTTCGCAGAATCGCTTTTGTGCAGAAAACAGTAACACTTGTTCAGCAGAAAGAAAGCACAGAGCCCCAGATTTTATGTTGTCCTGGAGAGCTTGCAGAGCACTGGGGAAAAGCAGGCAGAGAATTCCCTGCTAGCACCTTCTCTGTGCCTGGGAAACAGAAGTGTTCCCATTGCTTGGCAGAATCGCTTTTGTGCAGAAAACAGTAACACTTGTTCAGCAGAAAGAAAGCACAGAGCCCCAGATTTTATGTTGTCCTGGAGAGCTTGCAGAGCACTGGGGAAAGGCAGGCAGAGAATTCCCTGCTAGCACCTTCTCTGTGCCTGGGAAACAGAAGTGTTCCCATTGCTTCGCAGAATCGCTTTTGTGCAGAAAACAGTAACACTTGTTCAGAACGAAAGAAAGCACAGAGCCCCAGATTTGCTGTTGTCCTGGAGAGCTTGCAGAGCACTGGGGAAAAGCAGGCAGAGAATTCCCTGCTAGCACCTTCTCTGTGCCTGTTCACATTGCTTCGCTGAATCGCTTTTGTGCAGAAAACAGTAACACTTGTTCAGAACGAAAGAAAGCACAGAGCCCCAGATTTTATGTTGTCCTGGAGAGCTTGCAGAGCACTGGGGAAAGGCAGGCAGAGAATTCCCTGCTAGCACCTTCTCTGTGCCTGTTCACATTGCTTCGCAGAATCGCTTTTGTGCAGAAAACAGTAACACTTGTTCAGAACGAAAGAAAGCACAGAGCCCCAGATTTTATGTTGTCCTGGAGAGCTTGCAGAGCACTGGGGAAAGGCAGGCAGAGAATTCCCTGCTAGCACCTTCTCTGTGCCTGGGAAACAGAAGTGTTCACATTGCTTCGCAGAATCGCTTTTGTGCAGAAAACAGTAACACTTGTTCAGAACGAAAGAAAGCACAGAGCCCCAGATTTTATGTTGTCCTGGAGAGCTTGCAGAGCACTGGGGAAAAGCAGGCAGAGAATTCCCTGCTAGCACCTTCTCTGTTCCTGGGAAACAGAAGTGTTCACATTGCTTCGCAGAATAGCTTTTGTGCAGAAAACAGTAACACTTGTTCAGAACGAAAGAAAGCACAGAGCCCCAGATTTTATGTTGTCCTGGAGAGCTTGCAGAGCACTGGGGAAAAGCAGGCAGAGAATTCCCTGCTAGCACCTTCTCTGTGCCTGTTCACATTGCTTCGCAGAATCGCTTTTGTGCAGAAAACAGTAACACTTGTTCAGAACAAAAGAAAGCACAGAGCCCCAGATTTTATGTTGTCCTGGAGAGCTTGCAGAGCACTGGGGAAAAGCAGGCAGAGAATTCCCTGCTAGCACCTTCTCTGTGCCTGGGAAACAGAAGTGTTCCCATTGCTTCGCAGAATCGCTTTTGTGCAGAAAACAGTAACACTTGTTCAGAACGAAAGAAAGCACAGAGCCCCAGATTTTATGTTGTCCTGGAGAGCTTGCAGAGCACTGGGGAAAAGCAGGCAGAGAATTCCCTGCTAGCACCTTCTCTGTGCCTGGGAAACAGAAGTGTTCACATTGCTTCGCAGAATCGCTTTTGTGCAGAAAACAGTAACACTTGTTCAGAACGAAAGAAAGCACAGAGCCCCAGATTTTATGTTGTCCTGGAGAGCTTGCAGAGCACTGGGGAAAGGCAGGCAGAGAATTCCCTGCTAGCACCTTCTCTGTGCCTGTTCACATTGCTTCGCAGAATCGCTTTTGTGCAGAAAACAGTAACACTTGTTCAGAACGAAAGAAAGCACAGAGCCCCAGATTTTATGTTGTCCTGGAGAGCTTGCAGAGCACTGGGGAAAGGCAGGCAGAGAATTCCCTGCTAGCACCTTCTCTGTGTCTGGGTAACAGAAGTGTTCCCATTGCTTCGCAGAATCGCTTTTGTGCAGAAAACAGTAACACTTGTTCAGAACGAAAGAAAGCACAGAGCCCCAGATTTGCTGTTGTCCTGGAGAGCTTGCAGAGCACTGGGGAAAGGCAGGCAGAGAATTCCCTGCTAGCACCTTCTCTGTGCCTGGGAAGCAGAAGTGTTCACATTGCTTCGCAGAATCGCTTTTGTGCAGAAAACAATAACACTTGTTCAGAACGAAAGAAAGCACAGAGCCCCAGATTTTATGTTGTCCTGGAGAGCTTGCAGAGCACTGGGGAAAAGCAGGCAGAGAATTCCCTGCTAGCACCTTCTCTGTGCCTGTTCACATTGCTTCGCTGAATCGCTTTTGTGCAGAAAACAGTAACACTTGTTCAGAACGAAAGAAAGCACAGAGCCCCAGATTTTATGTTGTCCTGGAGAGCTTGCAGAGCACTGGGGAAAGGCAGGCAGAGAATTCCCTGCTAGCACCTTCTCTGTGCCTGGGAAACAGAAGTGTTCCCATTGCTTCGCAGAATCGCTTTTGTGCAGAAAACAGTAACACTTGTTCAGAACGAAAGAAAGCACAGAGCCCCAGATTTTATGTTGTCCTGGAGAGCTTGCAGAGCACTGGGGAAAAGCAGGCAGAGAATTCCCTGCTAGCACCTTCTCTGTGCCTGGGAAACAGAAGTGTTCACATTGCTTCGCAGAATCGCTTTTGTGCAGAAAACAGTAACACTTGTTCAGAACGAAAGAAAGCACAGAGCCCCAGATTTGCTGTTGTCCTGGAGAGCTTGCAGAGCACTGGGGAAAGGCAGGCAGAGAATTCCCTGCTAGCACCTTCTCTGTGCCTGTTCACATTGCTTCGCAGAATCGCTTTTGTGCAGAAAACAGTAACACTTGTTCAGAACGAAAGAAAGCACAGAGCCCCAGATTTTATGTTGTCCTGGAGAGCTTGCAGAGCACTGGGGAAAAGCAGGCAGAGAATTACCTGCTAGCACCTTCTCTGTTCCTGGGAAACAGAAGTGTTCACATTGCTTCGCAGAATCGCTTTTGTGCAGAAAACAGTAACACTTGTTCAGAACGAAAGAAAGCACAGAGCCCCAGATTTTATGTTGTCCTGGAGAGCTTGCAGAGCACTGGGGAAAGGCAGGCAGAGAATTCCCTGCTAGCACCTTCTCTGTGCCTGTTCACATTGCTTCGCAGAATCGCTTTTGTGCAGAAAACAGTAACACTTGTTCAGACGAAAGAAAGCACAGAGCCCCAGATTTGCTGTTGTCCTGGAGAGCTTGCAGAGCACTGGGGAAAGGCAGGCAGAGAATTCCCTGCTAGCACCTTCTCTGTGCCTGGGAAGCAGAAGTGTTCACATTGCTTGGCAGAATCGCTTTTGTGCAGAAAACAGTAACACTTGTTCAGAACGAAAGAAAGCACAGAGCCCCAGATTTTATGTTGTCCTGGAGAGATTGCAGAGCACTGGGGAAAAGCAGGCAGAGAATTCCCTGCTAGCACCTTCTCTGTGTCTGGGAAACAGAAGTGTTCCCATTGCTTCGCAGAATCGCTTTTGTGCAGAAAACAGTAACACTTGTTCAGAACGAAAGAAAGCACAGAGCCCCAGATTTTATGTTGTCCTGGAGAGCTTGCAGAGCACTGGGGAAAAGCAGGCAGAGAATTCCCTGCTAGCACCTTCTCTGTGCCTGGGAAACAGAAGTGTTCCCATTGCTTCGCAGAATCGCTTTTGTGCAGAAAACAGTAACACTTGTTCAGAACGAAAGAAAGCACAGAGCCCCAGATTTGCTGTTGTCCTGGAGAGCTTGCAGAGCACTGGGGAAAGGCAGGCAGAGAATTCCCTGCTAGCACCTTCTCTGTGCCTGTTCACATTGCTTCGCAGAATCGCTTTTGTGCAGAAAACAGTAACACTTGTTCAGACGAAAGAAAGCACAGAGCCCCAGATTTTATGTTGTCCTGGAGAGCTTGCAGAGCACTGGGGAAAGGCAGGCAGAGAATTCCCTGCTAGCACCTTCTCTGTGCCTGGGAAGCAGAAGTGTTCACATTGATTGGGAGAATCGCTTTTGTGCAGAAAACAGTAACACTTGTTCAGAACAAAAGAAAGCACAGAGCCCCAGATTTTATGTTGTCCTGGAGAGATTGCAGAGCACTGGGGAAAAGCAGGCAGAGAATTCCCTGCTAGCACCTTCTCTGTTCCTGGGAAACAGAAGTGTTCCCATTGCTTCGCAGAATCGCTTTTGTGCAGAAAACAGTAACACTTGTTCAGAACGAAAGAAAGCACAGAGCCCCAGATTTGCTGTTGTCCTGGAGAGCTTGCAGAGCACTGGGGAAAGGCAGGCAGAGAATTCCCTGCTAGCACCTTCTCTGTGCCTGTTCACATTGCTTCGCAGAATCGCTTTTGTGCAGAAAACAGTAACACTTGTTCAGACGAAAGAAAGCACAGAGCCCCAGATTTTATGTTGTCCTGGAGAGCTTGCAGAGCACTGGGGAAAGGCAGGCAGAGAATTCCCTGCTAGCACCTTCTCTGTGTCTGGGTAACAGAAGTGTTCCCATTGCTTCGCAGAATCGCTTTTGTGCAGAAAACAGTAACACTTGTTCAGAACGAAAGAAAGCACAGAGCCCCAGATTTTATGTTGTCCTGGAGAGCTTGCAGAGCACTGGGGAAAAGCAGGCAGAGAATTCCCTGCTAGCACCTTCTCTGTGCCTGTTCACATTGCTTCGCAGAATCGCTTTTGTGCAGAAAACAGTAACACTTGTTCAGACGAAAGAAAGCACAGAGCCCCAGATTTTATGTTGTCCTGGAGAGCTTGCAGAGCACTGGGGAAAAGCAGGCAGATAATTCCCTGCTAGCACCTTCTCTGTGCCTGGGAAACAGAAGTGTTCCCATTGCTTCGCAGAATCGCTTTTGTGCAGAAAACAGTAACACTTGTTCAGAACGAAAGAAAGCACAGAGCCCCAGATTTGCTGTTGTCCTGGAGAGCTTGCAGAGCACTGGGGAAAGGCAGGCAGAGAATTCCCTGCTAGCACCTTCTCTGTGCCTGTTCACATTGCTTCGCAGAATCGCTTTTGTGCAGAAAACAGTAACACTTGTTCAGACGAAAGAAAGCACAGAGCCCCAGATTTTATGTTGTCCTGGAGAGCTTGCAGAGCACTGGGGAAAGGCAGGCAGAGAATTCCCTGCTAGCACCTTCTCTGTGCCTGGGAAGCAGAAGTGTTCACATTGATTGGGAGAATCGCTTTTGTGCAGAAAACAGTAACACTTGTTCAGAACAAAAGAAAGCACAGAGCCCCAGATTTTATGTTGTCCTGGAGAGATTGCAGAGCACTGGGGAAAAGCAGGCAGAGAATTCCCTGCTAGCACCTTCTCTGTGCCTGTTCACATTGCTTCGCAGAATCGCTTTTGTGCAGAAAACAGTAACACTTGTTCAGACGAAAGAAAGCACAGAGCCCCAGATTTTATGTTGTCCTGGAGAGCTTGCAGAGCACTGGGGAAAGGCAGGCAGAGAATTCCCTGCTAGCACCTTCTCTGTGTCTGGGTAACAGAAGTGTTCCCATTGCTTCGCAGAATCGCTTTTGTGCAGAAAACAGTAACACTTGTTCAGAACGAGAGAAAGCACAGAGCCCCAGATTTTATGTTGTCCTGGAGAGCTTGCAGAGCACTGGGGAAAGGCAGGCAGAGAATTCCCTGCTAGCACCTTCTCTGTGCCTGTTCACATTGCTTCGCTGAATCGCTTTTGTGCAGAAAACAGAAACACTTGTTCAGACGAAAGAAAGCACAGAGCCCCAGATTTTATGTTGTCCTGGAGAGCTTGCAGAGCACTGGGGAAAGGCAGGCAGAGAATTCCCTCCTAGCACCTTCTCTGTGCCTGGGAAACAGAAGTGTTCACATTGCTTGGCAGAATCGCTTTTGTGCAGAAAACAGTAACACTTGTTCAGAACGAAAGAAAGCACAGAGCCCCAGATTTGCTGTTGTCCTGGAGAGCTTGCAGAGCACTGGGGAAAGGCAGGCAGAGAATTCCCTGCTAGCACCTTCTCTGTGCCTGGGAAGCAGAAGTGTTCCCATTGCTTCGCAGAATCGCTTTTGTGCAGAAAACAGTAACACTTGTTCAGAACGAAAGAAAGCACAGAGCCCCAGATTTTATGTTGTCCTGGAGAGATTGCAGAGCACTGGGGAAAAGCAGGCAGAGAATTCCCTGCTAGCACCTTCTCTGTGTCTGGGAAACAGAAGTGTTCCCATTGCTTCGCAGAATCGCTTTTGTGCAGAAAACAGTAACACTTGTTCAGAACGAAAGAAAGCACAGAGCCCCAGATTTTATGTTGTCCTGGAGAGCTTGCAGAGCACTGGGGAAAAGCAGGCAGAGAATTCCCTGCTAGCACCTTCTCTGTGCCTGGGAAACAGAAGTGTTCCCATTGCTTCGCAGAATCGCTTTTGTGCAGAAAACAGTAACACTTGTTCAGAACGAAAGAAAGCACAGAGCCCCAGATTTTATGTTGTCCTGGAGAGCTTGCAGAGCACTGGGGAAAGGCAGGCAGAGAATTCCCTGCTAGCACCTTCTCTGTGCCTGTTCACATTGCTTCGCAGAATCGCTTTTGTGCAGAAAACAGTAACACTTGTTCAGACGAAAGAAAGCACAGAGCCCCAGATTTTATGTTGTCCTGGAGAGCTTGCAGAGCACTGGGGAAAGGCAGGCAGAGAATTCCCTGCTAGCACCTTCTCTGTGCCTGGGAAGCAGAAGTGTTCACATTGATTGGGAGAATCGCTTTTTTCAGAAAACAGTAACACTTGTTCAGAACAAAAGAAAGCACAGAGCCCCAGATTTTATGTTGTCCTGGAGAGATTGCAGAGCACTGGGGAAAAGCAGGCAGAGAATTCCCTGCTAGCACCTTCTCTGTTCCTGGGAAACAGAAGTGTTCCCATTGCTTCGCAGAATCGCTTTTGTGCAGAAAACAGTAACACTTGTTCAGAACGAAAGAAAGCACAGAGCCCCAGATTTGCTGTTGTCCTGGAGAGCTTGCAGAGCACTGGGGAAAGGCAGGCAGAGAATTCCCTGCTAGCACCTTCTCTGTGCCTGTTCACATTGCTTCGCAGAATCGCTTTTGTGCAGAAAACAGTAACACTTGTTCAGACGAAAGAAAGCACAGAGCCCCAGATTTTATGTTGTCCTGGAGAGCTTGCAGAGCACTGGGGAAAGGCAGGCAGAGAATTCCCTGCTAGCACCTTCTCTGTGTCTGGGTAACAGAAGTGTTCCCATTGCTTCGCAGAATCGCTTTTGTGCAGAAAACAGTAACACTTGTTCAGAACGAAAGAAAGCACAGAGCCCCAGATTTTATGTTGTCCTGGAGAGCTTGCAGAGCACTGGGGAAAAGCAGGCAGAGAATTCCCTGCTAGCACCTTCTCTGTGCCTGTTCACATTGCTTCGCTGAATCGCTTTTGTGCAGAAAACAGTAACACTTGTTCAGACGAAAGAAAGCACAGAGCCCCAGATTTTATGTTGTCCTGGAGAGCTTGCAGAGCACTGGGGAAAGGCAGGCAGAGAATTCCCTGCTAGCACCTTCTCTGTGCCTGGGAAGCAGAAGTGTTCACATTGCTTGGCAGAATCGCTTTTGTGCAGAAAACAGTAACACTTGTTCAGAACGAAAGAAAGCACAGAGCCCCAGATTTTATGTTGTCCTGGAGAGATTGCAGAGCACTGGGGAAAAGCAGGCAGAGAATTCCCTGCTAGCACCTTCTCTGTTCCTGGGAAACAGAAGTGTTCCCATTGCTTCGCAGAATCGCTTTTGTGCAGAAAACAGTAACACTTGTTCAGAACGAAAGAAAGCACAGAGCCCCAGATTTGCTGTTGTCCTGGAGAGCTTGCAGAGCACTGGGGAAAGGCAGGCAGAGAATTCCCTGCTAGCACCTTCTCTGTGCCTGTTCACATTGCTTCGCAGAATCGCTTTTGTGCAGAAAACAGTAACACTTGTTCAGACGAAAGAAAGCACAGAGCCCCAGATTTTATGTTGTCCTGGAGAGCTTGCAGAGCACTGGGGAAAGGCAGGCAGAGAATTCCCTGCTAGCACCTTCTCTGTGTCTGGGTAACAGAAGTGTTCCCATTGCTTCGCAGAATCGCTTTTGTGCAGAAAACAGTAACACTTGTTCAGAACGAAAGAAAGCACAGAGCCCCAGATTTTATGTTGTCCTGGAGAGCTTGCAGAGCACTGGGGAAAAGCAGGCAGAGAATTCCCTGCTAGCACCTTCTCTGTGCCTGTTCACATTGCTTCGCTGAATCGCTTTTGTGCAGAAAACAGTAACACTTGTTCAGACGAAAGAAAGCACAGAGCCCCAGATTTTATGTTGTCCTGGAGAGCTTGCAGAGCACTGGGGAAAGGCAGGCAGAGAATTCCCTGCTAGCACCTTCTCTGTGCCTGGGAAGCAGAAGTGTTCACATTGCTTGGCAGAATCGCTTTTGTGCAGAAAACAGTAACACTTGTTCAGAACGAAAGAAAGCACAGAGCCCCAGATTTTATGTTGTCCTGGAGAGATTGCAGAGCACTGGGGAAAAGCAGGCAGAGAATTCCCTGCTAGCACCTTCTCTGTGTCTGGGAAACAGAAGTGTTCCCATTGCTTCGCCGAATCGCTTTTGTGCAGAAAACAGTAACACTTGTTCAGAACGAAAGAAAGCACAGAGCCCCAGATTTTATGTTGTCCTGGAGAGCTTGCAGAGCACTGGGGAAAAGCAGGCAGAGAATTCCCTGCTAGCACCTTCTCTGTGCCTGTTCACATTGCTTCGCAGAATCGCTTTTGTGCAGAAAACAGTAACACTTGTTCAGACGAAAGAAAGCACAGAGCCCCAGATTTTATGTTGTCCTGGAGAGCTTGCAGAGCACTGGGGAAAAGCAGGCAGATAATTCCCTGCTAGCACCTTCTCTGTGCCTGGGAAACAGAAGTGTTCCCATTGCTTCGCAGAATCGCTTTTGTGCAGAAAACAGTAACACTTGTTCAGAACGAAAGAAAGCACAGAGCCCCAGATTTGCTGTTGTCCTGGAGAGCTTGCAGAGCACTGGGGAAAGGCAGGCAGAGAATTCCCTGCTAGCACCTTCTCTGTGCCTGTTCACATTGCTTCGCAGAATCGCTTTTGTGCAGAAAACAGTAACACTTGTTCAGACGAAAGAAAGCACAGAGCCCCAGATTTTATGTTGTCCTGGAGAGCTTGCAGAGCACTGGGGAAAGGCAGGCAGAGAATTCCCTGCTAGCACCTTCTCTGTGCCTGGGAAGCAGAAGTGTTCACATTGATTGGAGAATCGCTTTTGTGCAGAAAACAGTAACACTTGTTCAGAACAAAAGAAAGCACAGAGCCCCAGATTTTATGTTGTCCTGGAGAGATTGCAGAGCACTGGGGAAAAGCAGGCAGAGAATTCCCTGCTAGCACCTTCTCTGTGCCTGTTCACATTGCTTCGCAGAATCGCTTTTGTGCAGAAAACAGTAACACTTGTTCAGACGAAAGAAAGCACAGAGCCCCAGATTTTATGTTGTCCTGGAGAGCTTGCAGAGCACTGGGGAAAGGCAGGCAGAGAATTCCCTGCTAGCACCTTCTCTGTGTCTGGGTAACAGAAGTGTTCCCATTGCTTCGCAGAATCGCTTTTGTGCAGAAAACAGTAACACTTGTTCAGAACGAGAGAAAGCACAGAGCCCCAGATTTTATGTTGTCCTGGAGAGCTTGCAGAGCACTGGGGAAAGGCAGGCAGAGAATTCCCTGCTAGCACCTTCTCTGTGCCTGTTCACATTGCTTCGCTGAATCGCTTTTGTGCAGAAAACAGAAACACTTGTTCAGACGAAAGAAAGCACAGAGCCCCAGATTTTATGTTGTCCTGGAGAGCTTGCAGAGCACTGGGGAAAGGCAGGCAGAGAATTCCCTCCTAGCACCTTCTCTGTGCCTGGGAAACAGAAGTGTTCACATTGCTTGGCAGAATCGCTTTTGTGCAGAAAACAGTAACACTTGTTCAGAACGAAAGAAAGCACAGAGCCCCAGATTTGCTGTTGTCCTGGAGAGCTTGCAGAGCACTGGGGAAAGGCAGGCAGAGAATTCCCTGCTAGCACCTTCTCTGTGCCTGGGAAGCAGAAGTGTTCACATTGCTTGGCAGAATCGCTTTTGTGCAGAAAACAGTAACACTTGTTCAGAACGAAAGAAAGCACAGAGCCCCAGATTTTATGTTGTCCTGGAGAGATTGCAGAGCACTGGGGAAAAGCAGGCAGAGAATTCCCTGCTAGCACCTTCTCTGTGTCTGGGAAACAGAAGTGTTCCCATTGCTTCGCAGAATCGCTTTTGTGCAGAAAACAGTAACACTTGTTCAGAACGAAAGAAAGCACAGAGCCCCAGATTTTATGTTGTCCTGGAGAGCTTGCAGAGCACTGGGGAAAAGCAGGCAGAGAATTCCCTGCTAGCACCTTCTCTGTGCCTGGGAAACAGAAGTGTTCCCATTGCTTCGCAGAATCGCTTTTGTGCAGAAAACAGTAACACTTGTTCAGAACGAAAGAAAGCACAGAGCCCCAGATTTTATGTTGTCCTGGAGAGCTTGCAGAGCACTGGGGAAAGGCAGGCAGAGAATTCCCTGCTAGCACCTTCTCTGTGCCTGTTCACATTGCTTCGCAGAATCGCTTTTGTGCAGAAAACAGTAACACTTGTTCAGACGAAAGAAAGCACAGAGCCCCAGATTTTATGTTGTCCTGGAGAGCTTGCAGAGCACTGGGGAAAGGCAGGCAGAGAATTCCCTGCTAGCACCTTCTCTGTGCCTGGGAAGCAGAAGTGTTCACATTGATTGGGAGAATCGCTTTTTTCAGAAAACAGTAACACTTGTTCAGAACAAAAGAAAGCACAGAGCCCCAGATTTTATGTTGTCCTGGAGAGATTGCAGAGCACTGGGGAAAAGCAGGCAGAGAATTCCCTGCTAGCACCTTCTCTGTGTCTGGGAAACAGAAGTGTTCCCATTGCTTCGCAGAATCGCTTTTGTGCAGAAAACAGTAACACTTGTTCAGAACGAAAGAAAGCACAGAGCCCCAGATTTGCTGTTGTCCTGGAGAGCTTGCAGAGCACTGGGGAAAGGCAGGCAGAGAATTCCCTGCTAGCACCTTCTCTGTGCCTGTTCACATTGCTTCGCAGAATCGCTTTTGTGCAGAAAACAGTAACACTTGTTCAGACGAAAGAAAGCACAGAGCCCCAGATTTTATGTTGTCCTGGAGAGCTTGCAGAGCACTGGGGAAAGGCAGGCAGAGAATTCCCTGCTAGCACCTTCTCTGTGTCTGGGTAACAGAAGTGTTCCCATTGCTTCGCAGAATCGCTTTTGTGCAGAAAACAGTAACACTTGTTCAGAACGAAAGAAAGCACAGAGCCCCAGATTTTATGTTGTCCTGGAGAGCTTGCAGAGCACTGGGGAAAGGCAGGCAGAGAATTCCCTGCTAGCACCTTCTCTGTGCCTGTTCACATTGCTTCGCTGAATCGCTTTTGTGCAGAAAACAGTAACACTTGTTCAGACGAAAGAAAGCACAGAGCCCCAGATTTTATGTTGTCCTGGAGAGCTTGCAGAGCACTGGGGAAAGGCAGGCAGAGAATTCCCTGCTAGCACCTTCTCTGTGCCTGGGAAGCAGAAGTGTTCACATTGCTTGGCAGAATCGCTTTTGTGCAGAAAACAGTAACACTTGTTCAGAACGAAAGAAAGCACAGAGCCCCAGATTTTATGTTGTCCTGGAGAGATTGCAGAGCACTGGGGAAAAGCAGGCAGAGAATTCCCTGCTAGCACCTTCTCTGTGTCTGGGAAACAGAAGTGTTCCCATTGCTTCGCCGAATCGCTTTTGTGCAGAAAACAGTAACACTTGTTCAGAACGAAAGAAAGCACAGAGCCCCAGATTTTATGTTGTCCTGGAGAGCTTGCAGAGCACTGGGGAAAAGCAGGCAGAGAATTCCCTGCTAGCACCTTCTCTGTGCCTGTTCACATTGCTTCGCAGAATCGCTTTTGTGCAGAAAACAGTAACACTTGTTCAGACGAAAGAAAGCACAGAGCCCCAGATTTTATGTTGTCCTGGAGAGCTTGCAGAGCACTGGGGAAAAGCAGGCAGAGAATTCCCTGCTAGCACCTTCTCTGTGCCTGGGAAACAGAAGTGTTCCCATTGCTTCGCAGAATCGCTTTTGTGCAGAAAACAGTAACACTTGTTCAGAACAAAAGAAAGCACAGAGCCCCAGATTTGCTGTTGTCCTGGAGAGCTTGCAGAGCACTGGGGAAAGGCAGGCAGAGAATTCCCTGCTAGCACCTTCTCTGTGCCTGTTCACATTGCTTCGCAGAATCGCTTTTGTGCAGAAAACAGTAACACTTGTTCAGACGAAAGAAAGCACAGAGCCCCAGATTTTATGTTGTCCTGGAGAGCTTGCAGAGCACTGGGGAAAGGCAGGCAGAGAATTCCCTGCTAGCACCTTCTCTGTGCCTGGGAAGCAGAAGTGTTCACATTGATTGGGAGAATCGCTTTTGTGCAGAAAACAGTAACACTTGTTCAGCAGAAAGAAAGCACAGAGCCCCAGATTTTATGTTGTCCTGGAGAGCTTGCAGAGCACTGGGGAAAAGCAGGCAGAGAATTCCCTGCTAGCACCTTCTCTGTGCCTGGGAAACAGAAGTGTTCACATTGCTTCGCAGAATCGCTTTTGTGCAGAAAACAGTAACACTTGTTCAGAACGAAAGAAAGCACAGAGCCCCAGATCTGTTGTTGTCCTGGAGAGCTTGCAGAGCACTGGGGAAAGGCAGGCAGAGAATTCCCTGCTAGCACCTTCTCTGTGCCTGTTCACATTGCTTCGCAGAATCGCTTTTGTGCAGAAAACAGTAACACTTGTTCAGACGAAAGAAAGCACAGAGCCCCAGATTTTATGTTGTCCTGGAGAGCTTGCAGAGCACTGGGGAAAGGCAGGCAGAGAATTCCCTGCTAGCACCTTCTCTGTGTCTGGGTAACAGAAGTGTTCCCATTGCTTCGCAGAATCGCTTTTGTGCAGAAAACAGTAACACTTGTTCAGAACGAAAGAAAGCACAGAGCCCCAGATTTGCTGTTGTCCTGGAGAGCTTGCAGAGCACTGGGGAAAGGCAGGCAGAGAATTCCCTGCTAGCACCTTCTCTGTGCCTGTTCACATTGCTTCGCAGAATCGCTTTTGTGCAGAAAACAGTAACACTTGTTCAGACGAAAGAAAGCACAGAGCCCCAGATTTTATGTTGTCCTGGAGAGCTTGCAGAGCACTGGGGAAAGGCAGGCAGAGAATTCCCTGCTAGCACCTTCTCTGTGTCTGGGTAACAGAAGTGTTCACATTGCTTCGCAGAATCGCTTTTGTGCAGAAAACAGTAACACTTGTTCAGAACGAAAGAAAGCACAGAGCCCCAGATTTGCTGTTGTCCTGGAGAGCTTGCAGAGCACTGGGGAAAGGCAGGCAGAGAATTCCCTGCTAGCACCTTCTCTGTGCCTGTTCACATTGCTTCGCAGAATCGCTTTTGTGCAGAAAACAGTAACACTTGTTCAGAACGAAAGAAAGCACAGAGCCCCAGATTTTATGTTGTCCTGGAGAGCTTGCAGAGCACTGGGGAAAAGCAGGCAGAGAATTCCCTGCTAGCACGTTCTCTGTTCCTGGGAAACAGAAGTGTTCCCATTGCTTCGCAGAATCGCTTTTGTGCAGAAAACAGTAACACTTGTTCAGCAGAAAGAAAGCACAGAGCCCCAGATTTTATGTTGTCCTGGAGAGCTTGCAGAGCACTGGGGAAAAGCAGGCAGAGAATTCCCTGCTAGCACCTTCTCTGTGCCTGGGAAACAGAAGTGTTCCCATTGCTTGGCAGAATCGCTTTTGTGCAGAAAACAGTAACACTTGTTCAGCAGAAAGAAAGCACAGAGCCCCAGATTTTATGTTGTCCTGGAGAGCTTGCAGAGCACTGGGGAAAGGCAGGCAGAGAATTCCCTGCTAGCACCTTCTCTGTGCCTGGGAAACAGAAGTGTTCCCATTGCTTCGCAGAATCGCTTTTGTGCAGAAAACAGTAACACTTGTTCAGAACGAAAGAAAGCACAGAGCCCCAGATTTGCTGTTGTCCTGGAGAGCTTGCAGAGCACTGGGGAAAAGCAGGCAGAGAATTCCCTGCTAGCACCTTCTCTGTGCCTGTTCACATTGCTTCGCTGAATCGCTTTTGTGCAGAAAACAGTAACACTTGTTCAGAACGAAAGAAAGCACAGAGCCCCAGATTTTATGTTGTCCTGGAGAGCTTGCAGAGCACTGGGGAAAGGCAGGCAGAGAATTCCCTGCTAGCACCTTCTCTGTGCCTGTTCACATTGCTTCGCTGAATCGCTTTTGTGCAGAAAACAGTAACACTTGTTCAGAACGAAAGAAAGCACAGAGCCCCAGATTTTATGTTGTCCTGGAGAGCTTGCAGAGCACTGGGGAAAGGCAGGCAGAGAATTCCCTGCTAGCACCTTCTCTGTGCCTGGGAAACAGAAGTGTTCACATTGCTTCGCAGAATCGCTTTTGTGCAGAAAACAGTAACACTTGTTCAGAACGAAAGAAAGCACAGAGCCCCAGATTTTATGTTGTCCTGGAGAGCTTGCAGAGCACTGGGGAAAAGCAGGCAGAGAATTCCCTGCTAGCACCTTCTCTGTTCCTGGGAAACAGAAGTGTTCACATTGCTTCGCAGAATAGCTTTTGTGCAGAAAACAGTAACACTTGTTCAGAACGAAAGAAAGCACAGAGCCCCAGATTTTATGTTGTCCTGGAGAGCTTGCAGAGCACTGGGGAAAAGCAGGCAGAGAATTCCCTGCTAGCACCTTCTCTGTGCCTGTTCACATTGCTTCGCAGAATCGCTTTTGTGCAGAAAACAGTAACACTTGTTCAGAACAAAAGAAAGCACAGAGCCCCAGATTTTATGTTGTCCTGGAGAGCTTGCAGAGCACTGGGGAAAGGCAGGCAGAGAATTCCCTGCTAGCACCTTCTCTGTGCCTGGGTAACAGAAGTGTTCCCATTGCTTCGCAGAATCGCTTTTGTGCAGAAAACAGTAACACTTGTTCAGAACGAAAGAAAGCACAGAGCCCCAGATTTGCTGTTGTCCTGGAGAGCTTGCAGAGCACTGGGGAAAGGCAGGCAGAGAATTCCCTGCTAGCACCTTCTCTGTGCCTGTTCACATTGCTTCGCAGAATCGCTTTTGTGCAGAAAACAGTAACACTTGTTCAGAACGAAAGAAAGCACAGAGCCCCAGATTTTATGTTGTCCTGGAGAGCTTGCAGAGCACTGGGGAAAAGCAGGCAGAGAATTCCCTGCTAGCACGTTCTCTGTTCCTGGGAAACAGAAGTGTTCCCATTGCTTCGCAGAATCGCTTTTGTGCAGAAAACAGTAACACTTGTTCAGCAGAAAGAAAGCACAGAGCCCCAGATTTTATGTTGTCCTGGAGAGCTTGCAGAGCACTGGGGAAAAGCAGGCAGAGAATTCCCTGCTAGCACCTTCTCTGTGCCTGGGAAACAGAAGTGTTCCCATTGCTTGGCAGAATCGCTTTTGTGCAGAAAACAGTAACACTTGTTCAGCAGAAAGAAAGCACAGAGCCCCAGATTTTATGTTGTCCTGGAGAGCTTGCAGAGCACTGGGGAAAGGCAGGCAGAGAATTCCCTGCTAGCACCTTCTCTGTGCCTGGGAAACAGAAGTGTTCCCATTGCTTCGCAGAATCGCTTTTGTGCAGAAAACAGTAACACTTGTTCAGAACGAAAGAAAGCACAGAGCCCCAGATTTTATGTTGTCCTGGAGAGCTTGCAGAGCACTGGGGAAAAGCAGGCAGAGAATTCCCTGCTAGCACCTTCTCTGTGCCTGTTCACATTGCTTCGCTGAATCGCTTTTGTGCAGAAAACAGTAACACTTGTTCAGAACGAAAGAAAGCACAGAGCCCCAGATTTTATGTTGTCCTGGAGAGCTTGCAGAGCACTGGGGAAAGGCAGGCAGAGAATTCCCTGCTAGCACCTTCTCTGTGCCTGTTCACATTGCTTCGCTGAATCGCTTTTGTGCAGAAAACAGTAACACTTGTTCAGAACGAAAGAAAGCACAGAGCCCCAGATTTTATGTTGTCCTGGAGAGCTTGCAGAGCACTGGGGAAAGGCAGGCAGAGAATTCCCTGCTAGCACCTTCTCTGTGCCTGGGAAACAGAAGTGTTCACATTGCTTCGCAGAATAGCTTTTGTGCAGAAAACAGTAACACTTGTTCAGAACGAAAGAAAGCACAGAGCCCCAGATTTTATGTTGTCCTGGAGAGCTTGCAGAGCACTGGGGAAAAGCAGGCAGAGAATTCCCTGCTAGCACCTTCTCTGTGCCTGTTCACATTGCTTCGCAGAATCGCTTTTGTGCAGAAAACAGTAACACTTGTTCAGAACAAAAGAAAGCACAGAGCCCCAGATTTTATGTTGTCCTGGAGAGCTTGCAGAGCACTGGGGAAAAGCAGGCAGAGAATTCCCTGCTAGCACCTTCTCTGTGCCTGGGAAACAGAAGTGTTCCCATTGCTTCGCAGAATCGCTTTTGTGCAGAAAACAGTAACACTTGTTCAGAACGAAAGAAAGCACAGAGCCCCAGATTTTATGTTGTCCTGGAGAGCTTGCAGAGCACTGGGGAAAAGCAGGCAGAGAATTCCCTGCTAGCACCTTCTCTGTGCCTGGGAAACAGAAGTGTTCACATTGCTTCGCAGAATCGCTTTTGTGCAGAAAACAGTAACACTTGTTCAGAACGAAAGAAAGCACAGAGCCCCAGATTTGCTGTTGTCCTGGAGAGCTTGCAGAGCACTGGGGAAAGGCAGGCAGAGAATTCCCTGCTAGCACCTTCTCTGTGCCTGTTCACATTGCTTCGCAGAATCGCTTTTGTGCAGAAAACAGTAACACTTGTTCAGAACGAAAGAAAGCACAGAGCCCCAGATTTTATGTTGTCCTGGAGAGCTTGCAGAGCACTGGGGAAAGGCAGGCAGAGAATTCCCTGCTAGCACCTTCTCTGTGTCTGGGTAACAGAAGTGTTCCCATTGCTTCGCAGAATCGCTTTTGTGCAGAAAACAGTAACACTTGTTCAGAACGAAAGAAAGCACAGAGCCCCAGATTTGCTGTTGTCCTGGAGAGCTTGCAGAGCACTGGGGAAAGGCAGGCAGAGAATTCCCTGCTAGCACCTTCTCTGTGCCTGGGAAGCAGAAGTGTTCACATTGCTTCGCAGAATCGCTTTTGTGCAGAAAACAATAACACTTGTTCAGAACGAAAGAAAGCACAGAGCCCCAGATTTTATGTTGTCCTGGAGAGCTTGCAGAGCACTGGGGAAAAGCAGGCAGAGAATTCCCTGCTAGCACCTTCTCTGTGCCTGTTCACATTGCTTCGCTGAATCGCTTTTGTGCAGAAAACAGTAACACTTGTTCAGAACGAAAGAAAGCACAGAGCCCCAGATTTTATGTTGTCCTGGAGAGCTTGCAGAGCACTGGGGAAAGGCAGGCAGAGAATTCCCTGCTAGCACCTTCTCTGTGCCTGGGAAACAGAAGTGTTCCCATTGCTTCGCAGAATCGCTTTTGTGCAGAAAACAGTAACACTTGTTCAGAACGAAAGAAAGCACAGAGCCCCAGATTTTATGTTGTCCTGGAGAGCTTGCAGAGCACTGGGGAAAAGCAGGCAGAGAATTCCCTGCTAGCACCTTCTCTGTTCCTGGGAAACAGAAGTGTTCACATTGCTTCGCAGAATCGCTTTTGTGCAGAAAACAGTAACACTTGTTCAGAACGAAAGAAAGCACAGAGCCCCAGATTTGCTGTTGTCCTGGAGAGCTTGCAGAGCACTGGGGAAAGGCAGGCAGAGAATTCCCTGCTAGCACCTTCTCTGTGCCTGTTCACATTGCTTCGCAGAATCGCTTTTGTGCAGAAAACAGTAACACTTGTTCAGAACGAAAGAAAGCACAGAGCCCCAGATTTTATGTTGTCCTGGAGAGCTTGCAGAGCACTGGGGAAAAGCAGGCAGAGAATTACCTGCTAGCACCTTCTCTGTTCCTGGGAAACAGAAGTGTTCACATTGCTTCGCAGAATCGCTTTTGTGCAGAAAACAGTAACACTTGTTCAGAACGAAAGAAAGCACAGAGCCCCAGATTTTATGTTGTCCTGGAGAGCTTGCAGAGCACTGGGGAAAGGCAGGCAGAGAATTCCCTGCTAGCACCTTCTCTGTGCCTGTTCACATTGCTTCGCAGAATCGCTTTTGTGCAGAAAACAGTAACACTTGTTCAGACGAAAGAAAGCACAGAGCCCCAGATTTGCTGTTGTCCTGGAGAGCTTGCAGAGCACTGGGGAAAGGCAGGCAGAGAATTCCCTGCTAGCACCTTCTCTGTGCCTGGGAAGCAGAAGTGTTCACATTGCTTGGCAGAATCGCTTTTGTGCAGAAAACAGTAACACTTGTTCAGAACGAAAGAAAGCACAGAGCCCCAGATTTTATGTTGTCCTGGAGAGCTTGCAGAGCACTGGGGAAAGGCAGGCAGAGAATTCCCTGCTAGCACCTTCTCTGTGCCTGGGTAACAGAAGTGTTCCCATTGCTTCGCAGAATCGCTTTTGTGCAGAAAACAGTAACACTTGTTCAGAACGAAAGAAAGCACAGAGCCCCAGATTTGCTGTTGTCCTGGAGAGCTTGCAGAGCACTGGGGAAAGGCAGGCAGAGAATTCCCTGCTAGCACCTTCTCTGTGCCTGTTCACATTGCTTCGCAGAATCGCTTTTGTGCAGAAAACAGTAACACTTGTTCAGAACGAAAGAAAGCACAGAGCCCCAGATTTTATGTTGTCCTGGAGAGCTTGCAGAGCACTGGGGAAAAGCAGGCAGAGAATTCCCTGCTAGCACGTTCTCTGTTCCTGGGAAACAGAAGTGTTCCCATTGCTTCGCAGAATCGCTTTTGTGCAGAAAACAGTAACACTTGTTCAGCAGAAAGAAAGCACAGAGCCCCAGATTTTATGTTGTCCTGGAGAGCTTGCAGAGCACTGGGGAAAAGCAGGCAGAGAATTCCCTGCTAGCACCTTCTCTGTGCCTGGGAAACAGAAGTGTTCCCATTGCTTGGCAGAATCGCTTTTGTGCAGAAAACAGTAACACTTGTTCAGCAGAAAGAAAGCACAGAGCCCCAGATTTTATGTTGTCCTGGAGAGCTTGCAGAGCACTGGGGAAAGGCAGGCAGAGAATTCCCTGCTAGCACCTTCTCTGTGCCTGGGAAACAGAAGTGTTCCCATTGCTTCGCAGAATCGCTTTTGTGCAGAAAACAGTAACACTTGTTCAGAACGAAAGAAAGCACAGAGCCCCAGATTTTATGTTGTCCTGGAGAGCTTGCAGAGCACTGGGGAAAAGCAGGCAGAGAATTCCCTGCTAGCACCTTCTCTGTGCCTGTTCACATTGCTTCGCTGAATCGCTTTTGTGCAGAAAACAGTAACACTTGTTCAGAACGAAAGAAAGCACAGAGCCCCAGATTTTATGTTGTCCTGGAGAGCTTGCAGAGCACTGGGGAAAGGCAGGCAGAGAATTCCCTGCTAGCACCTTCTCTGTGCCTGTTCACATTGCTTCGCTGAATCGCTTTTGTGCAGAAAACAGTAACACTTGTTCAGAACGAAAGAAAGCACAGAGCCCCAGATTTTATGTTGTCCTGGAGAGCTTGCAGAGCACTGGGGAAAGGCAGGCAGAGAATTCCCTGCTAGCACCTTCTCTGTGCCTGGGAAACAGAAGTGTTCACATTGCTTCGCAGAATAGCTTTTGTGCAGAAAACAGTAACACTTGTTCAGAACGAAAGAAAGCACAGAGCCCCAGATTTTATGTTGTCCTGGAGAGCTTGCAGAGCACTGGGGAAAAGCAGGCAGAGAATTCCCTGCTAGCACCTTCTCTGTGCCTGTTCACATTGCTTCGCAGAATCGCTTTTGTGCAGAAAACAGTAACACTTGTTCAGAACAAAAGAAAGCACAGAGCCCCAGATTTTATGTTGTCCTGGAGAGCTTGCAGAGCACTGGGGAAAAGCAGGCAGAGAATTCCCTGCTAGCACCTTCTCTGTGCCTGGGAAACAGAAGTGTTCCCATTGCTTCGCAGAATCGCTTTTGTGCAGAAAACAGTAACACTTGTTCAGAACGAAAGAAAGCACAGAGCCCCAGATTTTATGTTGTCCTGGAGAGCTTGCAGAGCACTGGGGAAAAGCAGGCAGAGAATTCCCTGCTAGCACCTTCTCTGTGCCTGGGAAACAGAAGTGTTCACATTGCTTCGCAGAATCGCTTTTGTGCAGAAAACAGTAACACTTGTTCAGAACGAAAGAAAGCACAGAGCCCCAGATTTGCTGTTGTCCTGGAGAGCTTGCAGAGCACTGGGGAAAGGCAGGCAGAGAATTCCCTGCTAGCACCTTCTCTGTGCCTGTTCACATTGCTTCGCAGAATCGCTTTTGTGCAGAAAACAGTAACACTTGTTCAGAACGAAAGAAAGCACAGAGCCCCAGATTTTATGTTGTCCTGGAGAGCTTGCAGAGCACTGGGGAAAGGCAGGCAGAGAATTCCCTGCTAGCACCTTCTCTGTGTCTGGGTAACAGAAGTGTTCCCATTGCTTCGCAGAATCGCTTTTGTGCAGAAAACAGTAACACTTGTTCAGAACGAAAGAAAGCACAGAGCCCCAGATTTGCTGTTGTCCTGGAGAGCTTGCAGAGCACTGGGGAAAGGCAGGCAGAGAATTCCCTGCTAGCACCTTCTCTGTGCCTGGGAAGCAGAAGTGTTCACATTGCTTCGCAGAATCGCTTTTGTGCAGAAAACAATAACACTTGTTCAGAACGAAAGAAAGCACAGAGCCCCAGATTTTATGTTGTCCTGGAGAGCTTGCAGAGCACTGGGGAAAAGCAGGCAGAGAATTCCCTGCTAGCACCTTCTCTGTGCCTGTTCACATTGCTTCGCTGAATCGCTTTTGTGCAGAAAACAGTAACACTTGTTCAGAACGAAAGAAAGCACAGAGCCCCAGATTTTATGTTGTCCTGGAGAGCTTGCAGAGCACTGGGGAAAGGCAGGCAGAGAATTCCCTGCTAGCACCTTCTCTGTGCCTGGGAAACAGAAGTGTTCCCATTGCTTCGCAGAATCGCTTTTGTGCAGAAAACAGTAACACTTGTTCAGAACGAAAGAAAGCACAGAGCCCCAGATTTTATGTTGTCCTGGAGAGCTTGCAGAGCACTGGGGAAAAGCAGGCAGAGAATTCCCTGCTAGCACCTTCTCTGTTCCTGGGAAACAGAAGTGTTCACATTGCTTCGCAGAATCGCTTTTGTGCAGAAAACAGTAACACTTGTTCAGAACGAAAGAAAGCACAGAGCCCCAGATTTGCTGTTGTCCTGGAGAGCTTGCAGAGCACTGGGGAAAGGCAGGCAGAGAATTCCCTGCTAGCACCTTCTCTGTGCCTGTTCACATTGCTTCGCAGAATCGCTTTTGTGCAGAAAACAGTAACACTTGTTCAGAACGAAAGAAAGCACAGAGCCCCAGATTTTATGTTGTCCTGGAGAGCTTGCAGAGCACTGGGGAAAAGCAGGCAGAGAATTACCTGCTAGCACCTTCTCTGTTCCTGGGAAACAGAAGTGTTCACATTGCTTCGCAGAATCGCTTTTGTGCAGAAAACAGTAACACTTGTTCAGAACGAAAGAAAGCACAGAGCCCCAGATTTTATGTTGTCCTGGAGAGCTTGCAGAGCACTGGGGAAAGGCAGGCAGAGAATTCCCTGCTAGCACCTTCTCTGTGCCTGTTCACATTGCTTCGCAGAATCGCTTTTGTGCAGAAAACAGTAACACTTGTTCAGACGAAAGAAAGCACAGAGCCCCAGATTTGCTGTTGTCCTGGAGAGCTTGCAGAGCACTGGGGAAAGGCAGGCAGAGAATTCCCTGCTAGCACCTTCTCTGTGCCTGGGAAGCAGAAGTGTTCACATTGCTTGGCAGAATCGCTTTTGTGCAGAAAACAGTAACACTTGTTCAGAACGAAAGAAAGCACAGAGCCCCAGATTTTATGTTGTCCTGGAGAGATTGCAGAGCACTGGGGAAAAGCAGGCAGAGAATTCCCTGCTAGCACCTTCTCTGTGTCTGGGAAACAGAAGGGTTCCCATTGCTTCGCAGAATCGCTTTTGTGCAGAAAACAGTAACACTTGTTCAGAACGAAAGAAAGCACAGAGCCCCAGATTTTATGTTGTCCTGGAGAGCTTGCAGAGCACTGGGGAAAAGCAGGCAGAGAATTCCCTGCTAGCACCTTCTCTGTGCCTGGGAAACAGAAGTGTTCCCATTGCTTCGCAGAATCGCTTTTGTGCAGAAAACAGTAACACTTGTTCAGAACGAAAGAAAGCACAGAGCCCCAGATTTGCTGTTGTCCTGGAGAGCTTGCAGAGCACTGGGGAAAGGCAGGCAGAGAATTCCCTGCTAGCACCTTCTCTGTGCCTGTTCACATTGCTTCGCAGAATCGCTTTTGTGCAGAAAACAGTAACACTTGTTCAGACGAAAGAAAGCACAGAGCCCCAGATTTTATGTTGTCCTGGAGAGCTTGCAGAGCACTGGGGAAAGGCAGGCAGAGAATTCCCTGCTAGCACCTTCTCTGTGCCTGGGAAGCAGAAGTGTTCACATTGATTGGGAGAATCGCTTTTGTGCAGAAAACAGTAACACTTGTTCAGAACAAAAGAAAGCACAGAGCCCCAGATTTTATGTTGTCCTGGAGAGATTGCAGAGCACTGGGGAAAAGCAGGCAGAGAATTCCCTGCTAGCACCTTCTCTGTTCCTGGGAAACAGAAGTGTTCCCATTGCTTCGCAGAATCGCTTTTGTGCAGAAAACAGTAACACTTGTTCAGAACGAAAGAAAGCACAGAGCCCCAGATTTGCTGTTGTCCTGGAGAGCTTGCAGAGCACTGGGGAAAGGCAGGCAGAGAATTCCCTGCTAGCACCTTCTCTGTGCCTGTTCACATTGCTTCGCAGAATCGCTTTTGTGCAGAAAACAGTAACACTTGTTCAGACGAAAGAAAGCACAGAGCCCCAGATTTTATGTTGTCCTGGAGAGCTTGCAGAGCACTGGGGAAAGGCAGGCAGAGAATTCCCTGCTAGCACCTTCTCTGTGTCTGGGTAACAGAAGTGTTCCCATTGCTTTGCAGAATCGCTTTTGTGCAGAAAACAGTAACACTTGTTCAGAACGAAAGAAAGCACAGAGCCCCAGATTTTATGTTGTCCTGGAGAGCTTGCAGAGCACTGGGGAAAAGCAGGCAGAGAATTCCCTGCTAGCACCTTCTCTGTGCCTGTTCACATTGCTTCGCTGAATCGCTTTTGTGCAGAAAACAGTAACACTTGTTCAGACGAAAGAAAGCACAGAGCCCCAGATTTTATGTTGTCCTGGAGAGCTTGCAGAGCACTGGGGAAAGGCAGGCAGAGAATTCCCTGCTAGCACCTTCTCTGTGCCTGGGAAGCAGAAGTGTTCACATTGCTTGGCAGAATCGCTTTTGTGCAGAAAACAGTAACACTTGTTCAGAACGAAAGAAAGCACAGAGCCCCAGATTTTATGTTGTCCTGGAGAGATTGCAGAGCACTGGGGAAAAGCAGGCAGAGAATTCCCTGCTAGCACCTTCTCTGTGTCTGGGAAACAGAAGTGTTCCCATTGCTTCGCCGAATCGCTTTTGTGCAGAAAACAGTAACACTTGTTCAGAACGAAAGAAAGCACAGAGCCCCAGATTTTATGTTGTCCTGGAGAGCTTGCAGAGCACTGGGGAAAAGCAGGCAGAGAATTCCCTGCTAGCACCTTCTCTGTGCCTGTTCACATTGCTTCGCAGAATCGCTTTTGTGCAGAAAACAGTAACACTTGTTCAGACGAAAGAAAGCACAGAGCCCCAGATTTTATGTTGTCCTGGAGAGCTTGCAGAGCACTGGGGAAAAGCAGGCAGAGAATTCCCTGCTAGCACCTTCTCTGTGCCTGGGAAACAGAAGTGTTCCCATTGCTTCGCAGAATCGCTTTTGTGCAGAAAACAGTAACACTTGTTCAGAACGAAAGAAAGCACAGAGCCCCAGATTTGCTGTTGTCCTGGAGAGCTTGCAGAGCACTGGGGAAAGGCAGGCAGAGAATTCCCTGCTAGCACCTTCTCTGTGCCTGTTCACATTGCTTCGCAGAATCGCTTTTGTGCAGAAAACAGTAACACTTGTTCAGACGAAAGAAAGCACAGAGCCCCAGATTTTATGTTGTCCTGGAGAGCTTGCAGAGCACTGGGGAAAGGCAGGCAGAGAATTCCCTGCTAGCACCTTCTCTGTGCCTGGGAAGCAGAAGTGTTCACATTGATTGGGAGAATCGCTTTTGTGCAGAAAACAGTAACACTTGTTCAGAACAAAAGAAAGCACAGAGCCCCAGATTTTATGTTGTCCTGGAGAGATTGCAGAGCACTGGGGAAAAGCAGGCAGAGAATTCCCTGCTAGCACCTTCTCTGTGCCTGTTCACATTGCTTCGCAGAATCGCTTTTGTGCAGAAAACAGTAACACTTGTTCAGACGAAAGAAAGCACAGAGCCCCAGATTTTATGTTGTCCTGGAGAGCTTGCAGAGCACTGGGGAAAGGCAGGCAGAGAATTCCCTGCTAGCACCTTCTCTGTGTCTGGGTAACAGAAGTGTTCCCATTGCTTCGCAGAATCGCTTTTGTGCAGAAAACAGTAACACTTGTTCAGAACGAGAGAAAGCAGAGAGCCCCAGATTTTATGTTGTCCTGGAGAGCTTGCAGAGCACTGGGGAAAGGCAGGCAGAGAATTCCCTGCTAGCACCTTCTCTGTGCCTGTTCACATTGCTTCGCTGAATCGCTTTTGTGCAGAAAACAGAAACACTTGTTCAGACGAAAGAAAGCACAGAGCCCCAGATTTTATGTTGTCCTGGAGAGCTTGCAGAGCACTGGGGAAAGGCAGGCAGAGAATTCCCTCCTAGCACCTTCTCTGTGCCTGGGAAACAGAAGTGTTCACATTGCTTGGCAGAATCGCTTTTGTGCAGAAAACAGTAACACTTGTTCAGAACGAAAGAAAGCACAGAGCCCCAGATTTGCTGTTGTCCTGGAGAGCTTGCAGAGCACTGGGGAAAGGCAGGCAGAGAATTCCCTGCTAGCACCTTCTCTGTGCCTGGGAAGCAGAAGTGTTCACATTGCTTGGCAGAATCGCTTTTGTGCAGAAAACAGTAACACTTGTTCAGAACGAAAGAAAGCACAGAGCCCCAGATTTTATGTTGTCCTGGAGAGATTGCAGAGCACTGGGGAAAAGCAGGCAGAGAATTCCCTGCTAGCACCTTCTCTGTGTCTGGGAAACAGAAGTGTTCCCATTGCTTCGCAGAATCGCTTTTGTGCAGAAAACAGTAACACTTGTTCAGAACGAAAGAAAGCACAGAGCCCCAGATTTTATGTTGTCCTGGAGAGCTTGCAGAGCACTGGGGAAAAGCAGGCAGAGAATTCCCTGCTAGCACCTTCTCTGTGCCTGGGAAACAGAAGTGTTCCCATTGCTTCGCAGAATCGCTTTTGTGCAGAAAACAGTAACACTTGTTCAGAACGAAAGAAAGCACAGAGCCCCAGATTTGCTGTTGTCCTGGAGAGCTTGCAGAGCACTGGGGAAAGGCAGGCAGAGAATTCCCTGCTAGCACCTTCTCTGTGCCTGTTCACATTGCTTCGCAGAATCGCTTTTGTGCAGAAAACAGTAACACTTGTTCAGACGAAAGAAAGCACAGAGCCCCAGATTTTATGTTGTCCTGGAGAGCTTGCAGAGCACTGGGGAAAGGCAGGCAGAGAATTCCCTGCTAGCACCTTCTCTGTGTCTGGGTAACA
This sequence comes from Strix uralensis, assembly GCF_047716275.1. Taxonomy (NCBI): domain Eukaryota; kingdom Metazoa; phylum Chordata; class Aves; order Strigiformes; family Strigidae; genus Strix; species Strix uralensis. The sequence continues at coordinate 152,517 of NW_027436728.1, forward strand.
GAAGTGTTCCCATTGCTTCGCAGAATCGCTTTTGTGCAGAAAACAGTAACACTTGTTCAGAACGAAAGAAAGCACAGAGCCCCAGATTTGCTGTTGTCCTGGAGAGCTTGCAGAGCACTGGGGAAAGGCAGGCAGAGAATTCCCTGCTAGCACCTTCTCTGTGCCTGGGAAGCAGAAGTGTTCACATTGCTTCGCAGAATCGCTTTTGTGCAGAAAACAATAACACTTGTTCAGAACGAAAGAAAGCACAGAGCCCCAGATTTTATGTTGTCCTGGAGAGCTTGCAGAGCACTGGGGAAAAGCAGGCAGAGAATTCCCTGCTAGCACCTTCTCTGTGCCTGTTCACATTGCTTCGCTGAATCGCTTTTGTGCAGAAAACAGTAACACTTGTTCAGAACGAAAGAAAGCACAGAGCCCCAGATTTTATGTTGTCCTGGAGAGCTTGCAGAGCACTGGGGAAAGGCAGGCAGAGAATTCCCTGCTAGCACCTTCTCTGTGCCTGGGAAACAGAAGTGTTCCCATTGCTTCGCAGAATCGCTTTTGTGCAGAAAACAGTAACACTTGTTCAGAACGAAAGAAAGCACAGAGCCCCAGATTTTATGTTGTCCTGGAGAGCTTGCAGAGCACTGGGGAAAAGCAGGCAGAGAATTCCCTGCTAGCACCTTCTCTGTTCCTGGGAAACAGAAGTGTTCACATTGCTTCGCAGAATCGCTTTTGTGCAGAAAACAGTAACACTTGTTCAGAACGAAAGAAAGCACAGAGCCCCAGATTTGCTGTTGTCCTGGAGAGCTTGCAGAGCACTGGGGAAAGGCAGGCAGAGAATTCCCTGCTAGCACCTTCTCTGTGCCTGTTCACATTGCTTCGCAGAATCGCTTTTGTGCAGAAAACAGTAACACTTGTTCAGAACGAAAGAAAGCACAGAGCCCCAGATTTTATGTTGTCCTGGAGAGCTTGCAGAGCACTGGGGAAAAGCAGGCAGAGAATTACCTGCTAGCACCTTCTCTGTTCCTGGGAAACAGAAGTGTTCACATTGCTTCGCAGAATCGCTTTTGTGCAGAAAACAGTAACACTTGTTCAGAACGAAAGAAAGCACAGAGCCCCAGATTTTATGTTGTCCTGGAGAGCTTGCAGAGCACTGGGGAAAGGCAGGCAGAGAATTCCCTGCTAGCACCTTCTCTGTGCCTGTTCACATTGCTTCGCAGAATCGCTTTTGTGCAGAAAACAGTAACACTTGTTCAGACGAAAGAAAGCACAGAGCCCCAGATTTTATGTTGTCCTGGAGAGCTTGCAGAGCACTGGGGAAAGGCAGGCAGAGAATTCCCTGCTAGCACCTTCTCTGTGTCTGGGTAACAGAAGTGTTCCCATTGCTTCGCAGAATCGCTTTTGTGCAGAAAACAGTAACACTTGTTCAGAACGAAAGAAAGCACAGAGCCCCAGATTTTATGTTGTCCTGGAGAGCTTGCAGAGCACTGGGGAAAAGCAGGCAGAGAATTCCCTGCTAGCACCTTCTCTGTGCCTGTTCACATTGCTTCGCTGAATCGCTTTTGTGCAGAAAACAGTAACACTTGTTCAGACGAAAGAAAGCACAGAGCCCCAGATTTTATGTTGTCCTGGAGAGCTTGCAGAGCACTGGGGAAAGGCAGGCAGAGAATTCCCTGCTAGCACCTTCTCTGTGCCTGGGAAGCAGAAGTGTTCACATTGCTTGGCAGAATCGCTTTTGTGCAGAAAACAGTAACACTTGTTCAGAACGAAAGAAAGCACAGAGCCCCAGATTTTATGTTGTCCTGGAGAGATTGCAGAGCACTGGGGAAAAGCAGGCAGAGAATTCCCTGCTAGCACCTTCTCTGTGTCTGGGAAACAGAAGTGTTCCCATTGCTTCGCCGAATCGCTTTTGTGCAGAAAACAGTAACACTTGTTCAGAACGAAAGAAAGCACAGAGCCCCAGATTTTATGTTGTCCTGGAGAGCTTGCAGAGCACTGGGGAAAAGCAGGCAGAGAATTCCCTGCTAGCACCTTCTCTGTGCCTGTTCACATTGCTTCGCAGAATCGCTTTTGTGCAGAAAACAGTAACACTTGTTCAGACGAAAGAAAGCACAGAGCCCCAGATTTTATGTTGTCCTGGAGAGCTTGCAGAGCACTGGGGAAAAGCAGGCAGAGAATTCCCTGCTAGCACCTTCTCTGTGCCTGGGAAACAGAAGTGTTCCCATTGCTTCGCAGAATCGCTTTTGTGCAGAAAACAGTAACACTTGTTCAGAACGAAAGAAAGCACAGAGCCCCAGATTTGCTGTTGTCCTGGAGAGCTTGCAGAGCACTGGGGAAAGGCAGGCAGAGAATTCCCTGCTAGCACCTTCTCTGTGCCTGTTCACATTGCTTCGCAGAATCGCTTTTGTGCAGAAAACAGTAACACTTGTTCAGACGAAAGAAAGCACAGAGCCCCAGATTTTATGTTGTCCTGGAGAGCTTGCAGAGCACTGGGGAAAGGCAGGCAGAGAATTCCCTGCTAGCACCTTCTCTGTGCCTGGGAAGCAGAAGTGTTCACATTGATTGGGAGAATCGCTTTTGTGCAGAAAACAGTAACACTTGTTCAGAACAAAAGAAAGCACAGAGCCCCAGATTTTATGTTGTCCTGGAGAGATTGCAGAGCACTGGGGAAAAGCAGGCAGAGAATTCCCTGCTAGCACCTTCTCTGTGCCTGTTCACATTGCTTCGCAGAATCGCTTTTGTGCAGAAAACAGTAACACTTGTTCAGACGAAAGAAAGCACAGAGCCCCAGATTTTATGTTGTCCTGGAGAGCTTGCAGAGCACTGGGGAAAGGCAGGCAGAGAATTCCCTGCTAGCACCTTCTCTGTGTCTGGGTAACAGAAGTGTTCCCATTGCTTCGCAGAATCGCTTTTGTGCAGAAAACAGTAACACTTGTTCAGAACGAGAGAAAGCACAGAGCCCCAGATTTTATGTTGTCCTGGAGAGCTTGCAGAGCACTGGGGAAAGGCAGGCAGAGAATTCCCTGCTAGCACCTTCTCTGTGCCTGTTCACATTGCTTCGCTGAATCGCTTTTGTGCAGAAAACAGAAACACTTGTTCAGACGAAAGAAAGCACAGAGCCCCAGATTTTATGTTGTCCTGGAGAGCTTGCAGAGCACTGGGGAAAGGCAGGCAGAGAATTCCCTCCTAGCACCTTCTCTGTGCCTGGGAAACAGAAGTGTTCACATTGCTTGGCAGAATCGCTTTTGTGCAGAAAACAGTAACACTTGTTCAGAACGAAAGAAAGCACAGAGCCCCAGATTTGCTGTTGTCCTGGAGAGCTTGCAGAGCACTGGGGAAAGGCAGGCAGAGAATTCCCTGCTAGCACCTTCTCTGTGCCTGGGAAGCAGAAGTGTTCACATTGCTTGGCAGAATCGCTTTTGTGCAGAAAACAGTAACACTTGTTCAGAACGAAAGAAAGCACAGAGCCCCAGATTTTATGTTGTCCTGGAGAGATTGCAGAGCACTGGGGAAAAGCAGGCAGAGAATTCCCTGCTAGCACCTTCTCTGTGTCTGGGAAACAGAAGTGTTCCCATTGCTTCGCAGAATCGCTTTTGTGCAGAAAACAGTAACACTTGTTCAGAACGAAAGAAAGCACAGAGCCCCAGATTTTATGTTGTCCTGGAGAGCTTGCAGAGCACTGGGGAAAAGCAGGCAGAGAATTCCCTGCTAGCACCTTCTCTGTGCCTGGGAAACAGAAGTGTTCCCATTGCTTCGCAGAATCGCTTTTGTGCAGAAAACAGTAACACTTGTTCAGAACGAAAGAAAGCACAGAGCCCCAGATTTGCTGTTGTCCTGGAGAGCTTGCAGAGCACTGGGGAAAGGCAGGCAGAGAATTCCCTGCTAGCACCTTCTCTGTGCCTGTTCACATTGCTTCGCAGAATCGCTTTTGTGCAGAAAACAGTAACACTTGTTCAGACGAAAGAAAGCACAGAGCCCCAGATTTTATGTTGTCCTGGAGAGCTTGCAGAGCACTGGGGAAAGGCAGGCAGAGAATTCCCTGCTAGCACCTTCTCTGTGTCTGGGTAACAGAAGTGTTCCCATTGCTTCGCAGAATCGCTTTTGTGCAGAAAACAGTAACACTTGTTCAGAACGAAAGAAAGCACAGAGCCCCAGATTTGCTGTTGTCCTGGAGAGCTTGCAGAGCACTGGGGAAAGGCAGGCAGAGAATTCCCTGCTAGCACCTTCTCTGTGCCTGGGAAGCAGAAGTGTTCACATTGCTTCGCAGAATCGCTTTTGTGCAGAAAACAATAACACTTGTTCAGAACGAAAGAAAGCACAGAGCCCCAGATTTTATGTTGTCCTGGAGAGCTTGCAGAGCACTGGGGAAAAGCAGGCAGAGAATTCCCTGCTAGCACCTTCTCTGTGCCTGTTCACATTGCTTCGCTGAATCGCTTTTGTGCAGAAAACAGTAACACTTGTTCAGAACGAAAGAAAGCACAGAGCCCCAGATTTTATGTTGTCCTGGAGAGCTTGCAGAGCACTGGGGAAAGGCAGGCAGAGAATTCCCTGCTAGCACCTTCTCTGTGCCTGGGAAACAGAAGTGTTCCCATTGCTTCGCAGAATCGCTTTTGTGCAGAAAACAGTAACACTTGTTCAGAACGAAAGAAAGCACAGAGCCCCAGATTTTATGTTGTCCTGGAGAGCTTGCAGAGCACTGGGGAAAAGCAGGCAGAGAATTCCCTGCTAGCACCTTCTCTGTTCCTGGGAAACAGAAGTGTTCACATTGCTTCGCAGAATCGCTTTTGTGCAGAAAACAGTAACACTTGTTCAGAACGAAAGAAAGCACAGAGCCCCAGATTTGCTGTTGTCCTGGAGAGCTTGCAGAGCACTGGGGAAAGGCAGGCAGAGAATTCCCTGCTAGCACCTTCTCTGTGCCTGTTCACATTGCTTCGCAGAATCGCTTTTGTGCAGAAAACAGTAACACTTGTTCAGAACGAAAGAAAGCACAGAGCCCCAGATTTTATGTTGTCCTGGAGAGCTTGCAGAGCACTGGGGAAAAGCAGGCAGAGAATTACCTGCTAGCACCTTCTCTGTTCCTGGGAAACAGAAGTGTTCACATTGCTTCGCAGAATCGCTTTTGTGCAGAAAACAGTAACACTTGTTCAGAACGAAAGAAAGCACAGAGCCCCAGATTTTATGTTGTCCTGGAGAGCTTGCAGAGCACTGGGGAAAGGCAGTCAGAGAATTCCCTGCTAGCACCTTCTCTGTGCCTGTTCACATTGCTTCGCAGAATCGCTTTTGTGCAGAAAACAGTAACACTTGTTCAGACGAAAGAAAGCACAGAGCCCCAGATTTGCTGTTGTCCTGGAGAGCTTGCAGAGCACTGGGGAAAGGCAGGCAGAGAATTCCCTGCTAGCACCTTCTCTGTGCCTGGGAAGCAGAAGTGTTCACATTGCTTGGCAGAATCGCTTTTGTGCAGAAAACAGTAACACTTGTTCAGAACGAAAGAAAGCACAGAGCCCCAGATTTTATGTTGTCCTGGAGAGATTGCAGAGCACTGGGGAAAAGCAGGCAGAGAATTCCCTGCTAGCACCTTCTCTGTGTCTGGGAAACAGAAGGGTTCCCATTGCTTCGCAGAATCGCTTTTGTGCAGAAAACAGTAACACTTGTTCAGAACGAAAGAAAGCACAGAGCCCCAGATTTTATGTTGTCCTGGAGAGCTTGCAGAGCACTGGGGAAAAGCAGGCAGAGAATTCCCTGCTAGCACCTTCTCTGTGCCTGGGAAACAGAAGTGTTCCCATTGCTTCGCAGAATCGCTTTTGTGCAGAAAACAGTAACACTTGTTCAGAACGAAAGAAAGCACAGAGCCCCAGATTTGCTGTTGTCCTGGAGAGCTTGCAGAGCACTGGGGAAAGGCAGGCAGAGAATTCCCTGCTAGCACCTTCTCTGTGCCTGTTCACATTGCTTCGCAGAATCGCTTTTGTGCAGAAAACAGTAACACTTGTTCAGACGAAAGAAAGCACAGAGCCCCAGATTTTATGTTGTCCTGGAGAGCTTGCAGAGCACTGGGGAAAGGCAGGCAGAGAATTCCCTGCTAGCACCTTCTCTGTGCCTGGGAAGCAGAAGTGTTCACATTGATTGGGAGAATCGCTTTTGTGCAGAAAACAGTAACACTTGTTCAGAACAAAAGAAAGCACAGAGCCCCAGATTTTATGTTGTCCTGGAGAGATTGCAGAGCACTGGGGAAAAGCAGGCAGAGAATTCCCTGCTAGCACCTTCTCTGTTCCTGGGAAACAGAAGTGTTCCCATTGCTTCGCAGAATCGCTTTTGTGCAGAAAACAGTAACACTTGTTCAGAACGAAAGAAAGCACAGAGCCCCAGATTTGCTGTTGTCCTGGAGAGCTTGCAGAGCACTGGGGAAAGGCAGGCAGAGAATTCCCTGCTAGCACCTTCTCTGTGCCTGTTCACATTGCTTCGCAGAATCGCTTTTGTGCAGAAAACAGTAACACTTGTTCAGACGAAAGAAAGCACAGAGCCCCAGATTTTATGTTGTCCTGGAGAGCTTGCAGAGCACTGGGGAAAGGCAGGCAGAGAATTCCCTGCTAGCACCTTCTCTGTGTCTGGGTAACAGAAGTGTTCCCATTGCTTCGCAGAATCGCTTTTGTGCAGAAAACAGTAACACTTGTTCAGAACGAAAGAAAGCACAGAGCCCCAGATTTTATGTTGTCCTGGAGAGCTTGCAGAGCACTGGGGAAAAGCAGGCAGAGAATTCCCTGCTAGCACCTTCTCTGTGCCTGTTCACATTGCTTCGCTGAATCGCTTTTGTGCAGAAAACAGTAACACTTGTTCAGACGAAAGAAAGCACAGAGCCCCAGATTTTATGTTGTCCTGGAGAGCTTGCAGAGCACTGGGGAAAGGCAGGCAGAGAATTCCCTGCTAGCACCTTCTCTGTGCCTGGGAAGCAGAAGTGTTCACATTGCTTGGCAGAATCGCTTTTGTGCAGAAAACAGTAACACTTGTTCAGAACGAAAGAAAGCACAGAGCCCCAGATTTTATGTTGTCCTGGAGAGATTGCAGAGCACTGGGGAAAAGCAGGCAGAGAATTCCCTGCTAGCACCTTCTCTGTGTCTGGGAAACAGAAGTGTTCCCATTGCTTCGCCGAATCGCTTTTGTGCAGAAAACAGTAACACTTGTTCAGAACGAAAGAAAGCACAGAGCCCCAGATTTTATGTTGTCCTGGAGAGATTGCAGAGCACTGGGGAAAAGCAGGCAGAGAATTCCCTGCTAGCACCTTCTCTGTGCCTGTTCACATTGCTTCGCAGAATCGCTTTTGTGCAGAAAACAGTAACACTTGTTCAGACGAAAGAAAGCACAGAGCCCCAGATTTTATGTTGTCCTGGAGAGCTTGCAGAGCACTGGGGAAAAGCAGGCAGAGAATTCCCTGCTAGCACCTTCTCTGTGCCTGGGAAACAGAAGTGTTCCCATTGCTTCGCAGAATCGCTTTTGTGCAGAAAACAGTAACACTTGTTCAGAACAAAAGAAAGCACAGAGCCCCAGATTTTATGTTGTCCTGGAGAGATTGCAGAGCACTGGGGAAAAGCAGGCAGAGAATTCCCTGCTAGCACCTTCTCTGTGCCTGTTCACATTGCTTCGCAGAATCGCTTTTGTGCAGAAAACAGTAACACTTGTTCAGACGAAAGAAAGCACAGAGCCCCAGATTTTATGTTGTCCTGGAGAGCTTGCAGAGCACTGGGGAAAGGCAGGCAGAGAATTCCCTGCTAGCACCTTCTCTGTGTCTGGGTAACAGAAGTGTTCCCATTGCTTCGCAGAATCGCTTTTGTGCAGAAAACAGTAACACTTGTTCAGAACGAGAGAAAGCACAGAGCCCCAGATTTTATGTTGTCCTGGAGAGCTTGCAGAGCACTGGGGAAAGGCAGGCAGAGAATTCCCTGCTAGCACCTTCTCTGTGCCTGTTCACATTGCTTCGCTGAATCGCTTTTGTGCAGAAAACAGAAACACTTGTTCAGACGAAAGAAAGCACAGAGCCCCAGATTTTATGTTGTCCTGGAGAGCTTGCAGAGCACTGGGGAAAGGCAGGCAGAGAATTCCCTCCTAGCACCTTCTCTGTGCCTGGGAAACAGAAGTGTTCACATTGCTTGGCAGAATCGCTTTTGTGCAGAAAACAGTAACACTTGTTCAGAACGAAAGAAAGCACAGAGCCCCAGATTTGCTGTTGTCCTGGAGAGCTTGCAGAGCACTGGGGAAAGGCAGGCAGAGAATTCCCTGCTAGCACCTTCTCTGTGCCTGGGAAGCAGAAGTGTTCACATTGCTTGGCAGAATCGCTTTTGTGCAGAAAACAGTAACACTTGTTCAGAACGAAAGAAAGCACAGAGCCCCAGATTTTATGTTGTCCTGGAGAGATTGCAGAGCACTGGGGAAAAGCAGGCAGAGAATTCCCTGCTAGCACCTTCTCTGTGTCTGGGAAACAGAAGTGTTCCCATTGCTTCGCAGAATCGCTTTTGTGCAGAAAACAGTAACACTTGTTCAGAACGAAAGAAAGCACAGAGCCCCAGATTTTATGTTGTCCTGGAGAGCTTGCAGAGCACTGGGGAAAAGCAGGCAGAGAATTCCCTGCTAGCACCTTCTCTGTGCCTGGGAAACAGAAGTGTTCCCATTGCTTCGCAGAATCGCTTTTGTGCAGAAAACAGTAACACTTGTTCAGAACGAAAGAAAGCACAGAGCCCCAGATTTGCTGTTGTCCTGGAGAGCTTGCAGAGCACTGGGGAAAGGCAGGCAGAGAATTCCCTGCTAGCACCTTCTCTGTGCCTGTTCACATTGCTTCGCAGAATCGCTTTTGTGCAGAAAACAGTAACACTTGTTCAGACGAAAGAAAGCACAGAGCCCCAGATTTTATGTTGTCCTGGAGAGCTTGCAGAGCACTGGGGAAAGGCAGGCAGAGAATTCCCTGCTAGCACCTTCTCTGTGCCTGGGAAGCAGAAGTGTTCACATTGATTGGGAGAATCGCTTTTGTGCAGAAAACAGTAACACTTGTTCAGAACAAAAGAAAGCACAGAGCCCCAGATTTTATGTTGTCCTGGAGAGATTGCAGAGCACTGGGGAAAAGCAGGCAGAGAATTCCCTGCTAGCACCTTCTCTGTTCCTGGGAAACAGAAGTGTTCCCATTGCTTCGCAGAATCGCTTTTGTGCAGAAAACAGTAACACTTGTTCAGAACGAAAGAAAGCACAGAGCCCCAGATTTGCTGTTGTCCTGGAGAGCTTGCAGAGCACTGGGGAAAGGCAGGCAGAGAATTCCCTGCTAGCACCTTCTCTGTGCCTGTTCACATTGCTTCGCAGAATCGCTTTTGTGCAGAAAACAGTAACACTTGTTCAGACGAAAGAAAGCACAGAGCCCCAGATTTTATGTTGTCCTGGAGAGCTTGCAGAGCACTGGGGAAAGGCAGGCAGAGAATTCCCTGCTAGCACCTTCTCTGTGTCTGGGTAACAGAAGTGTTCCCATTGCTTCGCAGAATCGCTTTTGTGCAGAAAACAGTAACACTTGTTCAGAACGAAAGAAAGCACAGAGCCCCAGATTTTATGTTGTCCTGGAGAGCTTGCAGAGCACTGGGGAAAAGCAGGCAGAGAATTCCCTGCTAGCACCTTCTCTGTGCCTGTTCACATTGCTTCGCAGAATCGCTTTTGTGCAGAAAACAGTAACACTTGTTCAGACGAAAGAAAGCACAGAGCCCCAGATTTTATGTTGTCCTGGAGAGCTTGCAGAGCACTGGGGAAAGGCAGGCAGAGAATTCCCTGCTAGCACCTTCTCTGTGCCTGGGAAGCAGAAGTGTTCACATTGCTTGGCAGAATCGCTTTTGTGCAGAAAACAGTAACACTTGTTCAGAACGAAAGAAAGCACAGAGCCCCAGATTTTATGTTGTCCTGGAGAGATTGCAGAGCACTGGGGAAAAGCAGGCAGAGAATTCCCTGCTAGCACCTTCTCTGTGTCTGGGAAACAGAAGTGTTCCCATTGCTTCGCCGAATCGCTTTTGTGCAGAAAACAGTAACACTTGTTCAGAACGAAAGAAAGCACAGAGCCCCAGATTTTATGTTGTCCTGGAGAGCTTGCAGAGCACTGGGGAAAAGCAGGCAGAGAATTCCCTGCTAGCACCTTCTCTGTGCCTGTTCACATTGCTTCGCAGAATCGCTTTTGTGCAGAAAACAGTAACACTTGTTCAGACGAAAGAAAGCACAGAGCCCCAGATTTTATGTTGTCCTGGAGAGCTTGCAGAGCACTGGGGAAAAGCAGGCAGAGAATTCCCTGCTAGCACCTTCTCTGTGCCTGGGAAACAGAAGTGTTCCCATTGCTTCGCAGAATCGCTTTTGTGCAGAAAACAGTAACACTTGTTCAGAACGAAAGAAAGCACAGAGCCCCAGATTTGCTGTTGTCCTGGAGAGCTTGCAGAGCACTGGGGAAAGGCAGGCAGAGAATTCCCTGCTAGCACCTTCTCTGTGCCTGTTCACATTGCTTCGCAGAATCGCTTTTGTGCAGAAAACAGTAACACTTGTTCAGACGAAAGAAAGCACAGAGCCCCAGATTTTATGTTGTCCTGGAGAGCTTGCAGAGCACTGGGGAAAGGCAGGCAGAGAATTCCCTGCTAGCACCTTCTCTGTGCCTGGGAAGCAGAAGTGTTCACATTGATTGGGAGAATCGCTTTTGTGCAGAAAACAGTAACACTTGTTCAGAACAAAAGAAAGCACAGAGCCCCAGATTTTATGTTGTCCTGGAGAGATTGCAGAGCACTGGGGAAAAGCAGGCAGAGAATTCCCTGCTAGCACCTTCTCTGTGCCTGTTCACATTGCTTCGCAGAATCGCTTTTGTGCAGAAAACAGTAACACTTGTTCAGACGAAAGAAAGCACAGAGCCCCAGATTTTATGTTGTCCTGGAGAGCTTGCAGAGCACTGGGGAAAGGCAGGCAGAGAATTCCCTGCTAGCACCTTCTCTGTGTCTGGGTAACAGAAGTGTTCCCATTGCTTCGCAGAATCGCTTTTGTGCAGAAAACAGTAACACTTGTTCAGAACGAGAGAAAGCACAGAGCCCCAGATTTTATGTTGTCCTGGAGAGCTTGCAGAGCACTGGGGAAAGGCAGGCAGAGAATTCCCTGCTAGCACCTTCTCTGTGCCTGTTCACATTGCTTCGCTGAATCGCTTTTGTGCAGAAAACAGAAACACTTGTTCAGACGAAAGAAAGCACAGAGCCCCAGATTTTATGTTGTCCTGGAGAGCTTGCAGAGCACTGGGGAAAGGCAGGCAGAGAATTCCCTCCTAGCACCTTCTCTGTGCCTGGGAAACAGAAGTGTTCACATTGCTTGGCAGAATCGCTTTTGTGCAGAAAACAGTAACACTTGTTCAGAACGAAAGAAAGCACAGAGCCCCAGATTTGCTGTTGTCCTGGAGAGCTTGCAGAGCACTGGGGAAAGGCAGGCAGAGAATTCCCTGCTAGCACCTTCTCTGTGCCTGGGAAGCAGAAGTGTTCACATTGCTTGGCAGAATCGCTTTTGTGCAGAAAACAGTAACACTTGTTCAGAACGAAAGAAAGCACAGAGCCCCAGATTTTATGTTGTCCTGGAGAGATTGCAGAGCACTGGGGAAAAGCAGGCAGAGAATTCCCTGCTAGCACCTTCTCTGTGTCTGGGAAACAGAAGTGTTCCCATTGCTTCGCAGAATCGCTTTTGTGCAGAAAACAGTAACACTTGTTCAGAACGAAAGAAAGCACAGAGCCCCAGATTTTATGTTGTCCTGGAGAGCTTGCAGAGCACTGGGGAAAAGCAGGCAGAGAATTCCCTGCTAGCACCTTCTCTGTGCCTGGGAAACAGAAGTGTTCCCATTGCTTCGCAGAATCGCTTTTGTGCAGAAAACAGTAACACTTGTTCAGAACGAAAGAAAGCACAGAGCCCCAGATTTGCTGTTGTCCTGGAGAGCTTGCAGAGCACTGGGGAAAGGCAGGCAGAGAATTCCCTGCTAGCACCTTCTCTGTGCCTGTTCACATTGCTTCGCAGAATCGCTTTTGTGCAGAAAACAGTAACACTTGTTCAGACGAAAGAAAGCACAGAGCCCCAGATTTTATGTTGTCCTGGAGAGCTTGCAGAGCACTGGGGAAAGGCAGGCAGAGAATTCCCTGCTAGCACCTTCTCTGTGCCTGGGAGCAGAAGTGTTCACATTGATTGGGAGAATCGCTTTTGTGCAGAAAACAGTAACACTTGTTCAGAACAAAAGAAAGCACAGAGCCCCAGATTTTATGTTGTCCTGGAGAGATTGCAGAGCACTGGGGAAAAGCAGGCAGAGAATTCCCTGCTAGCACCTTCTCTGTGCCTGTTCACATTGCTTCGCAGAATCGCTTTTGTGCAGAAAACAGTAACACTTGTTCAGACGAAAGAAAGCACAGAGCCCCAGATTTTATGTTGTCCTGGAGAGCTTGCAGAGCACTGGGGAAAGGCAGGCAGAGAATTCCCTGCTAGCACCTTCTCTGTGTCTGGGTAACAGAAGTGTTCCCATTGCTTCGCAGAATCGCTTTTGTGCAGAAAACAGTAACACTTGTTCAGAACGAGAGAAAGCACAGAGCCCCAGATTTTATGTTGTCCTGGAGAGCTTGCAGAGCACTGGGGAAAGGCAGGCAGAGAATTCCCTGCTAGCACCTTCTCTGTGCCTGTTCACATTGCTTCGCTGAATCGCTTTTGTGCAGAAAACAGAAACACTTGTTCAGACGAAAGAAAGCACAGAGCCCCAGATTTTATGTTGTCCTGGAGAGCTTGCAGAGCACTGGGGAAAGGCAGGCAGAGAATTCCCTCCTAGCACCTTCTCTGTGCCTGGGAAACAGAAGTGTTCACATTGCTTCGCAGAATCGCTTTTGTGCAGAAAACAGTAACACTTGTTCACAACGAAAGAAAGCACAGAGCCCCAGATTTTATGTTGTCCTGGAGAGCTTGCAGAGCACTGGGGAAAAGCAGGCAGAGAATTCCCTGCTAGCACCTTCTCTGTTCCTGGGAAACAGAAGTGTTCACATTGCTTCGCAGAATCGCTTTTGTGCAGAAAACAGTAACACTTGTTCAGAACGAAAGAAAGCACAGAGCCCCAGATTTTATGTTGTCCTGGAGAGCTTGCAGAGCACTGGGGAAAGGCAGGCAGAGAATTCCCTGCTAGCACCTTCTCTGTGCCTGGGAAACAGAAGTGTTCACATTGCTTCGCAGAATAGCTTTTGTGCAGAAAACAGTAACACTTGTTCAGAACGAAAGAAAGCACAGAGCCCCAGATTTTATGTTGTCCTGGAGAGCTTGCAGAGCACTGGGGAAAAGCAGGCAGAGAATTCCCTGCTAGCACCTTCTCTGTTCCTGGGAAACAGAAGTGTTCACATTGCTTCGCAGAATAGCTTTTGTGCAGAAAACAGTAACACTTGTTCAGAACGAAAGAAAGCACAGAGCCCCAGATTTTATGTTGTCCTGGAGAGCTTGCAGAGCACTGGGGAAAAGCAGGCAGAGAATTACCTGCTAGCACCTTCTCTGTGCCTGTTCACATTGCTTCGCAGAATCGCTTTTGTGCAGAAAACAGTAACACTTGTTCAGAACGAAAGAAAGCACAGAGCCCCAGATTTTATGTTGTCCTGGAGAGCTTGCAGAGCACTGGGGAAAAGCAGGCAGAGAATTCCCTGCTAGCACCTTCTCTGTGCCTGGGAAACAGAAGTGTTCCCATTGCTTCGCAGAATCGCTTTTGTGCAGAAAACAGTAACACTTGTTCAGAACGAAAGAAAGCACAGAGCCCCAGATTTTATGTTGTCCTGGAGAGCTTGCAGAGCACTGGGGAAAAGCAGGCAGAGAATTCCCTGCTAGCACCTTCTCTGTGCCTGGGAAACAGAAGTGTTCACATTGCTTCGCAGAATCGCTTTTGTGCAGAAAACAGTAACACTTGTTCAGAACGAAAGAAAGCACAGAGCCCCAGATTTGCTGTTGTCCTGGAGAGCTTGCAGAGCACTGGGGAAAGGCAGGCAGAGAATTCCCTGCTAGCACCTTCTCTGTGCCTGGGAAGCAGAAGTGTTCACATTGCTTGGCAGAATCGCTTTTGTGCAGAAAACAGTAACACTTGTTCAGAACGAAAGAAAGCACAGAGCCCCAGATTTTATGTTGTCCTGGAGAGATTGCAGAGCACTGGGGAAAAGCAGGCAGAGAATTCCCTGCTAGCACCTTCTCTGTGTCTGGGAAACAGAAGTGTTCCCATTGCTTCGCCGAATCGCTTTTGTGCAGAAAACAGTAACACTTGTTCAGAACGAAAGAAAGCACAGAGCCCCAGATTTTATGTTGTCCTGGAGAGCTTGCAGAGCACTGGGGAAAAGCAGGCAGAGAATTCCCTGCTAGCACCTTCTCTGTTCCTGGGAAACAGAAGTGTTCACATTGCTTCGCAGAATCGCTTTTGTGCAGAAAACAGTAACACTTGTTCAGAACGAAAGAAAGCACAGAGCCCCAGATTTTATGTTGTCCTGGAGAGCTTGCAGAGCACTGGGGAAAAGCAGGCAGAGAATTCCCTGCTAGCACCTTCTCTGTGCCTGTTCACATTGCTTCGCAGAATCGCTTTTGTGCAGAAAACAGTAACACTTGTTCAGAACGAAAGAAAGCACAGAGCCCCAGATTTTATGTTGTCCTGGAGAGCTTGCAGAGCACTGGGGAAAAGCAGGCAGAGAATTCCCTGCTAGCACCTTCTCTGTGCCTGGGAAACAGAAGTGTTCACATTGCTTCGCAGAATCGCTTTTGTGCAGAAAACAGTAACACTTGTTCAGAACGAAAGAAAGCACAGAGCCCCAGATTTGCTGTTGTCCTGGAGAGCTTGCAGAGCACTGGGGAAAGGCAGGCAGAGAATTCCCTGCTAGCACCTTCTCTGTGCCTGTTCACATTGCTTCGCAGAATCGCTTTTGTGCAGAAAACAGTAACACTTGTTCAGAACGAAAGAAAGCACAGAGCCCCAGATTTTATGTTGTCCTGGAGAGCTTGCAGAGCACTGGGGAAAGGCAGGCAGAGAATTCCCTGCTAGCACCTTCTCTGTGTCTGGGTAACAGAAGTGTTCCCATTGCTTCGCAGAATCGCTTTTGTGCAGAAAACAGTAACACTTGTTCAGAACGAAAGAAAGCACAGAGCCCCAGATTTGCTGTTGTCCTGGAGAGCTTGCAGAGCACTGGGGAAAGGCAGGCAGAGAATTCCCTGCTAGCACCTTCTCTGTGCCTGGGAAGCAGAAGTGTTCACATTGCTTCGCAGAATCGCTTTTGTGCAGAAAACAATAACACTTGTTCAGAACGAAAGAAAGCACAGAGCCCCAGATTTTATGTTGTCCTGGAGAGCTTGCAGAGCACTGGGGAAAAGCAGGCAGAGAATTCCCTGCTAGCACCTTCTCTGTGCCTGTTCACATTGCTTCGCTGAATCGCTTTTGTGCAGAAAACAGTAACACTTGTTCAGACGAAAGAAAGCACAGAGCCCCAGATTTGCTGTTGTCCTGGAGAGCTTGCAGAGCACTGGGGAAAGGCAGGCAGAGAATTCCCTGCTAGCACCTTCTCTGTGCCTGGGAAGCAGAAGTGTTCACATTGCTTGGCAGAATCGCTTTTGTGCAGAAAACAGTAACACTTGTTCAGAACGAAAGAAAGCACAGAGCCCCAGATTTTATGTTGTCCTGGAGAGATTGCAGAGCACTGGGGAAAAGCAGGCAGAGAATTCCCTGCTAGCACCTTCTCTGTGTCTGGGAAACAGAAGTGTTCCCATTGCTTCGCCGAATCGCTTTTGTGCAGAAAACAGTAACACTTGTTCAGAACGAAAGAAAGCACAGAGCCCCAGATTTTATGTTGTCCTGGAGAGCTTGCAGAGCACTGGGGAAAGGCAGGCAGAGAATTCCCTGCTAGCACCTTCTCTGTGCCTGTTCACATTGCTTCGCAGAATCGCTTTTGTGCAGAAAACAGTAACACTTGTTCAGACGAAAGAAAGCACAGAGCCCCAGATTTTATGTTGTCCTGGAGAGCTTGCAGAGCACTGGGGAAAAGCAGGCAGAGAATTCCCTGCTAGCACCTTCTCTGTGCCTGTTCACATTGCTTCGCTGAATCGCTTTTGTGCAGAAAACAGTAACACTTGTTCAGACGAAAGAAAGCACAGAGCCCCAGATTTTATGTTGTCCTGGAGAGCTTGCAGAGCACTGGGGAAAGGCAGGCAGAGAATTCCCTGCTAGCACCTTCTCTGTGCCTGGGAAGCAGAAGTGTTCACATTGCTTGGCAGAATCGCTTTTGTGCAGAAAACAGTAACACTTGTTCAGAACGAAAGAAAGCACAGAGCCCCAGATTTTATGTTGTCCTGGAGAGATTGCAGAGCACTGGGGAAAAGCAGGCAGAGAATTCCCTGCTAGCACCTTCTCTGTGTCTGGGAAACAGAAGTGTTCCCATTGCTTCGCCGAATCGCTTTTGTGCAGAAAACAGTAACACTTGTTCAGAACGAAAGAAAGCACAGAGCCCCAGATTTTATGTTGTCCTGGAGAGCTTGCAGAGCACTGGGGAAAAGCAGGCAGAGAATTCCCTGCTAGCACCTTCTCTGTGCCTGTTCACATTGCTTCGCAGAATCGCTTTTGTGCAGAAAACAGTAACACTTGTTCAGAACGAAAGAAAGCACAGAGCCCCAGATTTTATGTTGTCCTGGAGAGCTTGCAGAGCACTGGGGAAAAGCAGGCAGAGAATTCCCTGCTAGCACCTTCTCTGTGCCTGGGAAACAGAAGTGTTCCCATTGCTTCGCAGAATCGCTTTTGTGCAGAAAACAGTAACACTTGTTCAGAACGAAAGAAAGCACAGAGCCCCAGATTTGCTGTTGTCCTGGAGAGCTTGCAGAGCACTGGGGAAAGGCAGGCAGAGAATTCCCTGCTAGCACCTTCTCTGTGCCTGTTCACATTGCTTCGCAGAATCGCTTTTGTGCAGAAAACAGTAACACTTGTTCAGACGAAAGAAAGCACAGAGCCCCAGATTTTATGTTGTCCTGGAGAGCTTGCAGAGCACTGGGGAAAGGCAGGCAGAGAATTCCCTGCTAGCACCTTCTCTGTGCCTGGGAAGCAGAAGTGTTCACATTGATTGGGAGAATCGCTTTTGTGCAGAAAACAGTAACACTTGTTCAGAACAAAAGAAAGCACAGAGCCCCAGATTTTATGTTGTCCTGGAGAGATTGCAGAGCACTGGGGAAAAGCAGGCAGAGAATTCCCTGCTAGCACCTTCTCTGTGTCTGGGAAACAGAAGTGTTCCCATTGCTTCGCAGAATCGCTTTTGTGCAGAAAACAGTAACACTTGTTCAGAACGAAAGAAAGCACAGAGTCCCAGATTTGCTGTTGTCCTGGAGAGCTTGCAGAGCACTGGGGAAAGGCAGGCAGAGAATTCCCTGCTAGCACCTTCTCTGTGCCTGTTCACATTGCTTCGCAGAATCGCTTTTGTGCAGAAAACAGTAACACTTGTTCAGACGAAAGAAAGCACAGAGCCCCAGATTTTATGTTGTCCTGGAGAGCTTGCAGAGCACTGGGGAAAGGCAGGCAGAGAATTCCCTGCTAGCACCTTCTCTGTGTCTGGGTAACAGAAGTGTTCCCATTGCTTCGCAGAATCGCTTTTGTGCAGAAAACAGTAACACTTGTTCAGAACGAAAGAAAGCACAGAGCCCCAGATTTTATGTTGTCCTGGAGAGCTTGCAGAGCACTGGGGAAAGGCAGGCAGAGAATTCCCTGCTAGCACCTTCTCTGTGCCTGTTCACATTGCTTCGCTGAATCGCTTTTGTGCAGAAAACAGTAACACTTGTTCAGACGAAAGAAAGCACAGAGCCCCAGATTTTATGTTGTCCTGGAGAGCTTGCAGAGCACTGGGGAAAGGCAGGCAGAGAATTCCCTGCTAGCACCTTCTCTGTGCCTGGGAAACAGAAGTGTTCACATTGCTTCGCAGAATCGCTTTTGTGCAGAAAACAGTAACACTTGTTCAGAACGAAAGAAAGCACAGAGCCCCAGATTTTATGTTGTCCTGGAGAGCTTGCAGAGCACTGGGGAAAAGCAGGCAGAGAATTCCCTGCTAGCACCTTCTCTGTTCCTGGGAAACAGAAGTGTTCACATTGCTTCGCAGAATCGCTTTTGTGCAGAAAACAGTAACACTTGTTCAGAACGAAAGAAAGCACAGAGCCCCAGATTTTATGTTGTCCTGGAGAGCTTGCAGAGCACTGGGGAAAAGCAGGCAGAGAATTCCCTGCTAGCACCTTCTCTGTGCCTGTTCACATTGCTTCGCAGAATCGCTTTTGTGCAGAAAACAGTAACACTTGTTCAGAACAAAAGAAAGCACAGAGCCCCAGATTTTATGTTGTCCTGGAGAGCTTGCAGAGCACTGGGGAAAAGAAGGCAGAGAATTCCCTGCTAGCACCTTCTCTGTGCCTGGGAAACAGAAGTGTTCACATTGCTTCGCAGAATCGCTTTTGTGCAGAAAACAGTAACACTTGTTCAGAACGAAAGAAAGCACAGAGCCCCAGATTTTATGTTGTCCTGGAGAGCTTGCAGAGCACTGGGGAAAAGCAGGCAGAGAATTCCCTGCTAGCACCTTCTCTGTGCCTGGGAAACAGAAGTGTTCACATTGCTTCGCAGAATCGCTTTTGTGCAGAAAACAGTAACACTTGTTCAGAACGAAAGAAAGCACAGAGCCCCAGATTTGCTGTTGTCCTGGAGAGCTTGCAGAGCACTGGGGAAAGGCAGGCAGAGAATTCCCTGCTAGCACCTTCTCTGTGCCTGTTCACATTGCTTCGCAGAATCGCTTTTGTGCAGAAAACAGTAACACTTGTTCAGAACGAAAGAAAGCACAGAGCCCCAGATTTTATGTTGTCCTGGAGAGCTTGCAGAGCACTGGGGAAAAGCAGGCAGAGAATTACCTGCTAGCACCTTCTCTGTTCCTGGGAAACAGAAGTGTTCACATTGCTTCGCAGAATCGCTTTTGTGCAGAAAACAGTAACACTTGTTCAGAACGAAAGAAAGCACAGAGCCCCAGATTTGCTGTTGTCCTGGAGAGCTTGCAGAGCACTGGGGAAAGGCAGGCAGAGAATTCCCTGCTAGCACGTTCTCTGTTCCTGGGAAGCAGAAGTGTTCACATTGCTTGGCAGAATCGCTTTTGTGCAGAAAACAGTAACACTTGTTCAGAACGAAAGAAAGCACAGAGCCCCAGATTTTATGTTGTCCTGGAGAGATTGCAGAGCACTGGGGAAAAGCAGGCAGAGAATTCCCTGCTAGCACCTTCTCTGTGCCTGGGAAACAGAAGTGTTCCCATTGCTTCGCCGAATCGCTTTTGTGCAGAAAACAGTAACACTTGTTCAGAACGAAAGAA
The DNA here is from genome assembly GCF_047716275.1 of Strix uralensis. Lineage (NCBI taxonomy): Eukaryota > Metazoa > Chordata > Aves > Strigiformes > Strigidae > Strix > Strix uralensis. Next base: position 171,872 of record NW_027436728.1, read on the forward strand.
AGCACAGAGCCCCAGATTTTATGTTGTCCTGGAGAGCTTGCAGAGCACTGGGGAAAAGCAGGCAGAGAATTCCCTGCTAGCACCTTCTCTGTTCCTGGGAAACAGAAGTGTTCACATTGCTTCGCAGAATCGCTTTTGTGCAGAAAACAGTAACACTTGTTCAGACGAAAGAAAGCACAGAGCCCCAGATTTTATGTTGTCCTGGAGAGCTTGCAGAGCACTGGGGAAAGGCAGGCAGAGAATTCCCTGCTAGCACCTTCTCTGTGCCTGTTCACATTGCTTCGCAGAATCGCTTTTGTGCAGAAAACAGTAACACTTGTTCAGACGAAAGAAAGCACAGAGCCCCAGATTTTATGTTGTCCTGGAGAGCTTGCAGAGCACTGGGGAAAGGCAGGCAGAGAATTCCCTGCTAGCACCTTCTCTGTGCCTGGGAAGCAGAAGTGTTCACATTGATTGGGAGAATCGCTTTTGTGCAGAAAACAGTAACACTTGTTCAGAACAAAAGAAAGCACAGAGCCCCAGATTTTATGTTGTCCTGGAGAGATTGCAGAGCACTGGGGAAAAGCAGGCAGAGAATTCCCTGCTAGCACCTTCTCTGTGTCTGGGAAACAGAAGTGTTCCCATTGCTTCGCAGAATCGCTTTTGTGCAGAAAACAGTAACACTTGTTCAGAACGAAAGAAAGCACAGAGCCCCAGATTTGCTGTTGTCCTGGAGAGCTTGCAGAGCACTGGGGAAAGGCAGGCAGAGAATTCCCTGCTAGCACCTTCTCTGTGCCTGTTCACATTGCTTCGCAGAATCGCTTTTGTGCAGAAAACAGTAACACTTGTTCAGACGAAAGAAAGCACAGAGCCCCAGATTTTATGTTGTCCTGGAGAGCTTGCAGAGCACTGGGGAAAGGCAGGCAGAGAATTCCCTGCTAGCACCTTCTCTGTGTCTGGGTAACAGAAGTGTTCCCATTGCTTCGCAGAATCGCTTTTGTGCAGAAAACAGTAACACTTGTTCAGAACGAAAGAAAGCACAGAGCCCCAGATTTTATGTTGTCCTGGAGAGCTTGCAGAGCACTGGGGAAAGGCAGGCAGAGAATTCCCTGCTAGCACCTTCTCTGTGCCTGTTCACATTGCTTCGCTGAATCGCTTTTGTGCAGAAAACAGTAACACTTGTTCAGACGAAAGAAAGCACAGAGCCCCAGATTTTATGTTGTCCTGGAGAGCTTGCAGAGCACTGGGGAAAGGCAGGCAGAGAATTCCCTGCTAGCACCTTCTCTGTGCCTGGGAAACAGAAGTGTTCACATTGCTTCGCAGAATCGCTTTTGTGCAGAAAACAGTAACACTTGTTCAGAACGAAAGAAAGCACAGAGCCCCAGATTTTATGTTGTCCTGGAGAGCTTGCAGAGCACTGGGGAAAAGCAGGCAGAGAATTCCCTGCTAGCACCTTCTCTGTTCCTGGGAAACAGAAGTGTTCACATTGCTTCGCAGAATCGCTTTTGTGCAGAAAACAGTAACACTTGTTCAGAACGAAAGAAAGCACAGAGCCCCAGATTTTATGTTGTCCTGGAGAGCTTGCAGAGCACTGGGGAAAAGCAGGCAGAGAATTCCCTGCTAGCACCTTCTCTGTGCCTGTTCACATTGCTTCGCAGAATCGCTTTTGTGCAGAAAACAGTAACACTTGTTCAGAACAAAAGAAAGCACAGAGCCCCAGATTTTATGTTGTCCTGGAGAGCTTGCAGAGCACTGGGGAAAAGAAGGCAGAGAATTCCCTGCTAGCACCTTCTCTGTGCCTGGGAAACAGAAGTGTTCACATTGCTTCGCAGAATCGCTTTTGTGCAGAAAACAGTAACACTTGTTCAGAACGAAAGAAAGCACAGAGCCCCAGATTTTATGTTGTCCTGGAGAGCTTGCAGAGCACTGGGGAAAAGCAGGCAGAGAATTCCCTGCTAGCACCTTCTCTGTGCCTGGGAAACAGAAGTGTTCACATTGCTTCGCAGAATCGCTTTTGTGCAGAAAACAGTAACACTTGTTCAGAACGAAAGAAAGCACAGAGCCCCAGATTTGCTGTTGTCCTGGAGAGCTTGCAGAGCACTGGGGAAAGGCAGGCAGAGAATTCCCTGCTAGCACCTTCTCTGTGCCTGTTCACATTGCTTCGCAGAATCGCTTTTGTGCAGAAAACAGTAACACTTGTTCAGAACGAAAGAAAGCACAGAGCCCCAGATTTTATGTTGTCCTGGAGAGCTTGCAGAGCACTGGGGAAAAGCAGGCAGAGAATTACCTGCTAGCACCTTCTCTGTTCCTGGGAAACAGAAGTGTTCACATTGCTTCGCAGAATCGCTTTTGTGCAGAAAACAGTAACACTTGTTCAGAACGAAAGAAAGCACAGAGCCCCAGATTTGCTGTTGTCCTGGAGAGCTTGCAGAGCACTGGGGAAAGGCAGGCAGAGAATTCCCTGCTAGCACCTTCTCTGTTCCTGGGAAGCAGAAGTGTTCACATTGCTTGGCAGAATCGCTTTTGTGCAGAAAACAGTAACACTTGTTCAGAACGAAAGAAAGCACAGAGCCCCAGATTTTATGTTGTCCTGGAGAGATTGCAGAGCACTGGGGAAAAGCAGGCAGAGAATTCCCTGCTAGCACCTTCTCTGTGCCTGGGAAACAGAAGTGTTCCCATTGCTTCGCCGAATCGCTTTTGTGCAGAAAACAGTAACACTTGTTCAGAACGAAAGAAAGCACAGAGCCCCAGATTTTATGTTGTCCTGGAGAGCTTGCAGAGCACTGGGGAAAAGCAGGCAGAGAATTCCCTGCTAGCACCTTCTCTGTTCCTGGGAAACAGAAGTGTTCACATTGCTTCGCAGAATCGCTTTTGTGCAGAAAACAGTAACACTTGTTCAGAACGAAAGAAAGCACAGAGCCCCAGATTTGCTGTTGTCCTGGAGAGCTTGCAGAGCACTGGGGAAAGGCAGGCAGAGAATTCCCTGCTAGCACCTTCTCTGTGCCTGTTCACATTGCTTCGCAGAATCGCTTTTGTGCAGAAAACAGTAACACTTGTTCAGACGAAAGAAAGCACAGAGCCCCAGATTTTATGTTGTCCTGGAGAGCTTGCAGAGCACTGGGGAAAGGCAGGCAGAGAATTCCCTGCTAGCACCTTCTCTGTGTCTGGGTAACAGAAGTGTTCCCATTGCTTCGCAGAATCGCTTTTGTGCAGAAAACAGTAACACTTGTTCAGAACGAAAGAAAGCACAGAGCCCCAGATTTTATGTTGTCCTGGAGAGCTTGCAGAGCACTGGGGAAAGGCAGGCAGAGAATTCCCTGCTAGCACCTTCTCTGTGCCTGTTCACATTGCTTCGCTGAATCGCTTTTGTGCAGAAAACAGTAACACTTGTTCAGACGAAAGAAAGCACAGAGCCCCAGATTTTATGTTGTCCTGGAGAGCTTGCAGAGCACTGGGGAAAGGCAGGCAGAGAATTCCCTGCTAGCACCTTCTCTGTGCCTGGGAAACAGAAGTGTTCACATTGCTTCGCAGAATCGCTTTTGTGCAGAAAACAGTAACACTTGTTCAGAACGAAAGAAAGCACAGAGCCCCAGATTTTATGTTGTCCTGGAGAGCTTGCAGAGCACTGGGGAAAAGCAGGCAGAGAATTCCCTGCTAGCACCTTCTCTGTTCCTGGGAAACAGAAGTGTTCACATTGCTTCGCAGAATCGCTTTTGTGCAGAAAACAGTAACACTTGTTCAGAACGAAAGAAAGCACAGAGCCCCAGATTTTATGTTGTCCTGGAGAGCTTGCAGAGCACTGGGGAAAAGCAGGCAGAGAATTCCCTGCTAGCACCTTCTCTGTGCCTGTTCACATTGCTTCGCAGAATCGCTTTTGTGCAGAAAACAGTAACACTTGTTCAGAACAAAAGAAAGCACAGAGCCCCAGATTTTATGTTGTCCTGGAGAGCTTGCAGAGCACTGGGGAAAAGAAGGCAGAGAATTCCCTGCTAGCACCTTCTCTGTGCCTGGGAAACAGAAGTGTTCACATTGCTTCGCAGAATCGCTTTTGTGCAGAAAACAGTAACACTTGTTCAGAACGAAAGAAAGCACAGAGCCCCAGATTTTATGTTGTCCTGGAGAGCTTGCAGAGCACTGGGGAAAAGCAGGCAGAGAATTCCCTGCTAGCACCTTCTCTGTGCCTGGGAAACAGAAGTGTTCACATTGCTTCGCAGAATCGCTTTTGTGCAGAAAACAGTAACACTTGTTCAGAACGAAAGAAAGCACAGAGCCCCAGATTTGCTGTTGTCCTGGAGAGCTTGCAGAGCACTGGGGAAAGGCAGGCAGAGAATTCCCTGCTAGCACCTTCTCTGTGCCTGTTCACATTGCTTCGCAGAATCGCTTTTGTGCAGAAAACAGTAACACTTGTTCAGAACGAAAGAAAGCACAGAGCCCCAGATTTTATGTTGTCCTGGAGAGCTTGCAGAGCACTGGGGAAAAGCAGGCAGAGAATTACCTGCTAGCACCTTCTCTGTTCCTGGGAAACAGAAGTGTTCACATTGCTTCGCAGAATCGCTTTTGTGCAGAAAACAGTAACACTTGTTCAGAACGAAAGAAAGCACAGAGCCCCAGATTTGCTGTTGTCCTGGAGAGCTTGCAGAGCACTGGGGAAAGGCAGGCAGAGAATTCCCTGCTAGCACGTTCTCTGTTCCTGGGAAGCAGAAGTGTTCACATTGCTTGGCAGAATCGCTTTTGTGCAGAAAACAGTAACACTTGTTCAGAACGAAAGAAAGCACAGAGCCCCAGATTTTATGTTGTCCTGGAGAGATTGCAGAGCACTGGGGAAAAGCAGGCAGAGAATTCCCTGCTAGCACCTTCTCTGTGCCTGGGAAACAGAAGTGTTCCCATTGCTTCGCCGAATCGCTTTTGTGCAGAAAACAGTAACACTTGTTCAGAACGAAAGAAAGCACAGAGCCCCAGATTTTATGTTGTCCTGGAGAGCTTGCAGAGCACTGGGGAAAAGCAGGCAGAGAATTCCCTGCTAGCACCTTCTCTGTTCCTGGGAAACAGAAGTGTTCACATTGCTTCGCAGAATCGCTTTTGTGCAGAAAACAGTAACACTTGTTCAGAACGAAAGAAAGCACAGAGCCCCAGATTTTATGTTGTCCTGGAGAGCTTGCAGAGCACTGGGGAAAAGCAGGCAGAGAATTCCCTGCTAGCACCTTCTCTGTGCCTGTTCACATTGCTTCGCAGAATCGCTTTTGTGCAGAAAACAGTAACACTTGTTCAGAACGAAAGAAAGCACAGAGCCCCAGATTTTATGTTGTCCTGGAGAGCTTGCAGAGCACTGGGGAAAAGCAGGCAGAGAATTCCCTGCTAGCACCTTCTCTGTGCCTGGGAAACAGAAGTGTTCCCATTGCTTCGCAGAATCGCTTTTGTGCAGAAAACAGTAACACTTGTTCAGAACGAAAGAAAGCACAGAGCCCCAGATTTGCTGTTGTCCTGGAGAGCTTGCAGAGCACTGGGGAAAGGCAGGCAGAGAATTCCCTGCTAGCACCTTCTCTGTGCCTGTTCACATTGCTTCGCAGAATCGCTTTTGTGCAGAAAACAGTAACACTTGTTCAGACGAAAGAAAGCACAGAGCCCCAGATTTTATGTTGTCCTGGAGAGCTTGCAGAGCACTGGGGAAAGGCAGGCAGAGAATTCCCTGCTAGCACCTTCTCTGTGCCTGGGAAGCAGAAGTGTTCACATTGATTGGGAGAATCGCTTTTGTGCAGAAAACAGTAACACTTGTTCAGAACAAAAGAAAGCACAGAGCCCCAGATTTTATGCTGTCCTGGAGAGATTGCAGAGCACTGGGGAAAAGCAGGCAGAGAATTCCCTGCTAGCACCTTCTCTGTGTCTGGGTAACAGAAGTGTTCCCATTGCTTCGCAGAATCGCTTTTGTGCAGAAAACAGTAACACTTGTTCAGAACGAAAGAAAGCACAGAGCCCCAGATTTTATGTTGTCCTGGAGAGCTTGCAGAGCACTGGGGAAAAGCAGGCAGAGAATTCCCTGCTAGCACCTTCTCTGTGCCTGTTCACATTGCTTCGCAGAATCGCTTTTGTGCAGAAAACAGTAACACTTGTTCAGAACAAAAGAAAGCACAGAGCCCCAGATTTTATGTTGTCCTGGAGAGCTTGCAGAGCACTGGGGAAAAGAAGGCAGAGAATTCCCTGCTAGCACCTTCTCTGTGCCTGGGAAACAGAAGTGTTCACATTGCTTCGCAGAATCGCTTTTGTGCAGAAAACAGTAACACTTGTTCAGAACGAAAGAAAGCACAGAGCCCCAGATTTTATGTTGTCCTGGAGAGCTTGCAGAGCACTGGGGAAAGGCAGGCAGAGAATTCCCTGCTAGCACCTTCTCTGTGCCTGGGAAACAGAAGTGTTCACATTGCTTCGCAGAATCGCTTTTGTGCAGAAAACAGTAACACTTGTTCAGAACGAAAGAAAGCACAGAGCCCCAGATTTTATGTTGTCCTGGAGAGCTTGCAGAGCACTGGGGAAAAGCAGGCAGAGAATTCCCTGCTAGCACCTTCTCTGTTCCTGGGAAACAGAAGTGTTCACATTGCTTCGCAGAATAGCTTTTGTGCAGAAAACAGTAACACTTGTTCAGAACGAAAGAAAGCACAGAGCCCCAGATTTTATGTTGTCCTGGAGAGCTTGCAGAGCACTGGGGAAAAGCAGGCAGAGAATTCCCTGCTAGCACCTTCTCTGTGCCTGTTCACATTGCTTCGCAGAATCGCTTTTGTGCAGAAAACAGTAACACTTGTTCAGAACAAAAGAAAGCACAGAGCCCCAGATTTTATGTTGTCCTGGAGAGCTTGCAGAGCACTGGGGAAAAGCAGGCAGAGAATTCCCTGCTAGCACCTTCTCTGTGCCTGGGAAACAGAAGTGTTCACATTGCTTCGCAGAATCGCTTTTGTGCAGAAAACAGTAACACTTGTTCAGAACGAAAGAAAGCACAGAGCCCCAGATTTTATGTTGTCCTGGAGAGCTTGCAGAGCACTGGGGAAAAGCAGGCAGAGAATTCCCTGCTAGCACCTTCTCTGTTCCTGGGAAACAGAAGTGTTCACATTGCTTCGCAGAATCGCTTTTGTGCAGAAAACAGTAACACTTGTTCAGAACGAAAGAAAGCACAGAGCCCCAGATTTGCTGTTGTCCTGGAGAGCTTGCAGAGCACTGGGGAAAGGCAGGCAGAGAATTCCCTGCTAGCACCTTCTCTGTGCCTGTTCACATTGCTTCGCAGAATCGCTTTCGTGCAGAAAACAGTAACACTTGTTCAGAACGAAAGAAAGCACAGAGCCCCAGATTTGCTGTTGTCCTGGAGAGCTTGCAGAGCACTGGGGAAAGGCAGGCAGAGAATTCCCTGCTAGCACCTTCTCTGTGCCTGGGAAGCAGAAGTGTTCACATTGCTTGGCAGAATCGCTTTTGTGCAGAAAACAGTAACACTTGTTCAGAACGAAAGAAAGCACAGAGCCCCAGATTTTATGTTGTCCTGGAGAGCTTGCAGAGCACTGGGGAAAAGCAGGCAGAGAATTCCCTGCTAGCACCTTCTCTGTGCCTGTTCACATTGCTTCGCTGAATCGCTTTTGTGCAGAAAACAGTAACACTTGTTCAGACGAAAGAAAGCACAGAGCCCCAGATTTTATGTTGTCCTGGAGAGCTTGCAGAGCACTGGGGAAAGGCAGGCAGAGAATTCCCTGCTAGCACCTTCTCTGTGCCTGGGAAGCAGAAGTGTTCACATTGCTTGGCAGAATCGCTTTTGTGCAGAAAACAGTAACACTTGTTCAGAACGAAAGAAAGCACAGAGCCCCAGATTTTATGTTGTCCTGGAGAGATTGCAGAGCACTGGGGAAAAGCAGGCAGAGAATTCCCTGCTAGCACCTTCTCTGTGTCTGGGAAACAGAAGTGTTCCCATTGCTTCGCCGAATCGCTTTTGTGCAGAAAACAGTAACACTTGTTCAGAACGAAAGAAAGCACAGAGCCCCAGATTTTATGTTGTCCTGGAGAGCTTGCAGAGCACTGGGGAAAAGCAGGCAGAGAATTCCCTGCTAGCACCTTCTCTGTGCCTGTTCACATTGCTTCGCAGAATCGCTTTTGTGCAGAAAACAGTAACACTTGTTCAGAACAAAAGAAAGCACAGAGCCCCAGATTTTATGTTGTCCTGGAGAGCTTGCAGAGCACTGGGGAAAAGCAGGCAGAGAATTCCCTGCTAGCACCTTCTCTGTGCCTGGGAAACAGAAGTGTTCCCATTGCTTCGCAGAATCGCTTTTGTGCAGAAAACAGTAACACTTGTTCAGAACGAAAGAAAGCACAGAGCCCCAGATTTTATGTTGTCCTGGAGAGCTTGCAGAGCACTGGGGAAAGGCAGGCAGAGAATTCCCTGCTAGCACCTTCTCTGTGCCTGTTCACATTGCTTCGCAGAATCGCTTTTGTGCAGAAAACAGTAACACTTGTTCAGACGAAAGAAAGCACAGAGCCCCAGATTTTATGTTGTCCTGGAGAGCTTGCAGAGCACTGGGGAAAGGCAGGCAGAGAATTCCCTGCTAGCACCTTCTCTGTGCCTGGGAAGCAGAAGTGTTCACATTGATTGGGAGAATCGCTTTTGTGCAGAAAACAGTAACACTTGTTCAGAACAAAAGAAAGCACAGAGCCCCAGATTTTATGTTGTCCTGGAGAGATTGCAGAGCACTGGGGAAAAGCAGGCAGAGAATTCCCTGCTAGCACCTTCTCTGTGTCTGGGAAACAGAAGTGTTCCCATTGCTTCGCAGAATCGCTTTTGTGCAGAAAACAGTAACACTTGTTCAGAACGAAAGAAAGCACAGAGCCCCAGATTTGCTGTTGTCCTGGAGAGCTTGCAGAGCACTGGGGAAAGGCAGGCAGAGAATTCCCTGCTAGCACCTTCTCTGTGCCTGTTCACATTGCTTCGCAGAATCGCTTTTGTGCAGAAAACAGTAACACTTGTTCAGACGAAAGAAAGCACAGAGCCCCAGATTTTATGTTGTCCTGGAGAGCTTGCAGAGCACTGGGGAAAGGCAGGCAGAGAATTCCCTGCTAGCACCTTCTCTGTGTCTGGGTAACAGAAGTGTTCCCATTGCTTCGCAGAATCGCTTTTGTGCAGAAAACAGTAACACTTGTTCAGAACGAAAGAAAGCACAGAGCCCCAGATTTTATGTTGTCCTGGAGAGCTTGCAGAGCACTGGGGAAAGGCAGGCAGAGAATTCCCTGCTAGCACCTTCTCTGTGCCTGTTCACATTGCTTCGCTGAATCGCTTTTGTGCAGAAAACAGTAACACTTGTTCAGACGAAAGAAAGCACAGAGCCCCAGATTTTATGTTGTCCTGGAGAGATTGCAGAGCACTGGGGAAAGGCAGGCAGAGAATTCCCTCCTAGCACCTTCTCTGTGCCTGGGAAACAGAAGTGTTCACATTGCTTCGCAGAATCGCTTTTGTGCAGAAAACAGTAACACTTGTTCACAACGAAAGAAAGCACAGAGCCCCAGATTTTATGTTGTCCTGGAGAGCTTGCAGAGCACTGGGGAAAAGCAGGCAGAGAATTCCCTGCTAGCACCTTCTCTGTTCCTGGGAAACAGAAGTGTTCACATTGCTTCGCAGAATCGCTTTTGTGCAGAAAACAGTAACACTTGTTCAGAACGAAAGAAAGCACAGAGCCCCAGATTTTATGTTGTCCTGGAGAGCTTGCAGAGCACTGGGGAAAAGCAGGCAGAGAATTCCCTGCTAGCACCTTCTCTGTGCCTGTTCACATTGCTTCGCAGAATCGCTTTTGTGCAGAAAACAGTAACACTTGTTCAGAACAAAAGAAAGCACAGAGCCCCAGATTTTATGTTGTCCTGGAGAGCTTGCAGAGCACTGGGGAAAAGAAGGCAGAGAATTCCCTGCTAGCACCTTCTCTGTGCCTGGGAAACAGAAGTGTTCACATTGCTTCGCAGAATCGCTTTTGTGCAGAAAACAGTAACACTTGTTCAGAACGAAAGAAAGCACAGAGCCCCAGATTTTATGTTGTCCTGGAGAGCTTGCAGAGCACTGGGGAAAAGCAGGCAGAGAATTCCCTGCTAGCACCTTCTCTGTGCCTGGGAAACAGAAGTGTTCACATTGCTTCGCAGAATCGCTTTTGTGCAGAAAACAGTAACACTTGTTCAGAACGAAAGAAAGCACAGAGCCCCAGATTTGCTGTTGTCCTGGAGAGCTTGCAGAGCACTGGGGAAAGGCAGGCAGAGAATTCCCTGCTAGCACCTTCTCTGTGCCTGTTCACATTGCTTCGCAGAATCGCTTTTGTGCAGAAAACAGTAACACTTGTTCAGAACGAAAGAAAGCACAGAGCCCCAGATTTTATGTTGTCCTGGAGAGCTTGAGAGCACTGGGGAAAAGCAGGCAGAGAATTCCCTGCTAGCACCTTCTCTGTTCCTGGGAAACAGAAGTGTTCACATTGCTTCGCAGAATCGCTTTTGTGCAGAAAACAGTAACACTTGTTCAGAACGAAAGAAAGCACAGAGCCCCAGATTTGCTGTTGTCCTGGAGAGCTTGCAGAGCACTGGGGAAAGGCAGGCAGAGAATTCCCTGCTAGCACGTTCTCTGTTCCTGGGAAGCAGAAGTGTTCACATTGCTTGGCAGAATCGCTTTTGTGCAGAAAACAGTAACACTTGTTCAGAACGAAAGAAAGCACAGAGCCCCAGATTTTATGTTGTCCTGGAGAGATTGCAGAGCACTGGGGAAAAGCAGGCAGAGAATTCCCTGCTAGCACCTTCTCTGTGTCTGGGAAACAGAAGTGTTCCCATTGCTTCGCCGAATCGCTTTTGTGCAGAAAACAGTAACACTTGTTCAGAACGACAGAAAGCACAGAGCCCCAGATTTTATGTTGTCCTGGAGAGCTTGCAGAGCACTGGGGAAAAGCAGGCAGAGAATTCCCTGCTAGCACCTTCTCTGTTCCTGGGAAACAGAAGTGTTCACATTGCTTCGCAGAATCGCTTTTGTGCAGAAAACAGTAACACTTGTTCAGAACGAAAGAAAGCACAGAGCCCCAGATTTTATGTTGTCCTGGAGAGCTTGCAGAGCACTGGGGAAAAGCAGGCAGAGAATTCCCTGCTAGCACCTTCTCTGTGCCTGTTCACATTGCTTCGCAGAATCGCTTTTGTGCAGAAAACAGTAACACTTGTTCAGAACGAAAGAAAGCACAGAGCCCCAGATTTTATGTTGTCCTGGAGAGCTTGCAGAGCACTGGGGAAAAGCAGGCAGAGAATTCCCTGCTAGCACCTTCTCTGTGCCTGGGAAACAGAAGTGTTCCCATTGCTTCGCAGAATCGCTTTTGTGCAGAAAACAGTAACACTTGTTCAGAACGAAAGAAAGCACAGAGCCCCAGATTTGCTGTTGTCCTGGAGAGCTTGCAGAGCACTGGGGAAAGGCAGGCAGAGAATTCCCTGCTAGCACCTTCTCTGTGCCTGTTCACATTGCTTCGCAGAATCGCTTTTGTGCAGAAAACAGTAACACTTGTTCAGACGAAAGAAAGCACAGAGCCCCAGATTTTATGTTGTCCTGGAGAGCTTGCAGAGCACTGGGGAAAGGCAGGCAGAGAATTCCCTGCTAGCACCTTCTCTGTGCCTGGGAAGCAGAAGTGTTCACATTGATTGGGAGAATCGCTTTTGTGCAGAAAACAGTAACACTTGTTCAGAACAAAAGAAAGCACAGAGCCCCAGATTTTATGCTGTCCTGGAGAGATTGCAGAGCACTGGGGAAAAGCAGGCAGAGAATTCCCTGCTAGCACCTTCTCTGTGTCTGGGTAACAGAAGTGTTCCCATTGCTTCGCAGAATCGCTTTTGTGCAGAAAACAGTAACACTTGTTCAGAACGAAAGAAAGCACAGAGCCCCAGATTTTATGTTGTCCTGGAGAGCTTGCAGAGCACTGGGGAAAAGCAGGCAGAGAATTCCCTGCTAGCACCTTCTCTGTGCCTGTTCACATTGCTTCGCAGAATCGCTTTTGTGCAGAAAACAGTAACACTTGTTCAGAACAAAAGAAAGCACAGAGCCCCAGATTTTATGTTGTCCTGGAGAGCTTGCAGAGCACTGGGGAAAAGAAGGCAGAGAATTCCCTGCTAGCACCTTCTCTGTGCCTGGGAAACAGAAGTGTTCACATTGCTTCGCAGAATCGCTTTTGTGCAGAAAACAGTAACACTTGTTCAGAACGAAAGAAAGCACAGAGCCCCAGATTTTATGTTGTCCTGGAGAGCTTGCAGAGCACTGGGGAAAGGCAGGCAGAGAATTCCCTGCTAGCACCTTCTCTGTGCCTGGGAAACAGAAGTGTTCACATTGCTTCGCAGAATCGCTTTTGTGCAGAAAACAGTAACACTTGTTCAGAACGAAAGAAAGCACAGAGCCCCAGATTTTATGTTGTCCTGGAGAGCTTGCAGAGCACTGGGGAAAAGCAGGCAGAGAATTCCCTGCTAGCACCTTCTCTGTTCCTGGGAAACAGAAGTGTTCACATTGCTTCGCCGAATCGCTTTTGTGCAGAAAACAGTAACACTTGTTCAGAACGAAAGAAAGCACAGAGCCCCAGATTTTATGTTGTCCTGGAGAGCTTGCAGAGCACTGGGGAAAAGCAGGCAGAGAATTCCCTGCTAGCACCTTCTCTGTGCCTGTTCACATTGCTTCGCAGAATCGCTTTTGTGCAGAAAACAGTAACACTTGTTCAGAACAAAAGAAAGCACAGAGCCCCAGATTTTATGTTGTCCTGGAGAGCTTGCAGAGCACTGGGGAAAAGCAGGCAGAGAATTCCCTGCTAGCACCTTCTCTGTGCCTGGGAAACAGAAGTGTTCACATTGCTTCGCAGAATCGCTTTTGTGCAGAAAACAGTAACACTTGTTCAGAACGAAAGAAAGCACAGAGCCCCAGATTTTATGTTGTCCTGGAGAGCTTGCAGAGCACTGGGGAAAAGCAGGCAGAGAATTCCCTGCTAGCACCTTCTCTGTGCCTGGGAAACAGAAGTGTTCCCATTGCTTCGCAGAATCGCTTTTGTGCAGAAAACAGTAACACTTGTTCAGAACGAAAGAAAGCACAGAGCCCCAGATTTGCTGTTGTCCTGGAGAGCTTGCAGAGCACTGGGGAAAGGCAGGCAGAGAATTCCCTGCTAGCACCTTCTCTGTGCCTGTTCACATTGCTTCGCAGAATCGCTTTTGTGCAGAAAACAGTAACACTTGTTCAGAACGAAAGAAAGCACAGAGCCCCAGATTTTATGTTGTCCTGGAGAGCTTGCAGAGCACTGGGGAAAAGCAGGCAGAGAATTACCTGCTAGCACCTTCTCTGTTCCTGGGAAACAGAAGTGTTCACATTGCTTCGCAGAATCGCTTTTGTGCAGAAAACAGTAACACTTGTTCAGAACGAAAGAAAGCACAGAGCCCCAGATTTGCTGTTGTCCTGGAGAGCTTGCAGAGCACTGGGGAAAGGCAGGCAGAGAATTCCCTGCTAGCACCTTCTCTGTGCCTGGGAAGCAGAAGTGTTCACATTGCTTGGCAGAATCGCTTTTGTGCAGAAAACAGTAACACTTGTTCAGAACGAAAGAAAGCACAGAGCCCCAGATTTTATGTTGTCCTGGAGAGATTGCAGAGCACTGGGGAAAAGCAGGCAGAGAATTCCCTGCTAGCACCTTCTCTGTGCCTGGGAAACAGAAGTGTTCCCATTGCTTCGCCGAATCGCTTTTGTGCAGAAAACAGTAACACTTGTTCAGAACGAAAGAAAGCACAGAGCCCCAGATTTTATGTTGTCCTGGAGAGCTTGCAGAGCACTGGGGAAAAGCAGGCAGAGAATTCCCTGCTAGCACCTTCTCTGTTCCTGGGAAACAGAAGTGTTCACATTGCTTCGCAGAATCGCTTTTGTGCAGAAAACAGTAACACTTGTTCAGACGAAAGAAAGCACAGAGCCCCAGATTTTATGTTGTCCTGGAGAGCTTGCAGAGCACTGGGGAAAGGCAGGCAGAGAATTCCCTGCTAGCACCTTCTCTGTGCCTGGGAAGCAGAAGTGTTCACATTGATTGGGAGAATCGCTTTTGTGCAGAAAACAGTAACACTTGTTCAGAACAAAAGAAAGCACAGAGCCCCAGATTTTATGTTGTCCTGGAGAGATTGCAGAGCACTGGGGAAAAGCAGGCAGAGAATTCCCTGCTAGCACCTTCTCTGTGTCTGGGAAACAGAAGTGTTCCCATTGCTTCGCAGAATCGCTTTTGTGCAGAAAACAGTAACACTTGTTCAGAACGAAAGAAAGCACAGAGCCCCAGATTTGCTGTTGTCCTGGAGAGCTTGCAGAGCACTGGGGAAAGGCAGGCAGAGAATTCCCTGCTAGCACCTTCTCTGTGCCTGTTCACATTGCTTCGCAGAATCGCTTTTGTGCAGAAAACAGTAACACTTGTTCAGACGAAAGAAAGCACAGAGCCCCAGATTTTATGTTGTCCTGGAGAGCTTGCAGAGCACTGGGGAAAGGCAGGCAGAGAATTCCCTGCTAGCACCTTCTCTGTGTCTGGGTAACAGAAGTGTTCCCATTGCTTCGCAGAATCGCTTTTGTGCAGAAAACAGTAACACTTGTTCAGAACGAAAGAAAGCACAGAGCCCCAGATTTTATGTTGTCCTGGAGAGCTTGCAGAGCACTGGGGAAAGGCAGGCAGAGAATTCCCTGCTAGCACCTTCTCTGTGCCTGTTCACATTGCTTCGCTGAATCGCTTTTGTGCAGAAAACAGTAACACTTGTTCAGACGAAAGAAAGCACAGAGCCCCAGATTTTATGTTGTCCTGGAGAGATTGCAGAGCACTGGGGAAAGGCAGGCAGAGAATTCCCTCCTAGCACCTTCTCTGTGCCTGGGAAACAGAAGTGTTCACATTGCTTCGCAGAATCGCTTTTGTGCAGAAAACAGTAACACTTGTTCACAACGAAAGAAAGCACAGAGCCCCAGATTTTATGTTGTCCTGGAGAGCTTGCAGAGCACTGGGGAAAAGCAGGCAGAGAATTCCCTGCTAGCACCTTCTCTGTTCCTGGGAAACAGAAGTGTTCACATTGCTTCGCAGAATCGCTTTTGTGCAGAAAACAGTAACACTTGTTCAGAACGAAAGAAAGCACAGAGCCCCAGATTTTATGTTGTCCTGGAGAGCTTGCAGAGCACTGGGGAAAAGCAGGCAGAGAATTCCCTGCTAGCACCTTCTCTGTGCCTGTTCACATTGCTTCGCAGAATCGCTTTTGTGCAGAAAACAGTAACACTTGTTCAGAACAAAAGAAAGCACAGAGCCCCAGATTTTATGTTGTCCTGGAGAGCTTGCAGAGCACTGGGGAAAAGAAGGCAGAGAATTCCCTGCTAGCACCTTCTCTGTGCCTGGGAAACAGAAGTGTTCACATTGCTTCGCAGAATCGCTTTTGTGCAGAAAACAGTAACACTTGTTCAGAACGAAAGAAAGCACAGAGCCCCAGATTTTATGTTGTCCTGGAGAGCTTGCAGAGCACTGGGGAAAAGCAGGCAGAGAATTCCCTGCTAGCACCTTCTCTGTGCCTGGGAAACAGAAGTGTTCACATTGCTTCGCAGAATCGCTTTTGTGCAGAAAACAGTAACACTTGTTCAGAACGAAAGAAAGCACAGAGCCCCAGATTTGCTGTTGTCCTGGAGAGCTTGCAGAGCACTGGGGAAAGGCAGGCAGAGAATTCCCTGCTAGCACCTTCTCTGTGCCTGTTCACATTGCTTCGCAGAATCGCTTTTGTGCAGAAAACAGTAACACTTGTTCAGAACGAAAGAAAGCACAGAGCCCCAGATTTTATGTTGTCCTGGAGAGCTTGAGAGCACTGGGGAAAAGCAGGCAGAGAATTCCCTGCTAGCACCTTCTCTGTTCCTGGGAAACAGAAGTGTTCACATTGCTTCGCAGAATCGCTTTTGTGCAGAAAACAGTAACACTTGTTCAGAACGAAAGAAAGCACAGAGCCCCAGATTTGCTGTTGTCCTGGAGAGCTTGCAGAGCACTGGGGAAAGGCAGGCAGAGAATTCCCTGCTAGCACGTTCTCTGTTCCTGGGAAGCAGAAGTGTTCACATTGCTTGGCAGAATCGCTTTTGTGCAGAAAACAGTAACACTTGTTCAGAACGAAAGAAAGCACAGAGCCCCAGATTTTATGTTGTCCTGGAGAGATTGCAGAGCACTGGGGAAAAGCAGGCAGAGAATTCCCTGCTAGCACCTTCTCTGTGTCTGGGAAACAGAAGTGTTCCCATTGCTTCGCCGAATCGCTTTTGTGCAGAAAACAGTAACACTTGTTCAGAACGACAGAAAGCACAGAGCCCCAGATTTTATGTTGTCCTGGAGAGCTTGCAGAGCACTGGGGAAAAGCAGGCAGAGAATTCCCTGCTAGCACCTTCTCTGTTCCTGGGAAACAGAAGTGTTCACATTGCTTCGCAGAATCGCTTTTGTGCAGAAAACAGTAACACTTGTTCAGAACGAAAGAAAGCACAGAGCCCCAGATTTTATGTTGTCCTGGAGAGCTTGCAGAGCACTGGGGAAAAGCAGGCAGAGAATTCCCTGCTAGCACCTTCTCTGTGCCTGTTCACATTGCTTCGCAGAATCGCTTTTGTGCAGAAAACAGTAACACTTGTTCAGAACGAAAGAAAGCACAGAGCCCCAGATTTTATGTTGTCCTGGAGAGCTTGCAGAGCACTGGGGAAAAGCAGGCAGAGAATTCCCTGCTAGCACCTTCTCTGTGCCTGGGAAACAGAAGTGTTCCCATTGCTTCGCAGAATCGCTTTTGTGCAGAAAACAGTAACACTTGTTCAGAACGAAAGAAAGCACAGAGCCCCAGATTTGCTGTTGTCCTGGAGAGCTTGCAGAGCACTGGGGAAAGGCAGGCAGAGAATTCCCTGCTAGCACCTTCTCTGTGCCTGTTCACATTGCTTCGCAGAATCGCTTTTGTGCAGAAAACAGTAACACTTGTTCAGACGAAAGAAAGCACAGAGCCCCAGATTTTATGTTGTCCTGGAGAGCTTGCAGAGCACTGGGGAAAGGCAGGCAGAGAATTCCCTGCTAGCACCTTCTCTGTGCCTGGGAAGCAGAAGTGTTCACATTGATTGGGAGAATCGCTTTTGTGCAGAAAACAGTAACACTTGTTCAGAACAAAAGAAAGCACAGAGCCCCAGATTTTATGCTGTCCTGGAGAGATTGCAGAGCACTGGGGAAAAGCAGGCAGAGAATTCCCTGCTAGCACCTTCTCTGTGTCTGGGTAACAGAAGTGTTCCCATTGCTTCGCAGAATCGCTTTTGTGCAGAAAACAGTAACACTTGTTCAGAACGAAAGAAAGCACAGAGCCCCAGATTTTATGTTGTCCTGGAGAGCTTGCAGAGCACTGGGGAAAAGCAGGCAGAGAATTCCCTGCTAGCACCTTCTCTGTGCCTGTTCACATTGCTTCGCAGAATCGCTTTTGTGCAGAAAACAGTAACACTTGTTCAGAACAAAAGAAAGCACAGAGCCCCAGATTTTATGTTGTCCTGGAGAGCTTGCAGAGCACTGGGGAAAAGAAGGCAGAGAATTCCCTGCTAGCACCTTCTCTGTGCCTGGGAAACAGAAGTGTTCACATTGCTTCGCAGAATCGCTTTTGTGCAGAAAACAGTAACACTTGTTCAGAACGAAAGAAAGCACAGAGCCCCAGATTTTATGTTGTCCTGGAGAGCTTGCAGAGCACTGGGGAAAGGCAGGCAGAGAATTCCCTGCTAGCACCTTCTCTGTGCCTGGGAAACAGAAGTGTTCACATTGCTTCGCAGAATCGCTTTTGTGCAGAAAACAGTAACACTTGTTCAGAACGAAAGAAAGCACAGAGCCCCAGATTTTATGTTGTCCTGGAGAGCTTGCAGAGCACTGGGGAAAAGCAGGCAGAGAATTCCCTGCTAGCACCTTCTCTGTTCCTGGGAAACAGAAGTGTTCACATTGCTTCGCCGAATCGCTTTTGTGCAGAAAACAGTAACACTTGTTCAGAACGAAAGAAAGCACAGAGCCCCAGATTTTATGTTGTCCTGGAGAGCTTGCAGAGCACTGGGGAAAAGCAGGCAGAGAATTCCCTGCTAGCACCTTCTCTGTGCCTGTTCACATTGCTTCGCAGAATCGCTTTTGTGCAGAAAACAGTAACACTTGTTCAGAACAAAAGAAAGCACAGAGCCCCAGATTTTATGTTGTCCTGGAGAGCTTGCAGAGCACTGGGGAAAAGCAGGCAGAGAATTCCCTGCTAGCACCTTCTCTGTGCCTGGGAAACAGAAGTGTTCACATTGCTTCGCAGAATCGCTTTTGTGCAGAAAACAGTAACACTTGTTCAGAACGAAAGAAAGCACAGAGCCCCAGATTTTATGTTGTCCTGGAGAGCTTGCAGAGCACTGGGGAAAAGCAGGCAGAGAATTCCCTGCTAGCACCTTCTCTGTGCCTGGGAAACAGAAGTGTTCCCATTGCTTCGCAGAATCGCTTTTGTGCAGAAAACAGTAACACTTGTTCAGAACGAAAGAAAGCACAGAGCCCCAGATTTGCTGTTGTCCTGGAGAGCTTGCAGAGCACTGGGGAAAGGCAGGCAGAGAATTCCCTGCTAGCACCTTCTCTGTGCCTGTTCACATTGCTTCGCAGAATCGCTTTTGTGCAGAAAACAGTAACACTTGTTCAGAACGAAAGAAAGCACAGAGCCCCAGATTTTATGTTGTCCTGGAGAGCTTGCAGAGCACTGGGGAAAAGCAGGCAGAGAATTACCTGCTAGCACCTTCTCTGTTCCTGGGAAACAGAAGTGTTCACATTGCTTCGCAGAATCGCTTTTGTGCAGAAAACAGTAACACTTGTTCAGAACGAAAGAAAGCACAGAGCCCCAGATTTGCTGTTGTCCTGGAGAGCTTGCAGAGCACTGGGGAAAGGCAGGCAGAGAATTCCCTGCTAGCACCTTCTCTGTGCCTGGGAAGCAGAAGTGTTCACATTGCTTGGCAGAATCGCTTTTGTGCAGAAAACAGTAACACTTGTTCAGAACGAAAGAAAGCACAGAGCCCCAGATTTTATGTTGTCCTGGAGAGATTGCAGAGCACTGGGGAAAAGCAGGCAGAGAATTCCCTGCTAGCACCTTCTCTGTGCCTGGGAAACAGAAGTGTTCCCATTGCTTCGCCGAATCGCTTTTGTGCAGAAAACAGTAACACTTGTTCAGAACGAAAGAAAGCACAGAGCCCCAGATTTTATGTTGTCCTGGAGAGCTTGCAGAGCACTGGGGAAAAGCAGGCAGAGAATTCCCTGCTAGCACCTTCTCTGTTCCTGGGAAACAGAAGTGTTCACATTGCTTCGCAGAATCGCTTTTGTGCAGAAAACAGTAACACTTGTTCAGAACGAAAGAAAGCACAGAGCCCCAGATTTTATGTTGTCCTGGAGAGCTTGCAGAGCACTGGGGAAAAGCAGGCAGAGAATTCCCTGCTAGCACCTTCTCTGTGCCTGTTCACATTGCTTCGCAGAATCGCTTTTGTGCAGAAAACAGTAACACTTGTTCAGAACGAAAGAAAGCACAGAGCCCCAGATTTTATGTTGTCCTGGAGAGCTTGCAGAGCACTGGGGAAAAGCAGGCAGAGAATTCCCTGCTAGCACCTTCTCTGTGCCTGGGAAACAGAAGTGTTCCCATTGCTTCGCAGAATCGCTTTTGTGCAGAAAACAGTAACACTTGTTCAGAACGAAAGAAAGCACAGAGCCCCAGATTTGCTGTTGTCCTGGAGAGCTTGCAGAGCACTGGGGAAAGGCAGGCAGAGAATTCCCTGCTAGCACCTTCTCTGTGCCTGTTCACATTGCTTCGCAGAATCGCTTTTGTGCAGAAAACAGTAACACTTGTTCAGACGAAAGAAAGCACAGAGCCCCAGATTTTATGTTGTCCTGGAGAGCTTGCAGAGCACTGGGGAAAGGCAGGCAGAGAATTCCCTGCTAGCACCTTCTCTGTGCCTGGGAAGCAGAAGTGTTCACATTGATTGGGAGAATCGCTTTTGTGCAGAAAACAGTAACACTTGTTCAGAACAAAAGAAAGCACAGAGCCCCAGATTTTATGCTGTCCTGGAGAGATTGCAGAGCACTGGGGAAAAGCAGGCAGAGAATTCCCTGCTAGCACCTTCTCTGTGTCTGGGTAACAGAAGTGTTCCCATTGCTTCGCAGAATCGCTTTTGTGCAGAAAACAGTAACACTTGTTCAGAACGAAAGAAAGCACAGAGCCCCAGATTTTATGTTGTCCTGGAGAGCTTGCAGAGCACTGGGGAAAAGAAGGCAGAGAATTCCCTGCTAGCACCTTCTCTGTGTCTGGGAAACAGAAGTGTTCACATTGCTTCGCAGAATCGCTTTTGTGCAGAAAACAGTAACACTTGTTCAGAACGAAAGAAAGCACAGAGCCCCAGATTTTATGTTGTCCTGGAGAGCTTGCAGAGCACTGGGGAAAGGCAGGCAGAGAATTCCCTGCTAGCACCTTCTCTGTGCCTGGGAAACAGAAGTGTTCACATTGCTTCGCAGAATCGCTTTTGTGCAGAAAACAGTAACACTTGTTCAGAACGAAAGAAAGCACAGAGCCCCAGATTTTATGTTGTCCTGGAGAGCTTGCAGAGCACTGGGGAAAAGCAGGCAGAGAATTCCCTGCTAGCACCTTCTCTGTTCCTGGGAAACAGAAGTGTTCACATTGCTTCGCAGAATAGCTTTTGTGCAGAAAACAGTAACACTTGTTCAGAACGAAAGAAAGCACAGAGCCCCAGATTTTATGTTGTCCTGGAGAGCTTGCAGAGCACTGGGGAAAAGCAGGCAGAGAATTCCCTGCTAGCACCTTCTCTGTGCCTGTTCACATTGCTTCGCAGAATCGCTTTTGTGCAGAAAACAGTAACACTTGTTCAGAACAAAAGAAAGCACAGAGCCCCAGATTTTATGTTGTCCTGGAGAGCTTGCAGAGCACTGGGGAAAAGCAGGCAGAGAATTCCCTGCTAGAACCTTCTCTGTGCCTGGGAAACAGAAGTGTTCACATTGCTTCGCAGAATCGCTTTTGTGCAGAAAACAGTAACACTTGTTCAGAACGAAAGAAAGCACAGAGCCCCAGATTTTATGTTGTCCTGGAGAGCTTGCAGAGCACTGGGGAAAAGCAGGCAGAGAATTCCCTGCTAGCACCTTCTCTGTGTCTGGGAAACAGAAGTGTTCCCATTGCTTCGCCGAATCGCTTTTGTGCAGAAAACAGTAACACTTGTTCAGAACGAAAGAAAGCACAGAGCCCCAGATTTTATGTTGTCCTGGAGAGCTTGCAGAGCACTGGGGAAAAGCAGGCAGAGAATTCCCTGCTAGCACCTTCTCTGTGCCTGGGAAACAGAAGTGTTCACATTGCTTCGCAGAATCGCTTTTGTGCAGAAAACAGTAACACTTGTTCAGAACGAAAGAAAGCACAGAGCCCCAGATTTTATGTTGTCCTGGAGAGCTTGCAGAGCACTGGGGAAAAGCAGGCAGAGAATTCCCTGCTAGCACCTTCTCTGTGCCTGTTCACATTGCTTCGCAGAATCGCTTTTGTGCAGAAAACAGTAACACTTGTTCAGAACGAAAGAAAGCACAGAGCCCCAGATTTTATGTTGTCCTGGAGAGCTTGCAGAGCACTGGGGAAAAGCAGGCAGAGAATTCCCTGCTAGCACCTTCTCTGTGCCTGGGAAACAGAAGTGTTCCCATTGCTTCGCAGAATCGCTTTTGTGCAGAAAGCAGTAACACTTGTTCAGAACAAAAGAAAGCACAGAGCCCCAGATTTTATGCTGTCCTGGAGAGATTGCAGAGCACTGGGGAAAAGCAGGCAGAGAATTCCCTGCTAGCACCTTCTCTGTGTCTGGGTAACAGAAGTGTTCCCATTGCTTCGCAGAATCGCTTTTGTGCAGAAAACAGTAACACTTGTTCAGAACGAAAGAAAGCACAGAGCCCCAGATTTTATGTTGTCCTGGAGAGCTTGCAGAGCACTGGGGAAAGGCAGGCAGAGAATTCCCTGCTAGCACCTTCTCTGTGCCTGTTCACATTGCTTCGCTGAATCGCTTTTGTGCAGAAAACAGTAACACTTGTTCAGACGAAAGAAAGCACAGAGCCCCAGATTTTATGTTGTCCTGGAGAGCTTGCAGAGCACTGGGGAAAGGCAGGCAGAGAATTCCCTCCTAGCACCTTCTCTGTGCCTGGGAAACAGAAGTGTTCACATTGCTTCGCAGAATCGCTTTTGTGCAGAAAACAGTAACACTTGTTCACAACGAAAGAAAGCACAGAGCCCCAGATTTTATGTTGTCCTGGAGAGCTTGCAGAGCACTGGGGAAAAGCAGGCAGAGAATTCCCTGCTAGCACCTTCTCTGTTCCTGGGAAACAGAAGTGTTCACATTGCTTCGCAGAATCGCTTTTGTGCAGAAAACAGTAACACTTGTTCAGAACGAAAGAAAGCACAGAGCCCCAGATTTTATGTTGTCCTGGAGAGCTTGCAGAGCACTGGGGAAAAGCAGGCAGAGAATTCCCTGCTAGTACCTTCTCTGTGCCTGTTCACATTGCTTCGCAGAATCGCTTTTGTGCAGAAAACAGTAACACTTGTTCAGAACAAAAGAAAGCACAGAGCCCCAGATTTTATGTTGTCCTGGAGAGCTTGCAGAGCACTGGGGAAAAGAAGGCAGAGAATTCCCTGCTAGCACCTTCTCTGTGCCTGGGAAACAGAAGTGTTCACATTGCTTCGCAGAATCGCTTTTGTGCAGAAAACAGTAACACTTGTTCAGAACGAAAGAAAGCACAGAGCCCCAGATTTTATGTTGTCCTGGAGAGCTTGCAGAGCACTGGGGAAAAGCAGGCAGAGAATTCCCTGCTAGCACCTTCTCTGTGCCTGGGAAACAGAAGTGTTCACATTGCTTCGCAGAATCGCTTTTGTGCAGAAAACAGTAACACTTGTTCAGAACGAAAGAAAGCACAGAGCCCCAGATTTGCTGTTGTCCTGGAGAGCTTGCAGAGCACTGGGGAAAGGCAGGCAGAGAATTCCCTGCTAGCACCTTCTCTGTGCCTGTTCACATTGCTTCGCAGAATCGCTTTTGTGCAGAAAACAGTAACACTTGTTCAGAACGAAAGAAAGCACAGAGCCCCAGATTTTATGTTGTCCTGGAGAGCTTGAGAGCACTGGGGAAAAGCAGGCAGAGAATTACCTGCTAGCACCTTCTCTGTTCCTGGGAAACAGAAGTGTTCACATTGCTTCGCAGAATCGCTTTTGTGCAGAAAACAGTAACACTTGTTCAGAACGAAAGAAAGCACAGAGCCCCAGATTTGCTGTTGTCCTGGAGAGCTTGCAGAGCACTGGGGAAAGGCAGGCAGAGAATTCCCTGCTAGCACGTTCTCTGTTCCTGGGAAGCAGAAGTGTTCACATTGCTTGGCAGAATCGCTTTTGTGCAGAAAACAGTAACACTTGTTCAGAACGAAAGAAAGCACAGAGCCCCAGATTTTATGTTGTCCTGGAGAGATTGCAGAGCACTGGGGAAAAGCAGGCAGAGAATTCCCTGCTAGCACCTTCTCTGTGTCTGGGAAACAGAAGTGTTCCCATTGCTTCGCCGAATCGCTTTTGTGCAGAAAACAGTAACACTTGTTCAGAACGAAAGAAAGCACAGAGCCCCAGATTTTATGTTGTCCTGGAGAGCTTGCAGAGCACTGGGGAAAAGCAGGCAGAGAATTCCCTGCTAGCACCTTCTCTGTTCCTGGGAAACAGAAGTGTTCACATTGCTTCGCAGAATCGCTTTTGTGCAGAAAACAGTAACACTTGTTCAGAACGAAAGAAAGCACAGAGCCCCAGATTTTATGTTGTCCTGGAGAGCTTGCAGAGCACTGGGGAAAAGCAGGCAGAGAATTCCCTGCTAGCACCTTCTCTGTGCCTGTTCACATTGCTTCGCAGAATCGCTTTTGTGCAGAAAACAGTAACACTTGTTCAGAACGAAAGAAAGCACAGAGCCCCAGATTTTATGTTGTCCTGGAGAGCTTGCAGAGCACTGGGGAAAAGCAGGCAGAGAATTCCCTGCTAGCACCTTCTCTGTGCCTGGGAAACAGAAGTGTTCCCATTGCTTCGCAGAATCGCTTTTGTGCAGAAAACAGTAACACTTGTTCAGAACGAAAGAAAGCACAGAGCCCCAGATTTGCTGTTGTCCTGGAGAGCTTGCAGAGCACTGGGGAAAGGCAGGCAGAGAATTCCCTGCTAGCACCTTCTCTGTGCCTGTTCACATTGCTTCGCAGAATCGCTTTTGTGCAGAAAACAGTAACACTTGTTCAGACGAAAGAAAGCACAGAGCCCCAGATTTTATGTTGTCCTGGAGAGCTTGCAGAGCACTGGGGAAAGGCAGGCAGAGAATTCCCTGCTAGCACCTTCTCTGTGCCTGGGAAGCAGAAGTGTTCACATTGATTGGGAGAATCGCTTTTGTGCAGAAAACAGTAACACTTGTTCAGAACAAAAGAAAGCACAGAGCCCCAGATTTTATGCTGTCCTGGAGAGATTGCAGAGCACTGGGGAAAAGCAGGCAGAGAATTCCCTGCTAGCACCTTCTCTGTGTCTGGGTAACAGAAGTGTTCCCATTGCTTCGCAGAATCGCTTTTGTGCAGAAAACAGTAACACTTGTTCAGAACGAAAGAAAGCACAGAGCCCCAGATTTTATGTTGTCCTGGAGAGCTTGCAGAGCACTGGGGAAAAGCAGGCAGAGAATTCCCTGCTAGCACCTTCTCTGTGCCTGTTCACATTGCTTCGCAGAATCGCTTTTGTGCAGAAAACAGTAACACTTGTTCAGAACAAAAGAAAGCACAGAGCCCCAGATTTTATGTTGTCCTGGAGAGCTTGCAGAGCACTGGGGAAAAGCAGGCAGAGAATTCCCTGCTAGCACCTTCTCTGTGCCTGGGAAACAGAAGTGTTCACATTGCTTCGCAGAATCGCTTTTGTGCAGAAAACAGTAACACTTGTTCAGAACGAAAGAAAGCACAGAGCCCCAGATTTTATGTTGTCCTGGAGAGCTTGCAGAGCACTGGGGAAAGGCAGGCAGAGAATTCCCTGCTAGCACCTTCTCTGTGCCTGGGAAACAGAAGTGTTCACATTGCTTCGCAGAATCGCTTTTGTGCAGAAAACAGTAACACTTGTTCAGAACGAAAGAAAGCACAGAGCCCCAGATTTTATGTTGTCCTGGAGAGCTTGCAGAGCACTGGGGAAAAGCAGGCAGAGAATTCCCTGCTAGCACCTTCTCTGTTCCTGGGAAACAGAAGTGTTCACATTGCTTCGCAGAATAGCTTTTGTGCAGAAAACAGTAACACTTGTTCAGAACGAAAGAAAGCACAGAGCCCCAGATTTTATGTTGTCCTGGAGAGCTTGCAGAGCACTGGGGAAAAGCAGGCAGAGAATTCCCTGCTAGCACCTTCTCTGTGCCTGTTCACATTGCTTCGCAGAATCGCTTTTGTGCAGAAAACAGTAACACTTGTTCAGAACAAAAGAAAGCACAGAGCCCCAGATTTTATGTTGTCCTGGAGAGCTTGCAGAGCACTGGGGAAAAGCAGGCAGAGAATTCCCTGCTAGCACCTTCTCTGTGTCTGGGAAACAGAAGTGTTCACATTGCTTCGCAGAATCGCTTTTGTGCAGAAAACAGTAACACTTGTTCAGAACGAAAGAAAGCACAGAGCCCCAGATTTTATGTTGTCCTGGAGAGCTTGCAGAGCACTGGGGAAAAGCAGGCAGAGAATTCCCTGCTAGCACCTTCTCTGTGCCTGGGAAACAGAAGTGTTCACATTGCTTCGCAGAATCGCTTTTGTGCAGAAAACAGTAACACTTGTTCAGAACGAAAGAAAGCACAGAGCCCCAGATTTTATGTTGTCCTGGAGAGCTTGCAGAGCACTGGGGAAAGGCAGGCAGAGAATTCCCTGCTAGCACCTTCTCTGTGCCTGTTCACATTGCTTCGCAGAATCGCTTTTGTGCAGAAAACAGTAACACTTGTTCAGAACGAAAGAAAGCACAGAGCCCCAGATTTTATGTTGTCCTGGAGAGCTTGCAGAGCACTGGGGAAAAGCAGGCAGAGAATTACCTGCTAGCACCTTCTCTGTTCCTGGGAAACAGAAGTGTTCACATTGCTTCGCAGAATCGCTTTTGTGCAGAAAACAGTAACACTTGTTCAGAACGAAAGAAAGCACAGAGCCCCAGATTTGCTGTTGTCCTGGAGAGCTTGCAGAGCACTGGGGAAAGGCAGGCAGAGAATTCCCTGCTAGCACCTTCTCTGTGCCTGGGAAGCAGAAGTGTTCACATTGCTTGGCAGAATCGCTTTTGTGCAGAAAACAGTAACACTTGTTCAGAACGAAAGAAAGCACAGAGCCCCAGATTTTATGTTGTCCTGGAGAGATTGCAGAGCACTGGGGAAAAGCAGGCAGAGAATTCCCTGCTAGCACCTTCTCTGTGCCTGGGAAACAGAAGTGTTCCCATTGCTTCGCCGAATCGCTTTTGTGCAGAAAACAGTAACACTTGTTCAGAACGAAAGAAAGCACAGAGCCCCAGATTTTATGTTGTCCTGGAGAGCTTGCAGAGCACTGGGGAAAAGCAGGCAGAGAATTCCCTGCTAGCACCTTCTCTGTTCCTGGGAAACAGAAGTGTTCACATTGCTTCGCAGAATCGCTTTTGTGCAGAAAACAGTAACACTTGTTCAGAACGAAAGAAAGCACAGAGCCCCAGATTTTATGTTGTCCTGGAGAGCTTGCAGAGCACTGGGGAAAAGCAGGCAGAGAATTCCCTGCTAGCACCTTCTCTGTGCCTGTTCACATTGCTTCGCAGAATCGCTTTTGTGCAGAAAACAGTTACACTTGTTCAGAACAAAAGAAAGCACAGAGCCCCAGATTTTATGTTGTCCTGGAGAGCTTGCAGAGCACTGGGGAAAAGCAGGCAGAGAATTCCCTGCTAGCACCTTCTCTGTGCCTGGGAAACAGAAGTGTTCCCATTGCTTCGCAGAATCGCTTTTGTGCAGAAAACAGTAACACTTGTTCAGAACGAAAGAAAGCACAGAGCCCCAGATTTGCTGTTGTCCTGGAGAGCTTGCAGAGCACTGGGGAAAGGCAGGCAGAGAATTCCCTGCTAGCACCTTCTCTGTGCCTGTTCACATTGCTTCGCAGAATCGCTTTTGTGCAGAAAACAGTAACACTTGTTCAGACGAAAGAAAGCACAGAGCCCCAGATTTTATGTTGTCCTGGAGAGCTTGCAGAGCACTGGGGAAAGGCAGGCAGAGAATTCCCTGCTAGCACCTTCTCTGTGCCTGGGAAGCAGAAGTGTTCACATTGATTGGGAGAATCGCTTTTGTGCAGAAAACAGTAACACTTGTTCAGAACAAAAGAAAGCACAGAGCCCCAGATTTTATGCTGTCCTGGAGAGATTGCAGAGCACTGGGGAAAAGCAGGCAGAGAATTCCCTGCTAGCACCTTCTCTGTGTCTGGGTAACAGAAGTGTTCCCATTGCTTCGCAGAATCGCTTTTGTGCAGAAAACAGTAACACTTGTTCAGAACGAAAGAAAGCACAGAGCCCCAGATTTTATGTTGTCCTGGAGAGCTTGCAGAGCACTGGGGAAAAGAAGGCAGAGAATTCCCTGCTAGCACCTTCTCTGTGCCTGGGAAACAGAAGTGTTCACATTGCTTCGCAGAATCGCTTTTGTGCAGAAAACAGTAACACTTGTTCAGAACGAAAGAAAGCACAGAGCCCCAGATTTTATGTTGTCCTGGAGAGCTTGCAGAGCACTGGGGAAAGGCAGGCAGAGAATTCCCTGCTAGCACCTTCTCTGTGCCTGGGAAACAGAAGTGTTCACATTGCTTCGCAGAATCGCTTTTGTGCAGAAAACAGTAACACTTGTTCAGAACGAAAGAAAGCACAGAGCCCCAGATTTTATGTTGTCCTGGAGAGCTTGCAGAGCACTGGGGAAAAGCAGGCAGAGAATTCCCTGCTAGCACCTTCTCTGTTCCTGGGAAACAGAAGTGTTCACATTGCTTCGCAGAATAGCTTTTGTGCAGAAAACAGTAACACTTGTTCAGAACGAAAGAAAGCACAGAGCCCCAGATTTTATGTTGTCCTGGAGAGCTTGCAGAGCACTGGGGAAAAGCAGGCAGAGAATTCCCTGCTAGCACCTTCTCTGTGCCTGTTCACATTGCTTCGCAGAATCGCTTTTGTGCAGAAAACAGTAACACTTGTTCAGAACAAAAGAAAGCACAGAGCCCCAGATTTTATGTTGTCCTGGAGAGCTTGCAGAGCACTGGGGAAAAGCAGGCAGAGAATTCCCTGCTAGAACCTTCTCTGTGCCTGGGAAACAGAAGTGTTCACATTGCTTCGCAGAATCGCTTTTGTGCAGAAAACAGTAACACTTGTTCAGAACGAAAGAAAGCACAGAGCCCCAGATTTTATGTTGTCCTGGAGAGCTTGCAGAGCACTGGGGAAAAGCAGGCAGAGAATTCCCTGCTAGCACCTTCTCTGTGCCTGGGAAACAGAAGTGTTCACATTGCTTCGCAGAATCGCTTTTGTGCAGAAAACAGTAACACTTGTTCAGAACGAAAGAAAGCACAGAGCCCCAGATTTGCTGTTGTCCTGGAGAGCTTGCAGAGCACTGGGGAAAGGCAGGCAGAGAATTCCCTGCTAGCACCTTCTCTGTGCCTGTTCACATTGCTTCGCAGAATCGCTTTTGTGCAGAAAACAGTAACACTTGTTCAGAACGAAAGAAAGCACAGAGCCCCAGATTTTATGTTGTCCTGGAGAGCTTGCAGAGCACTGGGGAAAAGCAGGCAGAGAATTACCTGCTAGCACCTTCTCTGTTCCTGGGAAACAGAAGTGTTCACATTGCTTCGCAGAATCGCTTTTGTGCAGAAAACAGTAACACTTGTTCAGAACGAAAGAAAGCACAGAGCCCCAGATTTTATGTTGTCCTGGAGAGCTTGCAGAGCACTGGGGAAAGGCAGGCAGAGAATTCCCTGCTAGCACCTTCTCTGTGCCTGTTCACATTGCTTCGCAGAATCGCTTTTGTGCAGAAAACAGTAACACTTGTTCAGACGAAAGAAAGCACAGAGCCCCAGATTTGCTGTTGTCCTGGAGAGCTTGCAGAGCACTGGGGAAAGGCAGGCAGAGAATTCCCTGCTAGCACCTTCTCTGTGCCTGGGAAGCAGAAGTGTTCACATTGCTTGGCAGAATCGCTTTTGTGCAGAAAACAGTAACACTTGTTCAGAACGAAAGAAAGCACAGAGCCCCAGATTTTATGTTGTCCTGGAGAGATTGCAGAGCACTGGGGAAAAGCAGGCAGAGAATTCCCTGCTAGCACCTTCTCTGTGTCTGGGAAACAGAAGTGTTCCCATTGCTTCGCCGAATCGCTTTTGTGCAGAAAACAGTAACACTTGTTCAGAACGAAAGAAAGCACAGAGCCCCAGATTTTATGTTGTCCTGGAGAGCTTGCAGAGCACTGGGGAAAAGCAGGCAGAGAATTCCCTGCTAGCACCTTCTCTGTTCCTGGGAAACAGAAGTGTTCACATTGCTTCGCAGAATCGCTTTTGTGCAGAAAACAGTAACACTTGTTCAGAACGAAAGAAAGCACAGAGCCCCAGATTTTATGTTGTCCTGGAGAGCTTGCAGAGCACTGGGGAAAAGCAGGCAGAGAATTCCCTGCTAGCACCTTCTCTGTGCCTGTTCACATTGCTTCGCAGAATCGCTTTTGTGCAGAAAACAGTAACACTTGTTCAGAACGAAAGAAAGCACAGAGCCCCAGATTTTATGTTGTCCTGGAGAGCTTGCAGAGCACTGGGGAAAAGCAGGCAGAGAATTCCCTGCTAGCACCTTCTCTGTGCCTGGGAAACAGAAGTGTTCCCATTGCTTCGCAGAATCGCTTTTGTGCAGAAAGCAGTAACACTTGTTCAGAACAAAAGAAAGCACAGAGCCCCAGATTTTATGCTGTCCTGGAGAGATTGCAGAGCACTGGGGAAAAGCAGGCAGAGAATTCCCTGCTAGCACCTTCTCTGTGTCTGGGTAACAGAAGTGTTCCCATTGCTTCGCAGAATCGCTTTTGTGCAGAAAACAGTAACACTTGTTCAGAACGAAAGAAAGCACAGAGCCCCAGATTTTATGTTGTCCTGGAGAGCTTGCAGAGCACTGGGGAAAGGCAGGCAGAGAATTCCCTGCTAGCACCTTCTCTGTGCCTGTTCACATTGCTTCGCAGAATCGCTTTTGTGCAGAAAACAGTAACACTTGTTCAGACGAAAGAAAGCACAGAGCCCCAGATTTTATGTTGTCCTGGAGAGCTTGCAGAGCACTGGGGAAAGGCAGGCAGAGAATTCCCTCCTAGCACCTTCTCTGTGCCTGGGAAACAGAAGTGTTCACATTGCTTCGCAGAATCGCTTTTGTGCAGAAAACAGTAACACTTGTTCACAACGAAAGAAAGCACAGAGCCCCAGATTTTATGTTGTCCTGGAGAGCTTGCAGAGCACTGGGGAAAGGCAGGCAGAGAATTCCCTGCTAGCACCTTCTCTGTTCCTGGGAAACAGAAGTGTTCACATTGCTTCGCAGAATCGCTTTTGTGCAGAAAACAGTAACACTTGTTCAGACGAAAGAAAGCACAGAGCCCCAGATTTTATGTTGTCCTGGAGAGCTTGCAGAGCACTGGGGAAAAGCAGGCAGAGAATTCCCTGCTAGCACCTTCTCTGTGCCTGTTCACATTGCTTCGCAGAATCGCTTTTGTGCAGAAAACAGTAACACTTGTTCAGAACAAAAGAAAGCACAGAGCCCCAGATTTTATGTTGTCCTGGAGAGCTTGCAGAGCACTGGGGAAAGGCAGGCAGAGAATTCCCTGGTAGCACCTTCTCTGTGCCTGGGAAACAGAAGTGTTCACATTGCTTCGCAGAATCGCTTTTGTGCAGAAAACAGTAACACTTGTTCAGAACGAAAGAAAGCACAGAGCCCCAGATTTGCTGTTGTCCTGGAGAGCTTGCAGAGCACTGGGGAAAGGCAGGCAGAGAATTCCCTGCTAGCACCTTCTCTGTGCCTGTTCACATTGCTTCGCAGAATCGCTTTTGTGCAGAAAACAGTAACACTTGTTCAGAACGAAAGAAAGCACAGAGCCCCAGATTTTATGTTGTCCTGGAGAGCTTGCAGAGCACTGGAGAAAAGCAGGCAGAGAATTCCCTGCTAGCACGTTCTCTGTTCCTGGGAAACAGAAGTGTTCACATTGCTTCGCAGAATCGCTTTTGTGCAGAAAACAGTAACACTTGTTCAGAACGAAAGAAAGCACAGAGCCCCAGATTTTATGTTGTCCTGGAGAGCTTGCAGAGCACTGGGGAAAAGAAGGCAGAGAATTCCCTGCTAGCACCTTCTCTGTGCCTGGGAAACAGAAGTGTTCACATTGCTTCGCAGAATCGCTTTTGTGCAGAAAACAGTAACACTTGTTCAGAACGAAAGAAAGCACAGAGCCCCAGATTTTATGTTGTCCTGGAGAGCTTGCAGAGCACTGGGGAAAGGCAGGCAGAGAATTCCCTGCTAGCACCTTCTCTGTGCCTGGGAAACAGAAGTGTTCACATTGCTTCGCAGAATCGCTTTTGTGCAGAAAACAGTAACACTTGTTCAGAACGAAAGAAAGCACAGAGCCCCAGATTTTATGTTGTCCTGGAGAGCTTGCAGAGCACTGGGGAAAAGCAGGCAGAGAATTCCCTGCTAGCACCTTCTCTGTTCCTGGGAAACAGAAGTGTTCACATTGCTTCGCAGAATAGCTTTTGTGCAGAAAACAGTAACACTTGTTCAGAACGAAAGAAAGCACAGAGCCCCAGATTTTATGTTGTCCTGGAGAGCTTGCAGAGCACTGGGGAAAAGCAGGCAGAGAATTCCCTGCTAGCACCTTCTCTGTGCCTGTTCACATTGCTTCGCAGAATCGCTTTTGTGCAGAAAACAGTAACACTTGTTCAGAACAAAAGAAAGCACAGAGCCCCAGATTTTATGTTGTCCTGGAGAGCTTGCAGAGCACTGGGGAAAAGCAGGCAGAGAATTCCCTGCTAGAACCTTCTCTGTGCCTGGGAAACAGAAGTGTTCACATTGCTTCGCAGAATCGCTTTTGTGCAGAAAACAGTAACACTTGTTCAGAACGAAAGAAAGCACAGAGCCCCAGATTTTATGTTGTCCTGGAGAGCTTGCAGAGCACTGGGGAAAAGCAGGCAGAGAATTCCCTGCTAGCACCTTCTCTGTGCCTGGGAAACAGAAGTGTTCACATTGCTTCGCAGAATCGCTTTTGTGCAGAAAACAGTAACACTTGTTCAGAACGAAAGAAAGCACAGAGCCCCAGATTTGCTGTTGTCCTGGAGAGCTTGCAGAGCACTGGGGAAAGGCAGGCAGAGAATTCCCTGCTAGCACCTTCTCTGTGCCTGTTCACATTGCTTCGCAGAATCGCTTTTGTGCAGAAAACAGTAACACTTGTTCAGAACGAAAGAAAGCACAGAGCCCCAGATTTTATGTTGTCCTGGAGAGCTTGCAGAGCACTGGGGAAAAGCAGGCAGAGAATTACCTGCTAGCACCTTCTCTGTTCCTGGGAAACAGAAGTGTTCACATTGCTTCGCAGAATCGCTTTTGTGCAGAAAACAGTAACACTTGTTCAGAACGAAAGAAAGCACAGAGCCCCAGATTTTATGTTGTCCTGGAGAGCTTGCAGAGCACTGGGGAAAGGCAGGCAGAGAATTCCCTGCTAGCACCTTCTCTGTGCCTGTTCACATTGCTTCGCAGAATCGCTTTTGTGCAGAAAACAGTAACACTTGTTCAGACGAAAGAAAGCACAGAGCCCCAGATTTGCTGTTGTCCTGGAGAGCTTGCAGAGCACTGGGGAAAGGCAGGCAGAGAATTCCCTGCTAGCACCTTCTCTGTGCCTGGGAAGCAGAAGTGTTCACATTGCTTGGCAGAATCGCTTTTGTGCAGAAAACAGTAACACTTGTTCAGAACGAAAGAAAGCACAGAGCCCCAGATTTTATGTTGTCCTGGAGAGATTGCAGAGCACTGGGGAAAAGCAGGCAGAGAATTCCCTGCTAGCACCTTCTCTGTGTCTGGGAAACAGAAGTGTTCCCATTGCTTCGCCGAATCGCTTTTGTGCAGAAAACAGTAACACTTGTTCAGAACGAAAGAAAGCACAGAGCCCCAGATTTTATGTTGTCCTGGAGAGCTTGCAGAGCACTGGGGAAAAGCAGGCAGAGAATTCCCTGCTAGCACCTTCTCTGTGCCTGTTCACATTGCTTCGCAGAATCGCTTTTGTGCAGAAAACAGTAACACTTGTTCAGAACGAAAGAAAGCACAGAGCCCCAGATTTTATGTTGTCCTGGAGAGCTTGCAGAGCACTGGGGAAAAGCAGGCAGAGAATTCCCTGCTAGCACCTTCTCTGTGCCTGGGAAACAGAAGTGTTCCCATTGCTTCGCAGAATCGCTTTTGTGCAGAAAGCAGTAACACTTGTTCAGAACAAAAGAAAGCACAGAGCCCCAGATTTTATGCTGTCCTGGAGAGATTGCAGAGCACTGGGGAAAAGCAGGCAGAGAATTCCCTGCTAGCACCTTCTCTGTGTCTGGGTAACAGAAGTGTTCCCATTGCTTCGCAGAATCGCTTTTGTGCAGAAAACAGTAACACTTGTTCAGAACGAAAGAAAGCACAGAGCCCCAGATTTTATGTTGTCCTGGAGAGCTTGCAGAGCACTGGGGAAAGGCAGGCAGAGAATTCCCTGCTAGCACCTTCTCTGTGCCTGTTCACATTGCTTCGCTGAATCGCTTTTGTGCAGAAAACAGTAACACTTGTTCAGACGAAAGAAAGCACAGAGCCCCAGATTTTATGTTGTCCTGGAGAGCTTGCAGAGCACTGGGGAAAGGCAGGCAGAGAATTCCCTCCTAGCACCTTCTCTGTGCCTGGGAAACAGAAGTGTTCACATTGCTTCGCAGAATCGCTTTTGTGCAGAAAACAGTAACACTTGTTCACAACGAAAGAAAGCACAGAGCCCCAGATTTTATGTTGTCCTGGAGAGCTTGCAGAGCACTGGGGAAAGGCAGGCAGAGAATTCCCTGCTAGCACCTTCTCTGTTCCTGGGAAACAGAAGTGTTCACATTGCTTCGCAGAATCGCTTTTGTGCAGAAAACAGTAACACTTGTTCAGACGAAAGAAAGCACAGAGCCCCAGATTTTATGTTGTCCTGGAGAGCTTGCAGAGCACTGGGGAAAAGCAGGCAGAGAATTCCCTGCTAGCACCTTCTCTGTGCCTGTTCACATTGCTTCGCAGAATCGCTTTTGTGCAGAAAACAGTAACAGTTGTTCAGAACGAAAGAAAGCACAGAGCCCCAGATTTTATGTTGTCCTGGAGAGCTTGCAGAGCACTGGGGAAAGGCAGGCAGAGAATTCCCTGGTAGCACCTTCTCTGTGCCTGGGAAACAGAAGTGTTCACATTGCTTCGCAGAATCGCTTTTGTGCAGAAAACAGTAACACTTGTTCAGAACGAAAGAAAGCACAGAGCCCCAGATTTGCTGTTGTCCTGGAGAGCTTGCAGAGCACTGGGGAAAGGCAGGCAGAGAATTCCCTGCTAGCACCTTCTCTGTGCCTGTTCACATTGCTTCGCAGAATCGCTTTTGTGCAGAAAACAGTAACACTTGTTCAGAACGAAAGAAAGCACAGAGCCCCAGATTTTATGTTGTCCTGGAGAGCTTGCAGAGCACTGGGGAAAAGCAGGCAGAGAATTCCCTGCTAGCACGTTCTCTGTTCCTGGGAAACAGAAGTGTTCACATTGCTTCGCAGAATAGCTTTTGTGCAGAAAACAGTAACACTTGTTCAGCAGAAAGAAAGCACAGAGCCCCAGATTTTATGTTGTCTTGGAGAGCTTGCAGAGCACTGGGGAAAAGCAGGCAGAGAATTCCCTGCTAGCACCTTCTCTGTGCCTGGGAAACAGAAGTGTTCCCATTGCTTCGCAGAATCGCTTTTGTGCAGAAAACAGTAACACTTGTTCAGAACGAAAGAAAGCACAGAGCCCCAGATTTTATGTTGTCCTGGAGAGCTTGCAGAGCACTGGGGAAAGGCAGGCAGAGAATTCCCTGGTAGCACCTTCTCTGTGCCTGGGAAGCAGAAATGTTCACATTGCTTCGCAGAATCACTTTTGTGCAGAAAACAGTAACACTTGTTCAGAACGAAAGAAAGCACAGAGCCCCATATTTGCTGTTGTCCTGGAGACCTTGCAGAGCACTGGGGAAAGGCAGGCAGAGAATTCCCTGCTAGCACCTTCTCTGTGCCTGGGAAACAGAAATGTTCACATTGCTTCGCAGAATCTCTTTTGTGCAGAAAACAGTAACAGTTGTTCAGAACGAAAGAAAGCACAGAGCCCCATATTTGCTGTTGTCCTGGAGAGCTTGCAGAGCACTGGGGAAAGGCAGGCAGAGAATTCCCTGCTAGCACCTTCTCTGTGCCTGTTCACATTGCTTCGCAGAATCGCTTTTGTGCAGAAAACAGTAACACTTGTTCAGACGAAAGAAAGCACAGAGCCCCAGATTTTATGTTGTCCTGGAGAGCTTGCAGAGCACTGGGGAAAGGCAGGCAGAGAATTCCCTGCTAGCACCTTCTCTGTGCCTGGGAAACAGAAGTGTTCACATTGCTTCGCAGAATCGCTTTTGTGCAGAAAACAGTAACACTTGTTCAGAACGAAAGAAAGCACAGAGCCCCAGATTTTATGTTGTCCTGGAGAGCTTGCAGAGCACTGGGGAAAAGCAGGCAGAGAATTCCCTGCTAGCACCTTCTCTGTGCCTGGGAAGCAGAAGTGTTCACATTGCTTCGCAGAATCGCTTTTCTGCACAAAACCCTAACACTTGTTCAGAACAAAAGAAAGCACAGAGCCCCAGATTCTATGTTGTCCTGGAGAGATTGCAGAGCACTGGGGAAAGGCAGGCAGAGAATTCCCTGCTAGCACCTTCTCTGTGCCTGTTCACATTGCTTCGCAGAATCGCTTTTGTGCAGAAAACAGTAACACTTGTTCAGAACGAAAGAAAGCACAGAGCCCCAGATTTTATGTTGTCCTGGAGAGCTTGCAGAGCACTGGGGAAAAGCAGGCAGAGAATTCCCTGCTAGCACGTTCTCTGTTCCTGGGAAACAGAAGTGTTCACATTGCTTCGCAGAATAGCTTTTGTGCAGAAAACAGTAACACTTGTTCAGCAGAAAGAAAGCACAGAGCCCCAGATTTTATGTTGTCCTGGAGAGCTTGCAGAGCACTGGGGAAAAGCAGGCAGAGAATTCCCTGCTAGCACCTTCTCTGTGCCTGGGAAACAGAAGTGTTCCCATTGCTTCGCAGAATCGCTTTTGTGCAGAAAACAGTAACACTTGTTCAGAACGAAAGAAAGCACAGAGCCCCAGATTTTATGTTGTCCTGGAGAGCTTGCAGAGCACTGGGGAAAGGCAGGCAGAGAATTCCCTGCTAGCACCTTCTCTGTGCCTGTTCACATTGCTTCGCAGAATCGCTTTTGTGCAGAAAACAGTAACACTTGTTCAGACGAAAGAAAGCACAGAGCCCCAGATTTTATGTTGTCCTGGAGAGCTTGCAGAGCACTGGGGAAAGGCAGGCAGAGAATTCCCTGCTAGCACCTTCTCTGTGCCTGGGAAACAGAAGTGTTCACATTGCTTCGCAGAATCGCTTTTGTGCAGAAAACAGTAACACTTGTTCACAACGAAAGAAAGCACAGAGCCCCAGATTTCATGTTGTCCTGGAGAGCTTGCAGAGCACTGGGGAAAAGCAGGCAGAGAATTCCCTGCTAGCACCTTCTCTGTTCCTGGGAAACAGAAGTGTTCACATTGCTTCGCAGAATCGCTTTTGTGCAGAAAACAGTAACACTTGTTCAGAACGAAAGAAAGCACAGAGCCCCAGATTTTATGTTGTCCTGGAGAGCTTGCAGAGCACTGGGGAAAAGCAGGCAGAGAATTCCCTGCTAGCACCTTCTCTGTGCCTGTTCACATTGCTTCGCAGAATCGCTTTTGTGCAGAAAACAGTAACACTTGTTCAGAACAAAAGAAAGCACAGAGCCCCAGATTTTATGTTGTCCTGGAGAGCTTGCAGAGCACTGGGGAAAAGCAGGCAGAGAATTCCCTGCTAGCACCTTCTCTGTGCCTGGGAAACAGAAGTGTTCACATTGCTTCGCAGAATCGCTTTTGTGCAGAAAACAGTAACACTTGTTCAGAACGAAAGAAAGCACAGAGCCCCAGATTTGCTGTTGTCCTGGAGAGCTTGCAGAGCACTGGGGAAAAGCAGGCAGAGAATTCCCTGCTAGCACCTTCTCTGTGCCTGTTCACATTGCTTCGCAGAATCGCTTTTGTGCAGAAAACAGTAACACTTGTTCAGAACGAAAGAAAGCACAGAGCCCCAGATTTTATGTTGTCCTGGAGAGCTTGCAGAGCACTGGGGAAAAGCAGGCAGAGAATTCCCTGCTAGCACCTTCTCTGTGCCTGGGAAACAGAAGTGTTCACATTGCTTCGCAGAATCGCTTTTGTGCAGAAAACAGTAACACTTGTTCAGAACGAAAGAAAGCACAGAGCCCCAGATTTTATGTTGTCCTGGAGAGCTTGCAGAGCACTGGGGAAAGGCAGGCAGAGAATTCCCTGCTAGCACCTTCTCTGTGCCTGTTCACATTGCTTCGCAGAATCGCTTTTGTGCAGAAAACAGTAACACTTGTTCAGAACGAAAGAAAGCACAGAGCCCCAGATTTTATGTTGTCCTGGAGAGCTTGCAGAGCACTGGGGAAAAGCAGGCAGAGAATTCCCTGCTAGCACCTTCTCTGTGCCGGGGAAGCAGAAGTGTTCACATTGCTTCGCAGAACCGCTTTTGTGCAGAAAACAGTAACACTTGTTCAGAACGAAAGAAAGCACAGAGCCCCAGATTTTATGTTGTCCTGGAGAGCTTGCAGAGCACTGGGGAAAAGCAGGCAGAGAATTCCCCGGTAGCACCTTCTCTGTGCCTGGGAAACAGAAGTGTTCACATTGCTTCGCAAAATCGCTTTTGTGCAGAAAACAGTAACACTTGTTCAGAACGAAAGAAAGCACAGAGCCCCATATTTGCTGTTGTCCTGGAGAGCTTGCAGAGCACTGGGGAAAAGCAGGCAGAGAATTCCCTGCTAGCACCTTCTCTGTGCCTGTTCACATTGCTTCGCAGAATCGCTTTTGTGCAGAAAACAGTAACACTTGTTCAGAACGAAAGAAAGCACAGAGCCCCAGATTTTATGTTGTCCTGGAGAGCTTGCAGAGCACTGGGGAAAAGCAGGCAGAGAATTCCCTGCTAGCACCTTCTCTGTGCCTGGGAAACAGAAGTGTTCCCATTGCTTCGCAGAATCGCTTTTGTGCAGAAAACAGTAACACTTGTTCAGAACGAAAGAAAGCACAGAGCCCCAGATTTGCTGTTGTCCTGGAGAGCTTGCAGAGCACTGGGGAAAGGCAGGCAGAGAATTCCCTGCTAGCACCTTCTCTGTGCCTGTTCACATTGCTTCGCAGAATCGCTTTTGTGCAGAAAACAGTAACACTTGTTCAGACGAAAGAAAGCACAGAGCCCCAGATTTTATGTTGTCCTGGAGAGCTTGCAGAGCACTGGGGAAAGGCAGGCAGAGAATTCCCTGCTAGCACCTTCTCTGTGTCTGGGTAACAGAAGTGTTCCCATTGCTTCGCAGAATCGCTTTTGTGCAGAAAACAGTAACACTTGTTCAGAACGAAAGAAAGCACAGAGCCCCAGATTTTATGTTGTCCTGGAGAGATTGCAGAGCACTGGGGAAAGGCAGGCAGAGAATTCCCTGCTAGCACCTTCTCTGTGCCTGGGAAGCAGAAGTCTTCACATTGCTTCGCAGAATCGCTTTTGTGCAGAAAACAGTAACACTTGTTCAGAACGAAAGAAAGCACAGAGCCCCAGATTTGCTGTTGTCCTGGAGAGCTTGCAGAGCACTGGGGAAAGGCAGGCAGAGAATTCCCTGCTAGCACCTTCTCTGTGCCTGTTCACATTGCTTCGCTGAATCGCTTTTGTGCAGAAAACAGTAACACTTGTTCAGAACGAAAGAAAGCACAGAGCCCCAGATTTTATGTTGTCCTGGAGAGCTTGCAGAGCACTGGGGAAAGGCAGGCAGAGAATTCCCTGCTAGCACCTTCTCTGTGCCTGTTCACATTGCTTCGCTGAATCACTTTTGTGCAGAAAACCGTAACACTTGTTCAGACGAAAGAAAGCACAGAGCCCCAGATTTTATGTTGTCCTAGAGAGCTTGCAGAGCACTGGGGAAAGGCAGGCAGAGAATTCCCTGCTAGCACCTTCTCTGTGCCTGGGAAACAGAAGTGTTCATATTGCTTCGCAGAATCGCTTTTGTGCAGAAAACAGTAACACTTGTTCAGAACGAAAGAAAGCACAGAGCCCCAGATTTTATGTTGTCCTGGAGAGCTTGCAGAGCACTGGGGAAAAGCAGGCAGAGAATTCCCTGCTAGCACCTTCTCTGTGCCTGTTCACATTGCTTCGCAGAATCGCTTTTGTGCAGAAAACAGTAACACTTGTTCAGAACAAAAGAAAGCACAGAGCCCCAGATTTTATGTTGTCCTGGAGAGCTTGCAGAGCACTGGGGAAAAGCAGGCAGAGAATTCCCTGCTAGCAACTTCTCTGTGCCTGGGAAACAGAAGTGTTCACATTGCTTCGCAGAATCGCTTTTGTGCAGAAAACAGTAACACTTGTTCAGAACGAAAGAAAGCACAGAGCCCCAGATTTGCTGTTGTCCTGGAGAGCTTGCAGAGCACTGGGGAAAGGCAGGCAGAGAATTCCCTGCTAGCACCTTCTCTGTGCCTGTTCACATTGCTTCGCAGAATCGCTTTTGTGCAGAAAACAGTAACACTTGTTCAGACGAAAGAAAGCACAGAGCCCCAGATTTTATGTTGTCCTGGAGAGCTTGCAGAGCACTGGGGAAAGGCAGGCAGAGAATTCCCTGCTAGCACCTTCTCTGTGTCTGGGTAACAGAAGTGTTCCCATTGCTTCGCAGAATCGCTTTTGTGCAGAAAACAGTAACACTTGTTCAGAACGAAAGAAAGCACAGAGCCCCAGATTTTATGTTGTCCTGGAGAGCTTGCAGAGCACTGGGGAAAGGCAGGCAGAGAATTCCCTGCTAGCACCTTCTCTGTGCCTGGGAAGCAGAAGTCTTCACATTGCTTCGCAGAATCGCTTTTGTGCAGAAAACAGTAACACTTGTTCAGAACGAAAGAAAGCACAGAGCCCCAGATTTGCTGTTGTCCTGGAGAGCTTGCAGAGCACTGGGGAAAGGCAGGCAGAGAATTCCCTGCTAGCACCTTCTCTGTGCCTGTTCACATTGCTTCGCTGAATCGCTTTTGTGCAGAAAACAGTAACACTTGTTCAGAACGAAAGAAAGCACAGAGCCCCAGATTTTATGTTGTCCTGGAGAGCTTGCAGAGCACTGGGGAAAGGCAGGCAGAGAATTCCCTGCTAGCACCTTCTCTGTGCCTGTTCACATTGCTTCGCTGAATCACTTTTGTGCAGAAAACCGTAACACTTGTTCAGACGAAAGAAAGCACAGAGCCCCAGATTTT
This sequence comes from Strix uralensis, assembly GCF_047716275.1. NCBI lineage: Eukaryota > Metazoa > Chordata > Aves > Strigiformes > Strigidae > Strix > Strix uralensis. The sequence continues at coordinate 212,440 of NW_027436728.1, forward strand.
ATGTTGTCCTAGAGAGCTTGCAGAGCACTGGGGAAAGGCAGGCAGAGAATTCCCTGCTAGCACCTTCTCTGTGCCTGGGAAACAGAAGTGTTCACATTGCTTCGCAGAATCGCTGTTGTGCAGAAAACAGTAACACTTGTTCAGAACGAAAGAAAGCACAGAGCCCCAGATTTTATGTTGTCCTGGAGAGCTTGCAGAGCACTGGGGAAAAGCAGGCAGAGAATACCCTGGTAGCCCCTTCTCTGTGCCTGTTCACATTGCTTCGCAGAATCGCTTTTGTGCAGAAAACAGTAACACTTGTTCAGAACAAAAGAAAGCACAGAGCCCCAGATTTTATGTTGTCCTGGAGAGCTTGCAGAGCACTGGGGAAAAGCAGGCAGAGAATTCCCTGCTAGCACCTTCTCTGTGCCTGGGAAACAGAAGTGTTCACATTGCTTCGCAGAATCGCTTTTGTGCAGAAAACAGTAACACTTGTTCAGAACGAAAGAAAGCACAGAGCCCCAGATTTGCTGTTGTCCTGGAGAGCTTGCAGAGCACTGGGGAAAGGCAGGCAGAGAATTCCCTGCTAGCACCTTCTCTGTGCCTGTTCACATTGCTTCGCAGAATCGCTTTTGTGCAGAAAACAGTAACACTTGTTCAGAACGAAAGAAAGCACAGAGCCCCAGATTTTATGTTGTCCTGGAGAGCTTGCAGAGCACTGGGGAAAAGCAGGCAGAGAATTCCCTGCTAGCACCTTCTCTGTGCCTGAGAAGCAGAAGTATTCACATTGCTTCGCAGAATCGCTTTTGTGCAGAAAACAGTAACACTTGTTCAGACGAAAGAAAGCACAGAGCCCCAGATTTTATGTTGTCCTGGAGAGCTTGCAGAGCACTGGGGAAAGGCAGGCAGAGAATTCCCTGCTAGCACCTTCTCTGTGCCTGGGAAGCAGAAGTGTTCACATTGCTTGGCAGAATCGCTTTTGTGCAGAAAACAGTAACACTTGTTCAGAACGAAAGAAAGCACAGAGCCCCAGATTTTATGTTGTCCTGGAGAGATTGCAGAGCACTGGGGAAAAGCAGGCAGAGAATTCCCTGCTAGCACCTTCTCTGTGTCTGGGAAACAGAAGTGTTCCCATTGCTTCGCAGAATCGCTTTTGTGCAGAAAACAGTAACACTTGTTCAGAACGAAAGAAAGCACAGAGCCCCAGATTTTATGTTGTCCTGGAGAGCTTGCAGAGCACTGGGGAAAGGCAGGCAGAGAATTCCCTGCTAGCACCTTCTCTGTGCCTGTTCACATTGCTTGGCAGAATCGCTTTTGTGCAGAAAACAGTAACACTTGTTCAGACGAAAGAAAGCACAGAGCCCCAGATTTTATGTTGTCCTGGAGAGCTTGCAGAGCACTGGGGAAAGGCAGGCAGAGAATTCCCTGCTAGCACCTTCTCTGTGTCTGGGTAACAGAAGTGTTCCCATTGCTTCGCAGAATCGCTTTTGTGCAGAAAACAGTAACACTTGTTCAGAACGAAAGAAAGCACAGAGCCCCAGATTTTATGTTGTCCTGGAGAGCTTGCAGAGCACTGGGGAAAGGCAGGCAGAGAATTCCCTGCTAGCACCTTCTCTGTGCCTGGGAAGCAGAAGTCTTCACATTGCTTCGCAGAATCGCTTTTGTGCAGAAAACAATAACACTTGTTCAGAACGAAAGAAAGCACAGAGCCCCAGATTTTATGTTGTCCTGGAGAGCTTGCAGAGCACTGGGGAAAAGCAGGCAGAGTATTCCCTGCTAGCACCTTCTCTGTGCCTGGGAAACAGAAGTGTTCCCATTGCTTCGCAGAATCGCTTTTGTGCAGAAAACAGTAACAATTGTTCAGAACGAAAGAAAGCACAGAGCCCCAGATTTGCTGTTGTCCTGGAGAGCTTGCAGAGCACTGGGGAAAGGCAGGCAGAGAATTCCCTGCTAGCACCTTCTCTGTGCCTGTTCACATTGCTTCGCAGAATCGCTTTTGTGCAGAAAACAGTAACACTTGTTCAGAACGAAAGAAAGCACAGAGCCCCAGATTTTATGTTGTCCTGGAGAGCTTGCAGAGCACTGGGGAAAAGCAGGCAGAGAATTCCCTGCTAGCACCTTCTCTGTGCCTGGGAAACAGAAGTGTTCACATTGCTTCGCAGAATCGCTTTTGTGCAGAAAACAGTAACACTTGTTCAGAACGAAAGAAAGCACAGAGCCCCAGATTTTATGTTGTCCTGGAGAGCTTACAGAGCACTGGGGAAAGGCAGGCAGAGAATTCCCTGCTAGCACCTTCTCTGTGCCTGGGAAACAGAAGTGTTCACATTGCTTCGCAGAATCGCTTTTGTGCAGAAAACAGTAACACTTGTTCACAACGAAAGAAAGCACAGAGCCCCAGATTTTATGTTGTCCTGGAGAGCTTGCAGAGCACTGGGGAAAAGCAGGCAGAGAATTCCCTGCTAGCACCTTCTCTGTGCCTGGGAAGCAGAAGTGTTCACATTGCTTCGCAGAATCGCTTTTGTGCAGAAAACAGTAACACTTGTTCAGAACGAAAGAAAGCACAGAGCCCCAGATTTTATGTTGTCTTGGAGAGCTTGCAGAGCACTGGGGAAAAGCAGGCAGAGAATTCCCTGCTAGCAACTTCTCTGTGCCTGGGAAACAGAAGTGTTCACATTGCTTCGCAGAATCGCTTTTGTGCAGAAAACAGTAACACTTGTTCAGAACGAAAGAAAGCACAGAGCCCCATATTTGCTGTTGTCCTGGAGAGCTTGCAGAGCACTGGGGAAAAGCAGGCAGAGAATTCCCTGCTAGCACCTTCTCTGTGCCTGTTCACATTGCTTCGCAGAATCGCTTTTGTGCAGAAAACAGTAACACTTGTTCAGACGAAAGAAAGCACAGAGCCCCAGATTTTATGTTGTCCTGGAGAGCTTGCAGAGCACTGGGGAAAGGCAGGCAGAGAATTCCCTGCTAGCACCTTCTCTGTGCCTGGGAAGCAGAAGTGTTCACATTTCTTCGCAGAATCACTTTTGTGCAGAAAACAGTAACACTTGTTCAGAACGAAAGAAAGCACAGAGCCCCAGATTTTATGTTGTCCTGGAGAGATTGCAGAGCACTGGGGAAAAGCAGGCAGAGAATTCCCTGCTAGCACCTTCTCTGTGTCTGGGAAACAGAAGTGTTCCCATTGCTTCGCAGAATCGCTTTTGTGCAGAAAACAGTAACACTTGTTCAGAACGAAAGAAAGCACAGAGCCCCAGATTTTATGTTGTCCTGGAGAGCTTGCAGAGCACTGGGGAAAGGCAGGCAGAGAATTCCCTGCTAGCACCTTCTCTGTGCCTGTTCACATTGCTTCGCAGAATCGCTTTTGTGCAGAAAACAGTAACAGTTGTTCAGAACGAAAGAAAGCACAGAGCCCCAGATTTTATGTTGTCCTGGAGAGCTTGCAGAGCACTGGGGAAAGGCAGGCAGAGAATTCCCTGCTAGCACCTTCTCTGTGCCTGGGAAACAGAAGTGTTCCCATTGCTTCGCAGAATCGCTTTTGTGCAGAAAACAGTAACACTTGTTCAGAACGAAAGAAAGCACAGAGCCCCAGATTTGCTGTTGTCCTGGAGAGCTTGCAGAGCACTGGGGAAAGGCAGGCAGAGAATTCCCTGCTAGCACCTTCTCTGTGCCTGTTCACATTGCTTCGCAGAATCGCTTTTGTGCAGAAAACAGTAACACTTGTTCAGAACAAAAGAAAGCACAGAGCCCCAGATTTTATGTTGTCCTGGAGAGCTTGCAGAGCACTGGGGAAAAGCAGGCAGAGAATTCCCTGCTAGCACCTTCTCTGTGCCTGTTCACATTGCTTGGCAGAATCGCTTTTGTGCAGAAAACAGTAACACTTGTTCAGAACGAAAGAAAGCACAGAGCCCCAGATTTTATGTTGTCCTGGAGAGATTGCAGAGCACTGGGGAAAAGCAGGCAGAGAATTCCCTGCTAGCACCTTCTCTGTGTCTGGGAAACAGAAGTGTTCCCATTGCTTCGCAGAATCGCTTTTGTGCAGAAAACAGTAACACTTGTTCAGAACGAAAGAAAGCACAGAGCCCCAGATTTGCTATTGTCCTGGAGAGCTTGCAGAGCACTGGGGAAAGGCAGGCAGAGAATTCCCTGCTAGCACCTTCTCTGTGCCTGTTCACATTGCTTCGCAGAATCGCTTTTGTGCAGAAAACAGTAACACTTGTTCAGACGAAAGAAAGCACAGAGCCCCAGATTTTATGTTGTCCTGGAGAGCTTGCAGAGCACTGGGGAAAGGCAGGCAGAGAATTCCCTGCTAGCACCTTCTCTGTGTCTGGGTAACAGAAGTGTTCCCATTGCTTCGCAGAATCGCTTTTGTGCAGAAAACAGTAACACTTGTTCAGAACGAAAGAAAGCACAGAGCCCCAGATTTTATGTTGTCCTGGAGAGCTTGCAGAGCACTGGGGAAAGGCAGGCAGAGAATTCCCTGCTAGCACCTTCTCTGTGCCTGGGAAACAGAAGTGTTCACATTGCTTCGCAGAATCGCTTTTGTGCAGAAAACAGTAACACTTGTTCACAACGAAAGAAAGCACAGAGCCCCAGATTTTATGTTGTCCTGGAGAGCTTGCAGAGCACTGGGGAAAAGCAGGCAGAGAATTCCCTGGTAGCAACTTCTCTGTGCCTGGGAAACAGAAGTGTTCACATTGCTTCGCAGAATCGCTTTTGTGCAGAAAACAGTAACACTTGTTCAGAACGAAAGAAAGCACAGAGCCCCATATTTGCTGTTGTCCTGGAGAGCTTGCAGAGCACTGGGGAAAAGCAGGCAGAGAATTCCCTGCTAGCACCTTCTCTGTGCCTGTTCACATTGCTTCGCAGAATTGCTTTTGTGCAGAAAACAGTAACACTTGTTCAGACGAAAGAAAGCACAGAGCCCCAGATTTTATGTTGTCCTGGAGAGCTTGCAGAGCACTGGGGAAAGGCAGGCAGAGAATTCCCTGCTAGCACCTTCTCTGTGCCTGGGAAGCAGAAGTGTTCACATTGCTTCGCAGAATCACTTTTGTGCAGAAAACAGTAACACTTGTTCAGAACGAAAGAAAGCACAGAGCCCCAGATTTTATGTTGTCCTGGAGAGATTGCAGAGCACTGGGGAAAAGCAGGCAGAGAATTCCCTGCTAGCACCTTCTCTGTGTCTGGGAAACAGAAGTGTTCCCATTGCTTCGCAGAATCGCTTTTGTGCAGAAAACAGTAACACTTGTTCAGAACGAAAGAAAGCACAGAGCCCCAGATTTTATGTTGTCCTGGAGAGCTTGCAGAGCACTGGGGAAAGGCAGGCAGAGAATTCCCTGCTAGCACCTTCTCTGTGCCTGTTCACATTGCTTCGCAGAATCGCTTTTGTGCAGAAAACAGTAACACTTGTTCAGAACGAAAGAAAGCACAGAGCCCCAGATTTTATGTTGTCCTGGAGAGCTTGCAGAGCACTGGGGAAAGGCAGGCAGAGAATTCCCTGCTAGCACCTTCTCTGTGCCTGGGAAACAGAAGTGTTCCCATTGCTTCGCAGAATCGCTTTTGTGCAGAAAACAGTAACACTTGTTCAGAACGAAAGAAAGCACAGAGCCCCAGATTTTATGTTGTCCTGGAGAGCTTGCAGAGCACTGGGGAAAGGCAGGCAGAGAATTCCCTGCTAGCACCTTCTCTGTGCCTGGGAAGCAGAAGTCTTCACATTGCTTCGCAGAATCGCTTTTGTGCAGAAAACAGTAACACTTGTTCAGAACGAAAGAAAGCACAGAGCCCCAGATTTGCTGTTGTCCTGGAGAGCTTGCAGAGCACTGGGGAAAGGCAGGCAGAGAATTCCCTGCTAGCACCTTCTCTGTGCCTGTTCACATTGCTTCGCAGAATCGCTTTTGTGCAGAAAACAGTAACACTTGTTCAGAACGAAAGAAAGCACAGAGCCCCAGATTTTATGTTGTCCTGGAGAGCTTGCAGAGCACTGGGGAAAAGCAGGCAGAGAATTCCCTGCTAGCACCTTCTCTGTGCCTGGGAAGCAGAAGTCTTCACATTGCTTCGCAGAATCGCTTTTGTGCAGAAAACAGTAACACTTGTTCAGAACAAAAGAAAGCACAGAGCCCCAGATTTTATGTTGTCCTGGAGAGCTTGCAGAGCACTGGGGAAAGGCAGGCAGAGAATTCCCTGCTAGCACCTTCTCTGTGCCTGTTCACATTGCTTCGCTGAATCGCTTTTGTGCAGAAAACAGTAACACTTGTTCAGACGAAAGAAAGCACAGAGCCCCAGATCTTATGTTGTCCTGGAGAGCTTGCAGAGCACTGGGGAAAGGCAGGCAGAGAATTCCCTGCTAGCACCTTCTCTGTGCCTGGGAAACAGAAGTGTTCACATTGCTTCGCAGAATCGCTTTTGTGCAGAAAACAGTAACACTTGTTCACAACGAAAGAAAGCACAGAGCCCCAGATTTTATGTTGTCTTGGAGAGCTTGCAGAGCACTGGGGAAAAGCAGGCAGAGAATTCCCTGGTAGCAACTTCTCTGTGCCTGTTCACATTGCTTCGCAGAATCGCTTTTGTGCAGAAAACAGTAACAGTTGTTCAGAACGAAAGAAAGCACAGAGCCCCAGATTTTATGTTGTCCTGGAGAGCTTGCAGAGCACTGGGGAAAGGCAGGCAGAGAATTCCCTGCTAGCACCTTCTCTGTGCCTGGGAAGCAGAAGTCTTCACATTGCTTCGCAGAATCACTTTTGTGCAGAAAACAGTAACACTTGTTCAGAACGAAAGAAAGCACAGAGCCCCAGATTTTATGTTGTCCTGGAGAGATTGCAGAGCACTGGGGAAAAGCAGGCAGAGAATTCCCTGCTAGCACCTTCTCTGTGTCTGGGAAACAGAAGTGTTCCCATTGCTTCGCAGAATCGCTTTTGTGCAGAAAACAGTAACACTTGTTCAGAACGAAAGAAAGCACAGAGCCCCATATTTGCTGTTGTCCTGGAGAGCTTGCAGAGCACTGGGGAAAGGCAGGCAGAGAATTCCCTGCTAGCACCTTCTCTGTGCCTGTTCACATTGCTTCGCAGAATCGCTTTTGTGCAGAAAACAGTAACACTTGTTCAGAACGAAAGAAAGCACAGAGCCCCAGATTTTATGTTGTCCTGGAGAGCTTGCAGAGCACTGGGGAAAGGCAGGCAGAGAATTCCCTGCTAGCACCTTCTCTGTGCCTGTTCACATTGCTTCGCAGAATCGCTTTTGTGCAGAAAACAGTAACACTTGTTCAGACGAAAGAAAGCACAGAGCCCCAGATCTTATGTTGTCCTGGAGAGCTTGCAGAGCACTGGGGAAAGGCTGGCAGAGAATTCCCTGCTAGCACCTTCTCTGTTCCTGGGAAACAGAAGTGTTCACATTGCTTCGCAGAATCGCTTTTGTGCAGAAAACAGTAACACTTGTTCACAACGAAAGAAAGCACAGAGCCCCAGATTTTATGTTGTCCTGGAGAGCTTGCAGAGCACTGGGGAAAAGCAGGCAGAGAATTCCCTGCTAGCACCTTCTCTGTTCCTGGGAAACAGAAGTGTTCACATTGCTTCGCAGAATCGCTTTTGTGCAGAAAACACTAACACTTGTTCAGAACGAAAGAAAGCACAGAGCCCCAGATTTTATGTTGTCCTGGAGAGCTTGCAGAGCACTGGGGAAAAGCAGGCAGAGAATTCCCTGCTAGCACCTTTTCTGTGCCTGTTCACATTGCTTGGCAGAATCGCTTTTGTGCAGAAAACAGTAACACATGTTCACAACGAAAGAAAGCACAGAGCCCCAGATTTTATGTTGTCCTGGAGAGCTTGCAGAGCACTGGGGAAAAGCAGGCAGAGAATTCCCTGCTAGCAACTTCTCTGTGCCTGGGAAACAGAAGTGTTCACATTGCTTCGCAGAATCGCTTTTGTGCAGAAAACAGTAACACTTGTTCAGAACGAAAGAAAGCACAGAGCCCCAGATTTTATGTTGTCCTGGAGAGCTTGCAGAGCACTGGGGAAAGGCAGGCAGAGAATTCCCTGCTAGCACCTTCTCTGTGCCTGTTCACATTGCTTCGCAGAATCGCTTTTGTGCAGAAAACAATAACACTTGTTCAGAACGAAAGAAAGCACAGAGCCCCAGATTTGCTGTTGTCCTGGAGAGCTTGCAGAGCACTGGGGAAAAGCAGGCAGAGAATTCCCTGCTAGCACCTTCTCAGTGCCTGGGAAGCAGAAGTGTTCACATTGCTTCGCAGAATCGCTTTTGTGCAGAAAACAGTAACACTTGTTCAGAACGAAAGAAAGCACAGAGCCCCAGATTTTATGTTGTCCTGGAGAGCTTGCAGAGCACTGGGGAAAAGCAGGCAGAGAATTCCCTGCTAGCACCTTCTCTGTGCCTGGGAAACAGAAGTGTTCACATTGCTTCGCAGAATCGCTTTTGTGCAGAAAACAGTAACACTTGTTCAGAACGAAAGAAAGCACAGAGCCCCAGATTTGCTGTTGTCCTGGAGAGCTTGCAGAGCACTGGGGAAAGGCAGGCAGAGAATTCCCTGCTAGCACCTTCTCTGTGCCTGGGAAGCAGAAGTCTTCACATTGCTTCGCAGAATCGCTTTTGTGCAGAAAACCCTAACACTTGTTCAGAACGAAAGAAAGCACAGAGCCCCAGATTTTATGTTGTCCTGGAGAGATTGCAGAGCACTGGGGAAAAGCAGGCAGAGAATTCCCTGCTAGCACCTTCTCTGTGTCTGGGAAACAGAAGTGTTCCCATTGCTTCGCAGAATCGCTTTTGTGCAGAAAACAGTAACACTTGTTCAGAACGAAAGAAAGCACAGAGCCCCAGATTTTATGTTGTCCTGGAGAGCTTGCAGAGCACTGGGGAAAGGCAGGCAGAGAATTCCCTGCTAGCACCTTCTCTGTGCCTGTTCACATTGCTTCGCAGAATCGCTTTTGTGCAGAAAACAGTAACACTTGTTCAGAACGAAAGAAAGCACAGAGCCCCAGATTTTATGTTGTCCTGGAGAGCTTGCAGAGCACTGGGGAAAGGCAGGCAGAGAATTCCCTGCTAGCACCTTCTCTGTGCCTGGGAAACAGAAGTGTTCCCATTGCTTCGCAGAATCGCTTTTGTGCAGAAAACAGTAACACTTGTTCAGAACGAAAGAAAGCACAGAGCCCCAGATTTTATGTTGTCCTGGAGAGCTTGCAGAGCACTGGGGAAAGGCAGGCAGAGAATTCCCTGCTAGCACCTTCTCTGTGCCTGGGAAGCAGAAGTCTTCACATTGCTTCGCAGAATCGCTTTTGTGCAGAAAACAATAACACTTGTTCAGAACGAAAGAAAGCACAGAGCCCCAGATTTTATGTTGTCCTGGAGAGCTTGCAGAGCACTGGGGAAAAGCAGGCAGAGAATTCCCTGCTAGCACCTTCTCTGTGCCTGGGAAACAGAAGTGTTCCCATTGCTTCGCAGAATCGCTTTTGTGCAGAAAACAGTAACACTTGTTCAGAACGAAAGAAAGCACAGAGCCCCAGATTTGCTGTTGTCCTGGAGAGCTTGCAGAGCACTGGGGAAAGGCAGGCAGAGAATTCCCTGCTAGCACCTTCTCTGTGCCTGTTCACATTGCTTCGCAGAATCGCTTTTGTGCAGAAAACAGTAACACTTGTTCAGAACGAAAGAAAGCACAGAGCCCCAGATTTTATGTTGTCCTGGAGAGCTTGCAGAGCACTGGGGAAAGGCAGGCAGAGAATTACCTGCTAGCACCTTCTCTGTGCCTGGGAAACAGAAGTGTTCCCATTGCTTCGCAGAATCGCTTTTGTGCAGAAAACAGTAACACTTGTTCAGAACGAAAGAAAGCACAGAGCCCCAGATTTTATGTTGTCCTGGAGAGCTTGCAGAGCACTGGGGAAAGGCAGGCAGAGAATTCCCTGCTAGCACCTTCTCTGTGCCTGGGAAGCAGAAGTCTTCACATTGCTTCGCAGAATCGCTTTTGTGCAGAAAACAATAACACTTGTTCAGAACGAAAGAAAGCACAGAGCCCCAGATTTTATGTTGTCCTGGAGAGCTTGCAGAGCACTGGGGAAAAGCAGTCAGAGAATTCCCTGCTAGCACCTTCTCTGTGCCTGGGAAACAGAAGTGTTCCCATTGCTTCGCAGAATCGCTTTTGTGCAGAAAACAGTAACACTTGTTCAGAACGAAAGAAAGCACAGAGCCCCATATTTGCTGTTGTCCTGGAGAGCTTGCAGAGCACTGGGGAAAGGCAGGCAGAGAATTCCCTGCTAGCACCTTCTCTGTGCCTGTTCACATTGCTTCGCAGAATCGCTTTTGTGCAGAAAACAGTAACACTTGTTCAGAACGAAAGAAAGCACAGAGCCCCAGATTTTATGTTGTCCTGGAGAGCTTGCAGAGCACTGGGGAAAAGCAGGCAGAGAATTCCCTGCTAGCACCTTCTCTGTGCCTGGGAAACAGAAGTGTTCCCATTGCTTCGCAGAATCGCTTTTGTGCAGAAAACAGTAACACTTGTTCAGAACGAAAGAAAGCACAGAGCCCCAGATTTTATGTTGTCCTGGAGAGCTTGCAGAGCACTGGGGAAAGGCAGGCAGAGAATTCCCTGCTAGCACCTTCTCTGTGCCTGTTCACATTGCTTCGCAGAATCGCTTTTGTGCAGAAAACAGTAACAGTTGTTCAGAACGAAAGAAAGCACAGAGCCCCAGATTTTATGTTGTCCTGGAGAGCTTGCAGAGCACTGGGGAAAGGCAGGCAGAGAATTCCCTGCTAGCACCTTCTCTGTGCCTGGGAAACAGAAGTGTTCCCATTGCTTCGCAGAATCGCTTTTGTGCAGAAAACAGTAACACTTGTTCAGAACGAAAGAAAGCACAGAGCCCCAGATTTTATGTTGTCCTGGAGAGCTTGCAGAGCACTGGGGAAAGGCAGGCAGAGAATTCCCTGCTAGCACCTTCTCTGTGCCTGTTCACATTGCTTCGCAGAATCGCTTTTGTGCAGAAAACAGTAACACTTGTTCAGAACGAAAGAAAGCACAGAGCCCCAGATTTTATGTTGTCCTGGAGAGCTTGCAGAGCACTGGGGAAAAGCAGGCAGAGAATTCCCTGCTAGCACCTTTTCTGTGCCTGTTCACATTGCTTGGCAGAATCGCTTTTGTGCAGAAAACAGTAACACTTGTTCAGAACAAAAGAAAGCACAGAGCCCCAGATTTTATGTTGTCCTGGAGAGCTTGCAGAGCACTGGGGAAAAGCAGACAGAGAATTCCCTGCTAGCAACTTCTCTGTGCCTGGGAAACAGAAGTGTTCACATTGCTTCGCAGAATCGCTTTTGTGCAGAAAACAGTAACACTTGTTCAGAACGAAAGAAAGCACAGAGCCCCAGATTTTATGTTGTCCTGGAGAGCTTGCAGAGCACTGGGGAAAGGCAGGCAGAGAATTCCCTGCTAGCACCTTCTCTGTGCCTGTTCACATTGCTTCGCAGAATCGCTTTTGTGCAGAAAACAATAACACTTGTTCAGAACGAAAGAAAGCACAGAGCCCCAGATTTGCTGTTGTCCTGGAGAGCTTGCAGAGCACTGGGGAAAAGCAGGCAGAGAATTCCCTGCTAGCACCTTCTCAGTACCTGGGAAGCAGAAGTGTTCACATTGCTTCGCAGAATCGCTTTTGTGCAGAAAACAGTAACACTTGTTCAGAACGAAAGAAAGCACAGAGCCCCAGATTTTATGTTGTCCTGGAGAGCTTGCAGAGCACTGGGGAAAAGCAGGCAGAGAATTCCCTGCTAGCACCTTCTCTGTGCCTGGGAAACAGAAGTGTTCCCATTGCTTCGCAGAATCGCTTTTGTGCAGAAAACAGTAACACTTGTTCAGAACGAAAGAAAGCACAGAGCCCCATATTTGCTGTTGTCCTGGAGAGCTTGCAGAGCACTGGGGAAAGGCAGGCAGAGAATTCCCTGCTAGCACCTTCTCTGTGCCTGGGAAGCAGAAGTGTTCACATTGCTTCGCAGAATCACTTTTGTGCAGAAAACAGTAACACTTGTTCAGAACGAAAGAAAGCACAGAGCCCCAGATTTTATGTTGTCCTGGAGAGATTGCAGAGCACTGGGGAAAAGCAGGCAGAGAATTCCCTGCTAGCACCTTCTCTGTGTCTGGGAAACAGAAGTGTTCCCATTGCTTCGCAGAATCGCTTTTGTGCAGAAAACAGTAACACTTGTTCAGAACGAAAGAAAGCACAGAGCCCCAGATTTTATGTTGTCCTGGAGAGCTTGCAGAGCACTGGGGAAAGGCAGGCAGAGAATTCCCTGCTAGCACCTTCTCTGTGCCTGTTCACATTGCTTCGCAGAATCGCTTTTGTGCAGAAAACAGTAACACTTGTTCAGAACGAAAGAAAGCACAGAGCCCCAGATTTTATGTTGTCCTGGAGAGCTTGCAGAGCACTGGGGAAAGGCAGGCAGAGAATTCCCTGCTAGCACCTTCTCTGTGCCTGGGAAACAGAAGTGTTCCCATTGCTTCGCAGAATCGCTTTTGTGCAGAAAACAGTAACACTTGTTCAGAACGAAAGAAAGCACAGAGCCCCAGATTTTATGTTGTCCTGGAGAGCTTGCAGAGCACTGGGGAAAGGCAGGCAGAGAATTCCCTGCTAGCACCTTCTCTGTGCCTGGGAAGCAGAAGTCTTCACATTGCTTCGCAGAATCGCTTTTGTGCAGAAAACAATAACACTTGTTCAGAACGAAAGAAAGCACAGAGCCCCAGATTTTATGTTGTCCTGGAGAGCTTGCAGAGCACTGGGGAAAAGCAGGCAGAGAATTCCCTGCTAGCACCTTCTCTGTGCCTGGGAAACAGAAGTGTTCCCATTGCTTCGCAGAATCGCTTTTGTGCAGAAAACAGTAACACTTGTTCAGAACGAAAGAAAGCACAGAGCCCCAGATTTGCTGTTGTCCTGGAGAGCTTGCAGAGCACTGGGGAAAGGCAGGCAGAGAATTCCCTGCTAGCACCTTCTCTGTGCCTGTTCACATTGCTTGGCAGAATCGCTTTTGTGCAGAAAACAGTAACACTTGTTCAGAACGAAAGAAAGCACAGAGCCCCAGATTTTATGTTGTCCTGGAGAGCTTGCAGAGCACTGGGGAAAAGCAGGCAGAGAATTCCCTGCTAGCACCTTCTCTGTGCCTGGGAAGCAGAAGTCTTCACATTGCTTCGCAGAATCGCTTTTGTGCAGAAAACAGTAACACTTGTTCAGAACAAAAGAAAGCACAGAGCCCCAGATTTTATGTTGTCCTGGAGAGCTTGCAGAGCACTGGGGAAAGGCAGGCAGAGAATTCCCTGCTAGCACCTTCTCTGTGCCTGTTCACATTGCTTCGCTGAATCGCTTTTGTGCAGAAAACAGTAACACTTGTTCAGACGAAAGAAAGCACAGAGCCCCAGATCTTATGTTGTCCTGGAGAGCTTGCAGAGCACTGGGGAAAGGCAGGCAGAGAATTCCCTGCTAGCACCTTCTCTGTGCCTGGGAAACAGAAGTGTTCACATTGCTTCGCAGAATCGCTTTTGTGCAGAAAACAGTAACACTTGTTCAGAACGAAAGAAAGCACAGAGCCCCAGATTTTATGTTGTCCTGGAGAGCTTGCAGAGCACTGGGGAAAAGCAGGCAGAGAATTCCCTGCTAGCACCTTCTCTGTGCCTGGGAAGCAGAAGTGTTCACATTGCTTCGCAGAATCGCTTTTGTGCAGAAAACAGTAACACTTGTTCAGAACGAAAGAAAGCACAGAGCCCCAGATTTTATGTTGTCTTGGAGAGCTTGCAGAGCACTGGGGAAAAGCAGGCAGAGAATTCCCTGGTAGCAACTTCTCTGTGCCTGTTCACATTGCTTCGCAGAATCGCTTTTGTGCAGAAAACAGTAACACTTGTTCAGAACGAAAGAAAGCACAGAGCCCCAGATTTTATGTTGTCCTGGAGAGCTTGCAGAGCACTGGGGAAAGGCAGGCAGAGAATTCCCTGCTAGCACCTTCTCTGTGCCTGGGAAGCAGAAGTGTTCACATTGCTTCGCAGAATCACTTTTGTGCAGAAAACAGTAACACTTGTTCAGAACGAAAGAAAGCACAGAGCCCCAGATTTTATGTTGTCCTGGAGAGATTGCAGAGCACTGGGGAAAAGCAGGCAGAGAATTCCCTGCTAGCACCTTCTCTGTGTCTGGGAAACAGAAGTGTTCCCATTGCTTCGCAGAATCGCTTTTGTGCAGAAAACAGTAACACTTGTTCAGAACGAAAGAAAGCACAGAGCCCCAGATTTTATGTTGTCCTGGAGAGCTTGCAGAGCACTGGGGAAAGGCAGGCAGAGAATTCCCTGCTAGCACCTTCTCTGTGCCTGTTCACATTGCTTCGCAGAATCGCTTTTGTGCAGAAAACAGTAACACTTGTTCAGAACGAAAGAAAGCACAGAGCCCCAGATTTTATGTTGTCCTGGAGAGCTTGCAGAGCACTGGGGAAAGGCTGGCAGAGAATTCCCTGCTAGCACCTTCTCTGTGCCTGGGAAACAGAAGTGTTCCCATTGCTTCGCAGAATCGCTTTTGTGCAGAAAACAGTAACACTTGTTCAGAACGAAAGAAAGCACAGAGCCCCAGATTTGCTGTTGTCCTGGAGAGCTTGCAGAGCACTGGGGAAAAGCAGGCAGAGAATTCCCTGCTAGCACCTTTTTTGTGCCTGTTCACATTGCTTGGCAGAATCGCTTTTGTGCAGAAAACAGTAACACTTGTTCAGAACAAAAGAAAGCACAGAGCCCCAGATTTTATGTTGTCCTGGAGAGCTTGCAGAGCACTGGGGAAAAGCAGGCAGAGAATTCCCTGCTAGCACCTTCTCTGTGCCTGGGAAACAGAAGTGTTCACATTGCTTCGCAGAATCGCTTTTGTGCAGAAAACAGTAACACTTGTTCAGAACGAAAGAAAGCACAGAGCCCCAGATTTGCTGTTGTCCTGGAGAGCTTGCAGAGCACTGGGGAAAGGCAGGCAGAGAATTCCCTGCTAGCACCTTCTCTGTGCCTGTTCACATTGCTTCGCAGAATCGCTTTTGTGCAGAAAACAGTAACACTTGTTCAGAACAAAAGAAAGCACAGAGCCCCAGATTTTATGTTGTCCTGGAGAGCTTGCAGAGCACTGGGGAAAAGCAGGCAGAGAATTCCCTGCTAGCAACTTCTCTGTGCCTGGGAAACAGAAGTGTTCACATTGCTTCGCAGAATCGCTTTTGTGCAGAAAACAGTAACACTTGTTCAGAACGAAAGAAAGCACAGAGCCCCAGATTTTATGTTGTCCTGGAGAGCTTGCAGAGCACTGGGGAAAGGCAGGCAGAGAATTCCCTGCTAGCACCTTCTCTGTGCCTGTTCACATTGCTTCGCAGAATCGCTTTTGTGCAGAAAACAATAACACTTGTTCAGAACGAAAGAAAGCACAGAGCCCCATATTTGCTGTTGTCCTGGAGAGCTTGCAGAGCACTGGGGAAAAGCAGGCAGAGAATTCCCTGCTAGCACCTTCTCAGTGCCTGGGAAGCAGAAGTGTTCACATTGCTTCGCAGAATCGCTTTTGTGCAGAAAACAGTAACACTTGTTCAGAACGAAAGAAAGCACAGAGCCCCAGATTTTATGTTGTCCTGGAGAGCTTGCAGAGCACTGGGGAAAAGCAGGCAGAGAATTCCCTGCTAGCACCTTCTCTGTGCCTGGGAAACAGAAGTGTTCCCATTGCTTCGCAGAATCGCTTTTGTGCAGAAAACAGTAACACTTGTTCAGAACGAAAGAAAGCACAGAGCCCCATATTTGCTGTTGTCCTGGAGAGCTTGCAGAGCACTGGGGAAAGGCAGGCAGAGAATTCCCTGCTAGCACCTTCTCTGTGCCTGTTCACATTGCTTCGCAGAATCGCTTTTGTGCAGAAAACAGTAACACTTGTTCAGAACGAAAGAAAGCACAGAGCCCCAGATTTGCTGTTGTCCTGGAGAGCTTGCAGAGCACTGGGGAAAGGCAGGCAGAGAATTCCCTGCTAGCACCTTCTCTGTGCCTGGGAAGCAGAAGTCTTCACATTGCTTCGCAGAATCGCTTTTGTGCAGAAAACAATAACACTTGTTCAGAACGAAAGAAAGCACAGAGCCCCAGATTTTATGTTGTCCTGGAGAGCTTGCAGAGCACTGGGGAAAAGCAGGCAGAGAATTCCCTGCTACCACCTTCTCTGTGCCTGGGAAACAGAAGTGTTCACATTGCTTCGCAGAATCGCTTTTGTGCAGAAAACAGTAACACTTGTTCAGAACGAAAGAAAGCACAGAGCCCCAGATTTTATGTTGTCCTGGAGAGCTTGCAGAGCACTGGGGAAAGGCAGGCAGAGAATTCCCTGCTAGCACCTTCTCTGTGCCTGTTCACATTGCTTCGCTGAATCGCTTTTGTGCAGAAAACAGTAACACTTGTTCAGACGAAAGAAAGCACAGAGCCCCAGATTTTATGTTGTCCTGGAGAGCTTGCAGAGCACTGGGGAAAGGCAGGCAGAGAATTCCCTGCTAGCACCTTCTCTGTGCCTGGGAAGCAGAAGTCTTCACATTGCTTCGCAGAATCGCTTTTGTGCAGAAAACCCTAACACTTGTTCAGAACAAAAGAAAGCACAGAGCCCCAGATTTTATGTTGTCCTGGAGAGCTTGCAGAGCACTGGGGAAAGGCAGGCAGAGAATTCCCTGCTAGCACCTTTTCTGTGCCTGTTCACATTGCTTCGCAGAATCGCTTTTGTGCAGAAAACAGTAACACTTGTTCAAACAAAAGAAAGCACAGAGCCCCAGATTTTATGTTGTCCTGGAGAGCTTGCAGAGCACTGGGGAAAAGCAGGCAGAGAATTCCCTGCTAGCACCTTCTCTGTGCCTGGGAAACAGAAGTGTTCACATTGCTTCGCAGAATCGCTTTTGTGCAGAAAACAGTAACACTTGTTCACAACGAAAGAAAGCACAGAGCCCCAGATTTTATGTTGTCCTGGAGAGCTTGCAGAGCACTGGGGAAAAGCAGGCAGAGAATTCCCTGCTAGCACCTTCTCTGTGCCTGGGAAACAGAAGTTTTCCCATTGCTTGGCAGAATCGCTTTTGTGCAGAAAACAGTAACAATTGTTCAGAACGAAAGAAAGCACAGAGCCCCAGATTTTATGTTGTCTTGGAGAGCTTGCAGAGCACTGGGGAAAAGCAGGCAGAGAATTCCCTGCTAGCACCTTCTCTGTGCCTGTTCACATTGCTTCGCAGAATCGCTTTTGTGCAGAAAACAGTAACACTTGTTCAGAACGAAAGAAAGCACAGAGCCCCAGATTTTATGTTGTCCTGGAGAGCTTGCAGAGCACTGGGGAAAGGCAGGCAGAGAATTCCCTGCTAGCACCTTCTCTGTGCCTGGGAAGCAGAAGTGTTCACATTGCTTCGCAGAATCACTTTTGTGCAGAAAACAGTAACACTTGTTCAGAACGAAAGAAAGCACAGAGCCCCAGATTTTATGTTGTCCTGGAGAGATTGCAGAGCACTGGGGAAAAGCAGGCAGAGAATTCCCTGCTAGCACCTTCTCTGTGTCTGGGAAACAGAAGTGTTCCCATTGCTTCGCAGAATCGCTTTTGTGCAGAAAACAGTAACACTTGTTCAGAACGAAAGAAAGCACAGAGCCCCAGATTTTATGTTGTCCTGGAGAGCTTGCAGAGCACTGGGGAAAGGCAGGCAGAGAATTCCCTGCTAGCACCTTCTCTGTGCCTGTTCACATTGCTTCGCAGAATCGCTTTTGTGCAGAAAACAGTAACACTTGTTCAGAACGAAAGAAAGCACAGAGCCCCAGATTTTATGTTGTCCTGGAGAGCTTGCAGAGCACTGGGGAAAGGCTGGCAGAGAATTCCCTGCTAGCACCTTCTCTGTGCCTGGGAAACAGAAGTGTTCACATTGCTTCGCAGAATCGCTTTTGTGCAGAAAACAGTAACACTTGTTCAGAACGAAAGAAAGCACAGAGCCCCAGATTTTATGTTGTCCTGGAGAGCTTGCAGAGCACTGGGGAAAAGCAGGCAGAGAATTCCCTGCTAGCACCTTTTTTGTGCCTGTTCACATTGCTTGGCAGAATCGCTTTTGTGCAGAAAACAGTAACACTTGTTCAGAACAAAAGAAAGCACAGAGCCCCAGATTTTATGTTGTCCTGGAGAGCTTGCAGAGCACTGGGGAAAAGCAGGCAGAGAATTCCCTGCTAGCACCTTCTCTGTGCCTGGGAAGCAGAAGTCTTCACATTGCTTCGCAGAATCGCTTTTGTGCAGAAAACAATAACACTTGTTCAGAACGAAAGAAAGCACAGAGCCCCAGATTTTATGTTGTCCTGGAGAGCTTGCAGAGCACTGGGGAAAAGCAGGCAGAGAATTCCCTGCTAGCACCTTCTCTGTGCCTGGGAAACAGAAGTGTTCCCATTGCTTCGCAGAATCGCTTTTGTGCAGAAAACAGTAACACTTGTTCAGAACGAAAGAAAGCACAGAGCCCCAGATTTGCTGTTGTCCTGGAGAGCTTGCAGAGCACTGGGGAAAGGCAGGCAGAGAATTCCCTGCTAGCACCTTCTCTGTGCCTGTTCACATTGCTTGGCAGAATCGCTTTTGTGCAGAAAACAGTAACACTTGTTCAGAACGAAAGAAAGCACAGAGCCCCAGATTTTATGTTGTCCTGGAGAGCTTGCAGAGCACTGGGGAAAAGCAGGCAGAGAATTCCCTGCTAGCACCTTCTCTGTGCCTGGGAAGCAGAAGTCTTCACATTGCTTCGCAGAATCGCTTTTGTGCAGAAAACAGTAACACTTGTTCAGAACAAAAGAAAGCACAGAGCCCCAGATTTTATGTTGTCCTGGAGAGCTTGCAGAGCACTGGGGAAAGGCAGGCAGAGAATTCCCTGCTAGCACCTTCTCTGTGCCTGTTCACATTGCTTCGCAGAATCGCTTTTGTGCAGAAAACAGTAACACTTGTTCAGACGAAAGAAAGCACAGAGCCCCAGATCTTATGTTGTCCTGGAGAGCTTGCAGAGCACTGGGGAAAGGCAGGCAGAGAATTCCCTGCTAGCACCTTCTCTGTGCCTGGGAAACAGAAGTGTTCACATTGCTTCGCAGAATCGCTTTTGTGCAGAAAACAGTAACACTTGTTCAGAACGAAAGAAAGCACAGAGCCCCAGATTTTATGTTGTCCTGGAGAGCTTGCAGAGCACTGGGGAAAAGCAGGCAGAGAATTCCCTGCTAGCACCTTCTCTGTGCCTGGGAAGCAGAAGTGTTCACATTGCTTCGCAGAATCGCTTTTGTGCAGAAAACAGTAACACTTGTTCAGAACGAAAGAAAGCACAGAGCCCCAGATTTTCTGTTGTCCTTGGAGAGCTTGCACGAGCACTGGGGGAAAGGCAGGCTGAGGAATTCCCTGGCTAGCACCTGCTCCTCCGCCCCCCCCTGATGCATAGCTTCCCACATTGCTTCGCAGAACGCTTTTGTGCAGAAAAACAAGTAACACTTGTTCAGAACGAAAGAAAGCACAGAGCCCCAGATTTTATGTTGTCCTGGAGAGCTTGCAGAGGCACTGGGGAAAAGGCTGGCAGAGGAATTCCCTGCTACGCACCTTCTCTGTGCCTGAAAGCAGAAGTGTTCACATTGCTTCGCAGATCGCATTTTGTGCAGAAAACAGGAAACACTTGTTCAGAACGAAAGAAAGCACAGAGCCCCAGATTTTATGTTGTCCTGGAGCAGCTTGCAGAGCACATGGGGAAAGGCAGGCCAGAGAAGTCCCTGCTAGCACCATTCTCTGTGTCTGGGAACAGAGTGGTTCACATTGCTTCGCTGAACGCTTTTGTTGCAGAAAACAGTAACACTTGTTCAAGACGAAAGAAAGCACAGAGCCCCAGGATTTTATGTTGTCCTGAGTGAGCTTGCAGAGCACTGGGGGAAAGGGCAGGCAGAGAATTCCCTGCTAGCACCTTCTCTGTGCCTGTTCACTAACACTTGTTCAGAACGAAAGAAAGCACAGAGCCCCAGATTTTATGTTGTCCTGGAGAGCTTGCAGAGCACTGGGGAAAGGCTGGCAGAGAATTCCCTGCTAGCACCTTCTCTGTGCCTGGGAAACAGAAGTGTTCACATTGCTTCGCAGAATCGCTTTTGTGCAGAAAACAGTAACACTTGTTCAGAACGAAAGAAAGCACAGAGCCCCAGATTTGCTGTTGTCCTGGAGAGCTTGCAGAGCACTGGGGAAAAGCAGGCAGAGAATTCCCTGCTAGCACCTTTTTTGTGCCTGTTCACATTGCTTGGCAGAATCGCTTTTGTGCAGAAAACAGTAACACTTGTTCAGAACAAAAGAAAGCACAGAGCCCCAGATTTTATGTTGTCCTGGAGAGCTTGCAGAGCACTGGGGAAAAGCAGGCAGAGAATTCCCTGCTAGCACCTTCTCTGTGCCTGGGAAACAGAAGTGTTCACATTGCTTCGCAGAATCGCTTTTGTGCAGAAAACAGTAACACTTGTTCAGAACGAAAGAAAGCACAGAGCCCCAGATTTGCTGTTGTCCTGGAGAGCTTGCAGAGCACTGGGGAAAGGCAGGCAGAGAATTCCCTGCTAGCACCTTCTCTGTGCCTGTTCACATTGCTTCGCAGAATCGCTTTTGTGCAGAAAACAGTAACACTTGTTCAGAACAAAAGAAAGCACAGAGCCCCAGATTTTATGTTGTCCTGGAGAGCTTGCAGAGCACTGGGGAAAAGCAGGCAGAGAATTCCCTGCTAGCAACTTCTCTGTGCCTGGGAAACAGAAGTGTTCACATTGCTTCGCAGAATCGCTTTTGTGCAGAAAACAGTAACACTTGTTCAGAACGAAAGAAAGCACAGAGCCCCAGATTTTATGTTGTCCTGGAGAGCTTGCAGAGCACTGGGGAAAGGCTGGCAGAGAATTCCCTGCTAGCACCTTCTCTGTGCCTGGGAAACAGAAGTGTTCACATTGCTTCGCAGAATCGCTTTTGTGCAGAAAACAGTAACACTTGTTCACAACGAAAGAAAGCACAGAGCCCCAGATTTTATGTTGTCCTGGAGAGCTTGCAGAGCACTGGGGAAAAGCAGGCAGAGAATTCCCTGCTAGCACCTTCTCTGTTCCTGGGAAACAGAAGTGTTCACATTGCTTCGCAGAATCGCTTTTGTGCAGAAAACACTAACACTTGTTCAGAACGAAAGAAAGCACAGAGCCCCAGATTTTATGTTGTCCTGGAGAGCTTGCAGAGCACTGGGGAAAAGCAGGCAGAGAATTCCCTGCTAGCACCTTTTTTGTGCCTGTTCACATTGCTTGGCAGAATCGCTTTTGTGCAGAAAACAGTAACACTTGTTCAGAACAAAAGAAAGCACAGAGCCCCAGATTTTATGTTGTCCTGGAGAGCTTGCAGAGCACTGGGGAAAAGCAGGCAGAGAATTCCCTGCTAGCACCTTCTCTGTGCCTGGGAAACAGAAGTGTTCACATTGCTTCGCAGAATCGCTTTTGTGCAGAAAACAGTAACACTTGTTCAGAACGAAAGAAAGCACAGAGCCCCAGATTTGCTGTTGTCCTGGAGAGCTTGCAGAGCACTGGGGAAAGGCAGGCAGAGAATTCCCTGCTAGCACCTTCTCTGTGCCTGTTCACATTGCTTCGCAGAATCGCTTTTGTGCAGAAAACAGTAACACTTGTTCAGAACAAAAGAAAGCACAGAGCCCCAGATTTTATGTTGTCCTGGAGAGCTTGCAGAGCACTGGGGAAAAGCAGGCAGAGAATTCCCTGCTAGCAACTTCTCTGTGCCTGGGAAACAGAAGTGTTCACATTGCTTCGCAGAATCGCTTTTGTGCAGAAAACAGTAACACTTGTTCAGAACGAAAGAAAGCACAGAGCCCCAGATTTTATGTTGTCCTGGAGAGCTTGCAGAGCACTGGGGAAAGGCAGGCAGAGAATTCCCTGCTAGCACCTTCTCTGTGCCTGTTCACATTGCTTCGCAGAATCGCTTTTGTGCAGAAAACAATAACACTTGTTCAGAACGAAAGAAAACACAGAGCCCCATATTTGCTGTTGTCCTGGAGAGCTTGCAGAGCACTGGGGAAAAGCAGGCAGAGAATTCCCTGCTAGCACCTTCTCAGTGCCTGGGAAGGAGAAGTGTTCACATTGCTTCGCAGAATCGCTTTTGTGCAGAAAACAGTAACACTTGTTCAGAACGAAAGAAAGCACAGAGCCCCAGATTTTATGTTGTCCTGGAGAGCTTGCAGAGCACTGGGGAAAAGCAGGCAGAGAATTCCCTGCTAGCACCTTCTCTGTGCCTGGGAAACAGAAGTGTTCCCATTGCTTCGCAGAATCGCTTTTGTGCAGAAAACAGTAACACTTGTTCAGAACGAAAGAAAGCACAGAGCCCCATATTTGCTGTTGTCCTGGAGAGCTTGCAGAGCACTGGGGAAAGGCAGGCAGAGAATTCCCTGCTAGCACCTTCTCTGTGCCTGTTCACATTGCTTCGCAGAATCGCTTTTGTGCAGAAAACAGTAACATTTGTTCAGAACGAAAGAAAGCACAGAGCCCCAGATTTTATGTTGTCCTGGAGAGCTTGCAGAGCACTGGGGAAAGGCAGGCAGAGAATTCCCTGCTAGCACCTTCTCTGTGCCTGGGAAGCAGAAGTCTTCACATTGCTTCGCAGAATCGCTTTTGTGCAGAAAACAATAACACTTGTTCAGAACGAAAGAAAGCACAGAGCCCCAGATTTTATGTTGTCCTGGAGAGCTTGCAGAGCACTGGGGAAAAGCAGGCAGAGAATTCCCTGCTAGCACCTTCTCTGTGCCTGGGAAACAGAAGTGTTCACATTGCTTCGCAGAATCGCTTTTGTGCAGAAAACAGTAACACTTCTTCAGAACGAAAGAAAGCACAGAGCCCCAGATTTTATGTTGTCCTGGAGAGCTTGCAGAGCACTGGGGAAAGGCAGGCAGAGAATTCCCTGCTAGCACCTTCTCTGTGCCTGTTCACATTGCTTCGCTGAATCGCTTTTGTGCAGAAAACAGTAACACTTGTTCAGACGAAAGAAAGCACAGAGCCCCAGATTTTATGTTGTCCTGGAGAGCTTGCAGAGCACTGGGGAAAGGCAGGCAGAGAATTCCCTGCTAGCACCTTCTCTGTGCCTGGGAAGCAGAAGTCTTCACATTGCTTCGCAGAATCGCTTTTGTGCAGAAAACCCTAACACTTGTTCAGAACAAAAGAAAGCACAGAGCCCCAGATTCTATGTTGTCCTGGAGAGCTTGCAGAGCACTGGGGAAAGGCAGGCAGAGAATTCCCTGCTAGCACCTTTTCTGTGCCTGTTCACATTGCTTCGCAGAATCGCTTTTGTGCAGAAAACCCTAACACTTGTTCAGAACAAAAGAAAGCACAGAGCCCCAGATTCTATGTTGTCCTGGAGAGCTTGCAGAGCACTGGGGAAAAGCAGGCAGAGAATTCCCTGCTAGCACCTTCTCTGTGCCTGGGAAACAGAAGTGTTCCCTTTGCTTCGCAGAATCGCTTTTGTGCAGAAAACAGTAACACTTGTTCAGAACGAAAGAAAGCACAGAGCCCCATATTTGCTGTTGTCCTGGAGAGCTTGCAGAGCACTGGGGAAAGGCAGGCAGAGAATTCCCTGCTAGCACCTTCTCTGTGCCTGTTCACATTGCTTCGCAGAATCGCTTTTGTGCAGAAAACAGTAACACTTGTTCAGAACGAAAGAAAGCACAGAGCCCCAGATTTTATGTTGTCCTGGAGAGCTTGCAGAGCACTGGGGAAAGGCAGGCAGAGAATTCCCTGCTAGCACCTTCTCTGTGCCTGGGAAGCAGAAGTCTTCACATTGCTTCGCAGAATCGCTTTTGTGCAGAAAACAATAACACTTGTTCAGAACGAAAGAAAGCACAGAGCCCCAGATTTTATGTTGTCCTGGAGAGCTTGCAGAGCACTGGGGAAAAGCAGGCAGAGATTTCCCTGCTAGCACCTTCTCTGTGCCTGGGAAGCAGAAGTGTTCACATTGCTTCGCAGAATCGCTTTTGTGCAGAAAAGAGTAACACTTGTTCAGAACAAAAGAAAGCACAGAGCCCCAGATTTTATGTTGTCCTGGAGAGCTTGCAGAGCACTGGGGAAAAGCAGGCAGAGAATTCCCTGCTAGCACCTTCTCTGTGCCTGGGAAACAGAAGTGTTCACATTGCTTCGCAGAATCGCTTTTGTGCAGAAAACAGTAACACTTGTTCAGAACGAAAGAAAGCACAGAGCCCCAGATTTGCTGTTGTCCTGGAGAGCTTGCAGAGCACTGGGGAAAGGCAGGCAGAGAATTCCCTGCTAGCACCTTCTCTGTGCCTGTTCACATTGCTTCGCAGAATCGCTTTTGTGCAGAAAACAGTAACACTTGTTCAGAACGAAAGAAAGCACAGAGCCCCAGATTTGCTGTTGTCCTGGAGAGCTTGCAGAGCACTGGGGAAAGGCAGGCAGAGAATTCCCTGCTAGCACCTTCTCTGTGCCTGTTCACATTGCTTCGCAGAATCGCTTTTGTGCAGAAAACAGTAACACTTGTTCAGAACGAAAGAAAGCACAGAGCCCCAGATTTTATGTTGTCCTGGAGAGCTTGCAGAGCACTGGGGAAAGGCAGGCAGAGAATTCCCTGCTAGCACCTTCTCTGTGCCTGTTCACATTGCTTCGCAGAATCGCTTTTGTGCAGAAAACAATAACACTTGTTCAGAACGAAAGAAAGCACAGAGCCCCATATTTGCTGTTGTCCTGGAGAGCTTGCAGAGCACTGGGGAAAAGCAGGCAGAGAATTCCCTGCTAGCACCTTCTCAGTGCCTGGGAAGCAGAAGTGTTCACATTGCTTCGCAGAATCGCTTTTGTGCAGAAAACAGTAACACTTGTTCAGAACGAAAGAAAGCACAGAGCCCCAGATTTTATGTTGTCCTGGAGAGCTTGCAGAGCACTGGGGAAAAGCAGGCAGAGAATTCCCTGCTAGCACCTTCTCTGTGCCTGGGAAACAGAAGTGTTCCCATTGCTTCGCAGAATCGCTTTTGTGCAGAAAACAGTAACACTTGTTCAGAACGAAAGAAAGCACAGAGCCCCATATTTGCTGTTGTCCTGGAGAGCTTGCAGAGCACTGGGGAAAGGCAGGCAGAGAATTCCCTGCTAGCACCTTCTCTGTGCCTGTTCACATTGCTTCGCAGAATCGCTTTTGTGCAGAAAACAGTAACACTTGTTCAGAACGAAAGAAAGCACAGAGCCCCAGATTTGCTGTTGTCCTGGAGAGCTTGCAGAGCACTGGGGAAAGGCAGGCAGAGAATTCCCTGCTAGCACCTTCTCTGTGCCTGGGAAGCAGAAGTCTTCACATTGCTTCGCAGAATCGCTTTTGTGCAGAAAACAATAACACTTGTTCAGAACGAAAGAAAGCACAGAGCCCCAGATTTTATGTTGTCCTGGAGAGCTTGCAGAGCACTGGGGAAAAGCAGGCAGAGAATTCCCTGCTACCACCTTCTCTGTGCCTGGGAAACAGAAGTGTTCACATTGCTTCGCAGAATCGCTTTTGTGCAGAAAACAGTAACACTTGTTCAGAACGAAAGAAAGCACAGAGCCCCAGATTTTATGTTGTCCTGGAGAGCTTGCAGAGCACTGGGGAAAGGCAGGCAGAGAATTCCCTGCTAGCACCTTCTCTGTGCCTGTTCACATTGCTTCGCTGAATCGCTTTTGTGCAGAAAACAGTAACACTTGTTCAGACGAAAGAAAGCACAGAGCCCCAGATTTTATGTTGTCCTGGAGAGCTTGCAGAGCACTGGGGAAAGGCAGGCAGAGAATTCCCTGCTAGCACCTTCTCTGTGCCTGGGAAGCAGAAGTCTTCACATTGCTTCGCAGAATCGCTTTTGTGCAGAAAACCCTAACACTTGTTCAGAACAAAAGAAAGCACAGAGCCCCAGATTTTATGTTGTCCTGGAGAGCTTGCAGAGCACTGGGGAAAGGCAGGCAGAGAATTCCCTGCTAGCACCTTTTCTGTGCCTGTTCACATTGCTTCGCAGAATCGCTTTTGTGCAGAAAACAGTAACACTTGTTCAAACAAAAGAAAGCACAGAGCCCCAGATTTTATGTTGTCCTGGAGAGCTTGCAGAGCACTGGGGAAAAGCAGGCAGAGAATTCCCTGCTAGCACCTTCTCTGTGCCTGGGAAACAGAAGTGTTCACATTGCTTCGCAGAATCGCTTTTGTGCAGAAAACAGTAACACTTGTTCACAACGAAAGAAAGCACAGAGCCCCAGATTTTATGTTGTCCTGGAGAGCTTGCAGAGCACTGGGGAAAAGCAGGCAGAGAATTCCCTGCTAGCACCTTCTCTGTGCCTGGGAAACAGAAGTTTTCCCATTGCTTGGCAGAATCGCTTTTGTGCAGAAAACAGTAACAATTGTTCAGAACGAAAGAAAGCACAGAGCCCCAGATTTTATGTTGTCTTGGAGAGCTTGCAGAGCACTGGGGAAAAGCAGGCAGAGAATTCCCTGCTAGCACCTTCTCTGTGCCTGTTCACATTGCTTCGCAGAATCGCTTTTGTGCAGAAAACAGTAACACTTGTTCAGAACGAAAGAAAGCACAGAGCCCCAGATTTTATGTTGTCCTGGAGAGCTTGCAGAGCACTGGGGAAAGGCAGGCAGAGAATTCCCTGCTAGCACCTTCTCTGTGCCTGGGAAGCAGAAGTGTTCACATTGCTTCGCAGAATCACTTTTGTGCAGAAAACAGTAACACTTGTTCAGAACGAAAGAAAGCACAGAGCCCCAGATTTTATGTTGTCCTGGAGAGATTGCAGAGCACTGGGGAAAAGCAGGCAGAGAATTCCCTGCTAGCACCTTCTCTGTGTCTGGGAAACAGAAGTGTTCCCATTGCTTCGCAGAATCGCTTTTGTGCAGAAAACAGTAACACTTGTTCAGAACGAAAGAAAGCACAGAGCCCCAGATTTTATGTTGTCCTGGAGAGCTTGCAGAGCACTGGGGAAAGGCAGGCAGAGAATTCCCTGCTAGCACCTTCTCTGTGCCTGTTCACATTGCTTCGCAGAATCGCTTTTGTGCAGAAAACAGTAACACTTGTTCAGAACGAAAGAAAGCACAGAGCCCCAGATTTTATGTTGTCCTGGAGAGCTTGCAGAGCACTGGGGAAAGGCTGGCAGAGAATTCCCTGCTAGCACCTTCTCTGTGCCTGGGAAACAGAAGTGTTCACATTGCTTCGCAGAATCGCTTTTGTGCAGAAAACAGTAACACTTGTTCACAACGAAAGAAAGCACAGAGCCCCAGATTTTATGTTGTCCTGGAGAGCTTGCAGAGCACTGGGGAAAAGCAGGCAGAGAATTCCCTGCTAGCACCTTCTCTGTTCCTGGGAAACAGAAGTGTTCACATTGCTTCGCAGAATCGCTTTTGTGCAGAAAACACTAACACTTGTTCAGAACGAAAGAAAGCACAGAGCCCCAGATTTTATGTTGTCCTGGAGAGCTTGCAGAGCACTGGGGAAAAGCAGGCAGAGAATTCCCTGCTAGCACCTTTTTTGTGCCTGTTCACATTGCTTGGCAGAATCGCTTTTGTGCAGAAAACAGTAACACTTGTTCAGAACAAAAGAAAGCACAGAGCCCCAGATTTTATGTTGTCCTGGAGAGCTTGCAGAGCACTGGGGAAAAGCAGGCAGAGAATTCCCTGCTAGCACCTTCTCTGTGCCTGGGAAACAGAAGTGTTCACATTGCTTCGCAGAATCGCTTTTGTGCAGAAAACAGTAACACTTGTTCAGAACGAAAGAAAGCACAGAGCCCCAGATTTGCTGTTGTCCTGGAGAGCTTGCAGAGCACTGGGGAAAGGCAGGCAGAGAATTCCCTGCTAGCACCTTCTCTGTGCCTGTTCACATTGCTTCGCAGAATCGCTTTTGTGCAGAAAACAGTAACACTTGTTCAGAACAAAAGAAAGCACAGAGCCCCAGATTTTATGTTGTCCTGGAGAGCTTGCAGAGCACTGGGGAAAAGCAGGCAGAGAATTCCCTGCTAGCAACTTCTCTGTGCCTGGGAAACAGAAGTGTTCACATTGCTTCGCAGAATCGCTTTTGTGCAGAAAACAGTAACACTTGTTCAGAACGAAAGAAAGCACAGAGCCCCAGATTTTATGTTGTCCTGGAGAGCTTGCAGAGCACTGGGGAAAGGCAGGCAGAGAATTCCCTGCTAGCACCTTCTCTGTGCCTGTTCACATTGCTTCGCAGAATCGCTTTTGTGCAGAAAACAATAACACTTGTTCAGAACGAAAGAAAACACAGAGCCCCATATTTGCTGTTGTCCTGGAGAGCTTGCAGAGCACTGGGGAAAAGCAGGCAGAGAATTCCCTGCTAGCACCTTCTCAGTGCCTGGGAAGGAGAAGTGTTCACATTGCTTCGCAGAATCGCTTTTGTGCAGAAAACAGTAACACTTGTTCAGAACGAAAGAAAGCACAGAGCCCCAGATTTTATGTTGTCCTGGAGAGCTTGCAGAGCACTGGGGAAAAGCAGGCAGAGAATTCCCTGCTAGCACCTTCTCTGTGCCTGGGAAACAGAAGTGTTCCCATTGCTTCGCAGAATCGCTTTTGTGCAGAAAACAGTAACACTTGTTCAGAACGAAAGAAAGCACAGAGCCCCATATTTGCTGTTGTCCTGGAGAGCTTGCAGAGCACTGGGGAAAGGCAGGCAGAGAATTCCCTGCTAGCACCTTCTCTGTGCCTGTTCACATTGCTTCGCAGAATCGCTTTTGTGCAGAAAACAGTAACATTTGTTCAGAACGAAAGAAAGCACAGAGCCCCAGATTTTATGTTGTCCTGGATAGCTTGCAGAGCACTGGGGAAAGGCAGGCAGAGAATTCCCTGCTAGCACCTTCTCTGTGCCTGGGAAGCAGAAGTCTTCACATTGCTTCGCAGAATCGCTTTTGTGCAGAAAACAATAACACTTGTTCAGAACGAAAGAAAGCACAGAGCCCCAGATTTTATGTTGTCCTGGAGAGCTTGCAGAGCACTGGGGAAAAGCAGGCAGAGAATTCCCTGCTAGCACCTTCTCTGTGCCTGGGAAACAGAAGTGTTCACATTGCTTCGCAGAATCGCTTTTGTGCAGAAAACAGTAACACTTCTTCAGAACGAAAGAAAGCACAGAGCCCCAGATTTTATGTTGTCCTGGAGAGCTTGCAGAGCACTGGGGAAAGGCAGGCAGAGAATTCCCTGCTAGCACCTTCTCTGTGCCTGTTCACATTGCTTCGCTGAATCGCTTTTGTGCAGAAAACAGTAACACTTGTTCAGACGAAAGAAAGCACAGAGCCCCAGATTTTATGTTGTCCTGGAGAGCTTGCAGAGCACTGGGGAAAAGCAGGCAGAGAATTCCCTGCTAGCACCTTCTCTGTGCCTGGGAAACAGAAGTGTTCCCATTGCTTCGCAGAATCGCTTTTGTGCAGAAAACAGTAACACTTGTTCAGAACGAAAGAAAGCACAGAGCCCCAGATTTTATGTTGTCCTGGAGAGCTTGCAGAGCACTGGGGAAAAGCAGGCAGAGAATTCCCTGCTAGCACCTTCTCTGTGCCTGGGAAGCAGAAGTCTTCACATTGCTTCGCAGAATCGCTTTTGTGCAGAAAACCCTAACACTTGTTCAGAACAAAAGAAAGCACAGAGCCCCAGATTCTATGTTGTCCTGGAGAGCTTGCAGAGCACTGGGGAAAGGCAGGCAGAGAATTCCCTGCTAGCACCTTTTCTGTGCCTGTTCACATTGCTTCGCAGAATCGCTTTTGTGCAGAAAACAGTAACACTTGTTCAGAACAAAAGAAAGCACAGAGCCCCAGATTTTATGTTGTCCTGGAGAGCTTGCAGAGCACTGGGGAAAAGCAGGCAGAGAATTCCCTGCTAGCACCTTCTCTGTGCCTGGGAAACAGAAGTGTTCACATTGCTTCGCAGAATCGCTTTTGTGCAGAAAACAGTAACACTTGTTCAGAACGAAAGAAAGCACAGAGCCCCAGATTTTATGTTGTCCTGGAGAGCTTGCAGAGCACTGGGGAAAGGCAGGCAGAGAATTCCCTGCTAGCACCTTCTCTGTGCCTGTTCACATTCCTTCGCAGAATCGCCTTTGTGCAGAAAACAGTAACACTTGTTCAGAACGAAAGAAAGCACAGAGCCCCAGATATTATGTTGTCCTGGAGAGCTTGCAGAGCACTGGGGAAAAGCAGGCAGAGAATTCCCTGCTAGCACCTTCTCTGTGCCTGGGAAACAGAAGTGTTCACATTGCTTCGCAGAATCGCTTTTGTGCAGAAAACAGTAACACTTGTTCAGAACGAAAGAAAGCACAGAGCCCCAGATTTTATGTTGTCCTGGAGAGCTTGCAGAGCACTGGGGAAAAGCAGGCAGAGAATTCCCTGCTAGCACCTTCTCTGTGCCTGGGAAACAGAAGTGTTCCCATTGCTTCGCAGAATCGCTTTTGTGCAGAAAACAGTAACACTTGTTCAGAACGAAAGAAAGCACAGAGCCCCATATTTGCTGTTGTCCTGGAGAGCTTGCAGAGCACTGGGGAAAGGCAGGCAGAGAATTCCCTGCTAGCACCTTCTCTGTGCCTGTTCACATTCCTTCGCAGAATCGCTTTTGTGCAGAAAACAGTAACACTTGTTCAGAACGAAAGAAAGCACAGAGCCCCAGATTTTATGTTGTCCTGGAGAGCTTGCAGAGCACTGGGGAAAGGCAGGCAGAGAATTCCCTGCTAGCACCTTCTCTGTGCCTGGGAAGCAGAAGTCTTCACATTGCTTCGCAGAATCGCTTTTGTGCAGAAAACAATAACACTTGTTCAGAACGAAAGAAAGCACAGAGCCCCAGATTTTATGTTGTCCTGGAGAGCTTGCAGAGCACTGGGGAAAAGCAGGCAGAGATTTCCCTGCTAGCACCTTCTCTGTGCCTGGGAAGCAGAAGTGTTCACATTGCTTCGCAGAATCGCTTTTGTGCAGAAAAGAGTAACACTTGTTCAGAACAAAAGAAAGCACAGAGCCCCAGATTTTATGTTGTCCTGGAGAGCTTGCAGAGCACTGGGGAAAAGCAGGCAGAGAATTCCCTGCTAGCACCTTCTCTGTGCCTGGGAAACAGAAGTGTTCCCATTGCTTCGCAGAATCGCTTTTGTGCAGAAAACAGTAACACTTGTTCAGAACGAAAGAAAGCACAGAGCCCCATATTTGCTGTTGTCCTGGAGAGCTTGCAGAGCACTGGGGAAAGGCAGGCAGAGAATTCCCTGCTAGCACCTTCTCTGTGCCTGGGAAGCAGAAGTCTTCACATTGCTTCGCAGAATCACTTTTGTGCAGAAAACAGTAACACTTGTTCAGAACGAAAGAAAGCACAGAGCCCCAGATTCTATATTGTCCTGGAGAGCTTGCAGAGCACTGGGGAAAAGCAGGCAGAGAATTCCCTGCTAGCACCTTCTCTGTGCCTGGGAAACAGAAGTGTTCACATTGCTTCGCAGAATCGCTTTTGTGCAGAAAACAGTAACACTTGTTCAGAACGAAAGAAAGCACAGAGCCCCAGATTTTATGTTGTCCTGGAGAGCTTGCAGAGCACTGGGGAAAAGCAGGCAGAGAATTCCCTGCTAGCACCTTTTCTGTGCCTGTTCACATTGCTTGGCAGAATCGCTTTTGTGCAGAAAACAGTAACACTTGTTCAGAACAAAAGAAAGCACAGAGCCCCAGATTTTATGTTGTCCTGGAGAGCTTGCAGAGCA
Organism: Strix uralensis; assembly: GCF_047716275.1. Lineage (NCBI taxonomy): Eukaryota > Metazoa > Chordata > Aves > Strigiformes > Strigidae > Strix > Strix uralensis. The sequence goes on from NW_027436728.1 coordinate 244,093, forward strand.
CTGGGGAAAAGCAGGCAGAGAATTCCCTGCTAGCACCTTCTCTGTGCCTGGGAAACAGAAGTGTTCCCATTGCTTCGCAGAATCGCTTTTGTGCAGAAAACAGTAACACTTGTTCAGAACGAAAGAAAGCACAGAGCCCCAGATTTTATGTTGTCCTGGAGAGCTTGCAGAGCACTGGGGAAAGGCAGGCAGAGAATTCCCTGCTAGCACCTTCTCTGTGCCTGTTCACATTGCTTCGCAGAATCGCTTTTGTGCAGAAAACAGTAACACTTGTTCAGAACAAAAGAAAGCACAGAGCCCCAGATTTTATGTTGTCCTGGAGAGCTTGCAGAGCACTGGGGAAAAGCAGGCAGAGAATTCCCTGCTAGCAACTTCTCTGTGCCTGGGAAACAGAAGTGTTCACATTGCTTCGCAGAATCGCTTTTGTGCAGAAAACAGTAACACTTGTTCAGAACGAAAGAAAGCACAGAGCCCCAGATTTTATGTTGTCCTGGAGAGCTTGCAGAGCACTGGGGAAAGGCAGGCAGAGAATTCCCTGCTAGCACCTTCTCTGTGCCTGTTCACATTGCTTCGCAGAATCGCTTTTGTGCAGAAAACAATAACACTTGTTCAGAACGAAAGAAAGCACAGAGCCCCATATTTGCTGTTGTCCTGGAGAGCTTGCAGAGCACTGGGGAAAAGCAGGCAGAGAATTCCCTGCTAGCACCTTCTCAGTGCCTGGGAAGCAGAAGTGTTCACATTGCTTCGCAGAATCGCTTTTGTGCAGAAAACAGTAACACTTGTTCAGAACGAAAGAAAGCACAGAGCCCCAGATTTTATGTTGTCCTGGAGAGCTTGCAGAGCACTGGGGAAAAGCAGGCAGAGAATTCCCTGCTAGCACCTTCTCTGTGCCTGGGAAACAGAAGTGTTCCCATTGCTTCGCAGAATCGCTTTTGTGCAGAAAACAGTAACACTTGTTCAGAACGAAAGAAAGCACAGAGCCCCATATTTGCTGTTGTCCTGGAGAGCTTGCAGAGCACTGGGGAAAGGCAGGCAGAGAATTCCCTGCTAGCACCTTCTCTGTGCCTGTTCACATTGCTTCGCAGAATCGCTTTTGTGCAGAAAACAGTAACACTTGTTCAGAACGAAAGAAAGCACAGAGCCCCAGATTTTATGTTGTCCTGGAGAGCTTGCAGAGCACTGGGGAAAGGCAGGCAGAGAATTCCCTGCTAGCACCTTCTCTGTGCCTGGGAAGCAGAAGTCTTCACATTGCTTCGCAGAATCGCTTTTGTGCAGAAAACAATAACACTTGTTCAGAACGAAAGAAAGCACAGAGCCCCAGATTTTATGTTGTCCTGGAGAGCTTGCAGAGCACTGGGGAAAAGCAGGCAGAGAATTCCCTGCTAGCACCTTCTCTGTGCCTGGGAAACAGAAGTGTTCACATTGCTTCGCAGAATCGCTTTTGTGCAGAAAACAGTAACACTTGTTTAGAACGAAAGAAAGCACAGAGCCCCAGATTTTATGTTGTCCTGGAGAGCTTGCAGAGCACTGGGGAAAGGCAGGCAGAGAATTCCCTGCTAGCACCTTCTCTGTGCCTGTTCACATTGCTTCGCTGAATCGCTTTTGTGCAGAAAACAGTAACACTTGTTCAGACGAAAGAAAGCACAGAGCCCCAGATTTTATGTTGTCCTGGAGAGCTTGCAGAGCACTGGGGAAAGGCAGGCAGAGAATTCCCTGCTAGCACCTTCTCTGTGCCTGGGAAGCAGAAGTCTTCACATTGCTTCGCAGAATCGCTTTTGTGCAGAAAACCCTAACACTTGTTCAGAACAAAAGAAAGCACAGAGCCCCAGATTCTATGTTGTCCTGGAGAGCTTGCAGAGCACTGGGGAAAGGCAGGCAGAGAATTCCCTGCTAGCACCTTCTCTGTGCCTGGGAAACAGAAGTGTTCACATTGCTTCGCAGAATCGCTTTTGTGCAGAAAACAGTAACACTTGTTCACAACGAAAGAAAGCACAGAGCCCCAGATTTTATGTTGTCCTGGAGAGCTTGCAGAGCACTGGGGAAAAGCAGGCAGAGAATTCCCTGCTAGCACCTTCTCTGTGCCTGGGAAACAGAAGTTTTCCCATTGCTTCGCAGAATCGCTTTTGTGCAGAAAACAGTAACAATTGTTCAGAACGAAAGAAAGCACAGAGCCCCAGATTTTATGTTGTTCTGGAGAGCTTGCAGAGCACTGGGGAAAAGAAGGCAGAGAATTCCCTGCTAGCACCTTCTCTGTGCCTGGGAAACAGAAGTGTTCACATTGCTTCGCAGAATCGCTTTTGTACAGAAAACAGTAACACTTGTTCAGAACGAAAGAAAGCACAGAGCCCCAGATTTTATGTTGTCCTGGAGAGCTTGCAGAGCACTGGGGAAAGGCAGGCAGAGAATTCCCTGCTAGCACCTTCTCTGTGCCTGTTCACATTCCTTCGCAGAATCGCTTTTGTGCAGAAAACAGTAACACTTGTTCAGAACGAAAGAAAGCACAGAGCCCCAGATATTATGTTGTCCTGGAGAGCTTGCAGAGCACTGGGGAAAAGCAGGCAGAGAATTCCCTGCTAGCACCTTCTCTGTGCCTGGGAAACAGAAGTGTTCACATTGCTTCGCAGAATCGCTTTTGTGCAGAAAACAGTAACACTTGTTCAGAACGAAAGAAAGCACAGAGCCCCAGATTTTATGTTGTCCTGGAGAGCTTGCAGAGCACTGGGGAAAAGCAGGCAGAGAATTCCCTGCTAGCACCTTCTCTGTGCCTGGGAAACAGAAGTGTTCCCATTGCTTCGCAGAATCGCTTTTGTGCAGAAAACAGTAACACTTGTTCACAACGAAAGAAAGCACAGAGCCCCAGATTTTATGTTGTCCTGGAGAGCTTGCAGAGCACTGGGGAAAGGCAGGCAGAGAATTCCCTGCTAGCACCTTCTCTGTGCCTGTTCACATTGCTTCGCAGAATCGCTTTTGTGCAGAAAACAATAACACTTGTTCAGAACGAAAGAAAGCACAGAGCCCCAGATTTTATGTTGTCCTGGAGAGCTTGCAGAGCACTGGGGAAAGGCAGGCAGAGAATTCCCTGCTAGCACCTTCTCTGTGCCTGGGAAGCAGAAGTCTTCACATTGCTTCGCAGAATCGCTTTTGTGCAGAAAACAATAACACTTGTTCAGAACGAAAGAAAGCACAGAGCCCCAGATTTTATGTTGTCCTGGAGAGCTTGCAGAGCACTGGGGAAAAGCAGGCAGAGATTTCCCTGCTAGCACCTTCTCTGTGCCTGGGAAGCAGAAGTGTTCACATTGCTTCGCAGAATCGCTTTTGTGCAGAAAAGAGTAACACTTGTTCAGAACAAAAGAAAGCACAGAGCCCCAGATTTTATGTTGTCCTGGAGAGCTTGCAGAGCACTGGGGAAAAGCAGGCAGAGAATTCCCTGCTAGCACCTTCTCTGTGCCTGGGAAACAGAAGTGTTCCCATTGCTTCGCAGAATCGCTTTTGTGCAGAAAACAGTAACACTTGTTCAGAACGAAAGAAAGCACAGAGCCCCATATTTGCTGTTGTCCTGGAGAGCTTGCAGAGCACTGGGGAAAGGCAGGCAGAGAATTCCCTGCTAGCACCTTCTCTGTGCCTGTTCACATTGCTTCGCAGAATCGCTTTTGTGCAGAAAACAGTAACACTTGTTCAGAACGAAAGAAAGCACAGAGCCCCAGATTTTATGTTGTCCTGGAGAGCTTGCAGAGCACTGGGGAAAGGCAGGCAGAGAATTCCCTGCTAGCACCTTCTCTGTGCCTGGGAAGCAGAAGTGTTCACATTGCTTCGCAGAATCACTTTTGTGCAGAAAACAGTGTCACTTGTTCAGAACGAAAGAAAGCACAGAGCCCCAGATATTATGTTGTCCTGGAGAGCTTGCAGAGCACTGGGGAAAAGCAGGCAGAGAATTCCCTGCTAGCACCTTGTCTGTGCCTGGGAAACAGAAGTGTTCACATTGCTTCGCAGAATCGCTTTTGTGCAGAAAACAGTAACACTTGTTCAGAACGAAAGAAAGCACAGAGCCCCAGATTTTATGTTGTCCTGGAGAGCTTGCAGAGCACTGGGGAAAGGCAGGCAGAGAATTCCCTGCTAGCACCTTCTCTGTGCCTGTTCACATTGCTTCGCTGAATCGCTTTTGTGCAGAAAACAGTAACACTTGTTCAGACGAAAGAAAGCACAGAGCCCCAGATTTTATGTTGTCCTGGAGAGCTTGCAGAGCACTGGGGAAAGGCAGGCAGAGAATTCCCTGCTAGCACCTTCTCTGTGCCTGTTCACATTCCTTCGCAGAATCGCTTTTGTGCAGAAAACAGTAACACTTGTTCAGAACGAAAGAAAGCACAGAGCCCCAGATATTATGTTGTCCTGGAGAGCTTGCAGAGCACTGGGGAAAAGCAGGCAGAGAATTCCCTGCTAGCACCTTCTCTGTGCCTGGGAAACAGAAGTGTTCCCATTGCTTCGCAGAATCGCTTTTGTGCAGAAAACAGTAACACTTGTTCAGAACGAAAGAAAGCACAGAGCCCCAGATTTTATGTTGTCCTGGAGAGCTTGCAGAGCACTGGGGAAAAGCAGGCAGAGAATTCCCTGCTAGCACCTTCTCTGTGCCTGGGAAACAGAAGTGTTCCCATTGCTTCGCAGAATCGCTTTTGTGCAGAAAACAGTAACACTTGTTCACAACGAAAGAAAGCACAGAGCCCCAGATTTTATGTTGTCCTGGAGAGCTTGCAGAGCACTGGGGAAAGGCAGGCAGAGAATTCCCTGCTAGCACCTTCTCTGTGCCTGTTCACATTGCTTCGCAGAATCGCTTTTGTGCAGAAAACAATAACACTTGTTCAGAACGAAAGAAAGCACAGAGCCCCAGATTTTATGTTGTCCTGGAGAGCTTGCAGAGCACTGGGGAAAGGCAGGCAGAGAATTCCCTGCTAGCACCTTCTCTGTGCCTGGGAAGCAGAAGTCTTCACATTGCTTCGCAGAATCGCTTTTGTGCAGAAAACAATAACACTTGTTCAGAACGAAAGAAAGCACAGAGCCCCAGATTTTATGTTGTCCTGGAGAGCTTGCAGAGCACTGGGGAAAAGCAGGCAGAGAATTCCCTGCTAGCACCTTCTCTGTGCCTGGGAAACAGAAGTGTTCCCATTGCTTCGCAGAATCGCTTTTGTGCAGAAAACAGTAACACTTGTTCAGAACGAAAGAAAGCACAGAGCCCCATATTTGCTGTTGTCCTGGAGAGCTTGCAGAGCACTGGGGAAAGGCAGGCAGAGAATTCCCTGCTAGCACCTTCTCTGTGCCTGTTCACATTGCTTCGCAGAATCGCTTTTGTGCAGAAAACAGTAACACTTGTTCAGAACGAAAGAAAGCACAGAGCCCCAGATTTTATGTTGTCCTGGAGAGCTTGCAGAGCACTGGGGAAAGGCAGGCAGAGAATTCCCTGCTAGCACCTTCTCTGTGCCTGGGAAGCAGAAGTCTTCACATTGCTTCGCAGAATCGCTTTTGTGCAGAAAACAATAACACTTGTTCAGAACGAAAGAAAGCACAGAGCCCCAGATTTTATGTTGTCCTGGAGAGCTTGCAGAGCACTGGGGAAAAGCAGGCAGAGAATTCCCTGCTAGCACCTTCTCTGTGCCTGGGAAACAGAAGTGTTCACATTGCTTCGCAGAATCGCTTTTGTGCAGAAAACAGTAACACTTGTTTAGAACGAAAGAAAGCACAGAGCCCCAGATTTTATGTTGTCCTGGAGAGCTTGCAGAGCACTGGGGAAAGGCAGGCAGAGAATTCCCTGCTAGCACCTTCTCTGTGCCTGTTCACATTGCTTCGCTGAATCGCTTTTGTGCAGAAAACAGTAACACTTGTTCAGACGAAAGAAAGCACAGAGCCCCAGATTTTATGTTGTCCTGGAGAGCTTGCAGAGCACTGGGGAAAGGCAGGCAGAGAATTCCCTGCTAGCACCTTCTCTGTGCCTGGGAAGCAGAAGTCTTCACATTGCTTCGCAGAATCGCTTTTGTGCAGAAAACCCTAACACTTGTTCAGAACAAAAGAAAGCACAGAGCCCCAGATTCTATGTTGTCCTGGAGAGCTTGCAGAGCACTGGGGAAAGGCAGGCAGAGAATTCCCTGCTAGCACCTTTTCTGTGCCTGTTCACATTGCTTCGCAGAATCGCTTTTGTGCAGAAAACAGTAACACTTGTTCAGAACAAAAGAAAGCACAGAGCCCCAGATTTTATGTTGTCCTGGAGAGCTTGCAGAGCACTGGGGAAAAGCAGGCAGAGAATTCCCTGCTAGCACCTTCTCTGTGCCTGGGAAACAGAAGTGTTCACATTGCTTCGCAGAATCGCTTTTGTGCAGAAAACAGTAACACTTGTTCACAACGAAAGAAAGCACAGAGCCCCAGATTTTATGTTGTCCTGGAGAGCTTGCAGAGCACTGGGGAAAAGCAGGCAGAGAATTCCCTGCTAGCACCTTCTCTGTGCCTGGGAAGCAGAAGTCTTCACATTGCTTCGCAGAATCGCTTTTGTGCAGAAAACAATAACACTTGTTCAGAACGAAAGAAAGCACAGAGCCCCAGATTTTATGTTGTCCTGGAGAGCTTGCAGAGCACTGGGGAAAAGCAGGCAGAGAATTCCCTGCTAGCACCTTCTCTGTGCCTGTTCACATTGCTTCGCAGAATCGCTTTTGTGCAGAAAACAATAACACTTGTTCAGAACGAAAGAAAGCACAGAGCCCCAGATTTTATGTTGTCCTGGAGAGCTTGCAGAGCACTGGGGAAAGGCAGGCAGAGAATTCCCTGCTAGCACCTTCTCTGTGCCTGTTCACATTCCTTCGCAGAATCGCTTTTGTGCAGAAAACAGTAACACTTGTTCAGAACGAAAGAAAGCACAGAGCCCCAGATATTATGTTGTCCTGGAGAGCTTGCAGAGCACTGGGGAAAAGCAGGCAGAGAATTCCCTGCTAGCACCTTCTCTGTGCCTGGGAAACAGAAGTGTTCACATTGCTTCGCAGAATCGCTTTTGTGCAGAAAACAGTAACACTTGTTCAGAACGAAAGAAAGCACAGAGCCCCAGATTTTATGTTGTCCTGGAGAGCTTGCAGAGCACTGGGGAAAGGCAGGCAGAGAATTCCCTGCTAGCACCTTCTCTGTGCCTGGGAAGCAGAAGTCTTCACATTGCTTCGCAGAATCGCTTTTGTGCAGAAAACAATAACACTTGTTCAGAACGAAAGAAAGCACAGAGCCCCAGATTTTATGTTGTCCTGGAGAGCTTGCAGAGCACTGGGGAAAAGCAGGCAGAGAATTCCCTGCTAGCACCTTCTCTGTGCCTGGGAAACAGAAGTGTTCACATTGCTTCGCAGAATCGCTTTTGTGCAGAAAACAGTAACACTTGTTTAGAACGAAAGAAAGCACAGAGCCCCAGATTTTATGTTGTCCTGGAGAGCTTGCAGAGCACTGGGGAAAGGCAGGCAGAGAATTCCCTGCTAGCACCTTCTCTGTGCCTGTTCACATTCCTTCGCAGAATCGCTTTTGTGCAGAAAACAGTAACACTTGTTCAGAACGAAAGAAAGCACAGAGCCCCAGATATTATGTTGTCCTGGAGAGCTTGCAGAGCACTGGGGAAAGGCAGGCAGAGAATTCCCTGCTAGCACCTTCTCTGTGCCTGGGAAGCAGAAGTGTTCACATTGCTTCGCAGAATCACTTTTGTGCAGAAACCAGTAACACTTGTTCAGAACGAAAGAAAGCACAGAGCCCCAGATTCTATGTTGTCCTGGAGAGCTTGCAGAGCACTGGGGAAAAGCAGGCAGAGAATTCCCTGCTAGCACCTTCTCTGTGCCTGGGAAACAGAAGTGTTCACATTGCTTCGCAGAATCGCTTTTGTGCAGAAAACAGTAACACTTGTTCAGAACGAAAGAAAGCACAGAGCCCCAGATTTGCTGTTGTCCTGGAGAGCTTGCAGAGCACTGGGGAAAGGCAGGCAGAGAATTCCCTGCTAGCACCTTCTCTGTGCCTGTTCACATTGCTTCGCAGAATCGCTTTTGTGCAGAAAACAGTAACACTTGTTCAGAACAAAAGAAAGCACAGAGCCCCAGATTTTATGTTGTCCTGGAGAGATTGCAGAGCACTGGGGAAAAGCAGGCAGAGAATTCCCTGCTAGCACGTTCTCTGTTCCTGGGAAACAGAAGTGTTCACATTGCTTCGCAGAATCGCTTTTGTGCAGAAAACAGTAACACTTGTTCAGCAGAAAGAAAGCACAGAGCCCCAGATTTTATGTTGTCCTGGAGAGCTTGCAGAGTACTGGGGAAAAGCAGGCAGAGAATTCCCTGCTAGCACCTTCTCTGTGCCTGGGAAACAGAAGTGTTCCCATTGCTTCGCAGAATCGCTTTTGTGCAGAAAACAGTAACACTTGTTCAGAACGAAAGAAAGCACAGAGCCCCAGATTTTATGTTGTCCTGGAGAGCTTGCAGAGCACTGGGGAAAGGCAGGCAGAGAATTCCCTGCTAGCACCTTCTCTGTGCCTGGGAAGCAGAAGTGTTCGCATTGCTTCGCAGAATCGCTTTTGTGCAGAAAACAATAACACTTGTTCAGAACGAAAGAAAGCACAGAGCCCCAGATTTTATGTTGTCCTGGAGAGCTTGCAGAGCACTGGGGAAAAGCAGGCAGAGAATTCCCTGCTAGCACCTTCTCTGTGCTTGGGAAACAGAAGTGTTCACATTGCTTCGCAGAATCGCTTTTGTGCACAAAACCCTAACACTTGTTCAGAACAAAAGAAAGCACAGAGCCCCAGATTCTATGTTGTCCTGGAGAGCTTGCAGAGCACTGGGGAAAGGCAGGCAGAGAATTCCCTGCTAGCACCTTTTCTGAGCCTGTTCACATTGCTTGGCAGAATCGCTTTTGTGCAGAAAACAGTAACACTTGTTCAGAACAAAAGAAAGCACAGAGCCCCAGATTTTATGTTGTCCTGGAGAGCTTGCAGAGCACTGGGGAAAAGCAGGCAGAGAATTCCCTGCTAGCACCTTCTCTGTGCCTGGGAAACAGAAGTGTTCACATTGCTTCGCAGAATCGCTTTTGTGCAGAAAACAGTGACACTTGTTCACAACGAAAGAAAGCACAGAGCCCCAGATTTTATGTTGTCCTGGAGAGCTTGCAGAGCACTGGGGAAAGGCAGGCAGAGAATTCCCTGCTAGCACCTTCTCTGTGCCTGGGAAACAGAAGTGTTCACATTGCTTCGCAGAATCGCTTTTGTGCAGAAAACACTAACACTTGTTCAGACGAAAGAAAGCACAGAGCCCCAGATTTTATGTTGTCCTGGAGAGCTTGCAGAGCACTGGGGAAAAGCAGGCAGAGAATTCCCTGCTAGCACCTTCTCTGTGCCTGGGAAGCAGAAGTGTTCACATTGCTTCGCAGAATCGCTTTTGTGCAGAAAACAGTAACACTTGTTCAGACGAAAGAAAGCACAGAGCCCCAGATTCTATGTTGTCCTGGAGAGCTTGCAGAGCACTGGGGAAAGGCAGGCAGAGAATTCCCTGCTAGCACCTTCTCTGTGCCTGGGAAACAGAAGTGTTCACATTGCTTCGCAGAATCGCTTTTGTGCAGAAAACAGTGACACTTGTTCACAACGAAAGAAAGCACAGAGCCCCAGATTTTATGTTGTCCTGGAGAGCTTGCAGAGCACTGTGGAAAGGCAGGCAGAGAATTCCCTGCTAGCACCTTCTCTGTGCCTGGGAAACAGAAGTGTTCCCATTGCTTCGCAGAATCGCTTTTGTGCAGAAAACAGTAACACTTGTTCAGAACGAAAGAAAGCACAGAGCCCCAGATTTTATGTTGTCCTGGAGAGCTTGCAGAGCACTGGGGAAAAGCAGGCAGAGAATTACCTGCTAGCACCTTCTCTGTTCCTGGGAAACAGAAGTGTTCACATTGCTTCGCAGAATCGCTTTTGTGCAGAAAACAGTAACACTTGTTCAGAACGAAAGAAAGCACAGAGCCCCAGATTTTATGTTGTCCTGGAGAGCTTGCAGAGCACTGGGGAAAGGCAGGCAGAGAATTCCCTGCTAGCACCTTCTCTGTGCCTGGGAAGCAGAAGTGTTCACATTGCTTCGCAGAATCGCTTTTGTGCAGAAAACAGTAACACTTGTTCAGAACAAAAGAAAGCACAGAGCCCCAGATTTTATGTTGTCCTGGAGAGCTTGCAGAGCACTGGGGAAAGGCAGGCAGAGAATTCCCTGCTAGCACCTTCTCTGTGCCTGTTCACATTGCTTCGCAGAATCGCTTTTGTGCAGAAAACAGTAACACTTGTTCAGACGAAAGAAAGCACAGAGCCCCAGATTTTATGTTGTCCTGGAGAGCTTGCAGAGCACTGGGGAAAGGCAGGCAGAGAATTCCCTGCTAGCACCTTCTCTGTGCCTGGGAAGCAGAAGTGTTCACATTGCTTTGCAGAATCACTTTTGTGCAGAAAACAGTAACACTTGTTCAGAACGAAAGAAAGCACAGAGCCCCAGATTCTATGTTGTCCTGGAGAGCTTGCACAGCACTGGGGAAAAGCAGGCAGAGAATTCCCTGCTACCACCTTCTCTGTGCCTGGGAAACAGAAGTGTTCCCATTGCTTCGCAGAATCGCTTTTGTGCAGAAAACAGTAACACTTGTTCAGAACGAAAGAAAGCACAGAGCCCTAGATTTGCTGTTGTCCTGGAGAGCTTGCAGAGCACTGGGGAAAAGCAGGCAGAGAATTCCCTGCTAGCACCTTCTCTGTGCCTGGGAAACAGAAGTGTTCCCATTGCTTCGCAGAATCGCTTTTGTGCAGAAAACAGTAACACTTGTTCAGAACGAAAGAAAGCACAGAGCCCCAGATTTTATGTTGTCCTGGAGAGCTTGCAGAGCACTGGGGAAAGGCAGGCAGAGAATTCCCTGCTAGCACCTTCTCTGTGCCTGTTCACATTGCTTCGCAGAATCGCTTTTGTGCAGAAAACAGTAACACTTGTTCAGACGAAAGAAAGCACAGAGCCCCAGATTTTATGTTGTCCTGGAGAGCTTGCAGAGCACTGGGGAAAGGCAGGCAGAGAATTCCCTGCTAGCACCTTCTCTGTGCCTGGGAAGCAGAAGTCTTCACATTGCTTCGCAGAATCGCTTTTGTGCACAAAACCCTAACACTTGTTCAGAACAAAAGAAAGCACAGAGCCCCAGATTCTATGTTGTCCTGGAGAGCTTGCAGAGCACTGGGGAAAGGCAGGCAGAGAATTCCCTGCTAGCACCTTTTCTGAGCCTGTTCACATTGCTTGGCAGAATCGCTTTTGTGCAGAAAACAGTAACACTTGTTCAGAACAAAAGAAAGCACAGAGCCCCAGATTTTATGTTGTCCTGGAGAGCTTGCAGAGCACTGGGGAAAAGCAGGCAGAGAATTCCCTGCTAGCACCTTCTCTGTGCCTGGGAAGCAGAAGTGTTCACATTGCTTCGCAGAATCACTTTTGTGCAGAAAACAGTAACACTTGTTCAGAACGAAAGAAAGCACAGAGCCCCAGATTCTATATTGTCCTGGAGAGCTTGCAGAGCACTGGGGAAAAGCAGGCAGAGAATTCCCTGCTAGCACCTTCTCTGTGCCTGGGAAACAGAAGTGTTCCCATTGCTTCGCAGAATCGCTTTTGTGCAGAAAACAGTAACACTTGTTCAGAACGAAAGAAAGCACAGAGCCCCAGATTTTATGTTGTCCTGGAGAGCTTGCAGAGCACTGGGGAAAAGCAGGCAGAGAATTCCCTGCTAGCACCTTCTCTGTGCCTGGGAAACAGAAGTGTTCACATTGCTTCGCAGAATCGCTTTTGTGCAGAAAACAGTAACACTTGTTCAGAACGAAAGAAAGCACAGAGCCCCAGATTTTGTGTTGTCCTGGAGAGCTTGCAGAGCACTGGGGAAAAGCAGGCAGAGAATTCCCTGCTAGCACCTTCTCTGTGCCTGGGAAACAGAAGTGTTCACATTGCTTCGCAGAATCGCTTTTGTGCAGAAAACAGTAACACTTGTTCAGAACGAAAGAAAGCACAGAGCCCCAGATTTTATGTTGTCGTGGAGAGCTTGCAGAGCACTGGGGAAAGGCAGGCAGAGAATTCCCTGCTAGCACCTTCTCTGTGCCTGTTCACATTGCTTCGCAGAATCGCTTTTGTGCAGAAAACAGTAACACTTGTTCAGACGAAAGAAAGCACAGAGCCCCAGATTTTATGTTGTCCTGGAGAGCTTGCAGAGCACTGGGGAAAGGCAGGCAGAGAATTCCCTGCTAGCACCTTCTCTGTGCCTGGGAAGCAGAAGTCTTCACATTGCTTCGCAGAATCGCTTTTGTGCACAAAACCCTAACACTTGTTCAGAACAAAAGAAAGCACAGAGCCCCAGATTTTATGTTGTCCTGGAGAGCTTGCAGAGCACTGGGGAAAAGCAGGCAGAGAATTCCCTGCTAGCACCTTCTCTGTGCCTGGGAAACAGAAGTGTTCACATTGCTTCGCAGAATCGCTTTTGTGCAGAAAACAGTGACACTTGTTCACAACGAAAGAAAGCACAGAGCCCCAGATTTGCTGTTGTCCTGGAGAGCTTGCAGAGCACTGGGGAAAAGCAGGCAGAGAATTCCCTGCTAGCACCTTCTCTGTCTCTGGGAAACAGAAGTGTTCCCATTGCTTCGCAGAATCGCTTTTGTGCAGAAAACAGTAACACTTGTTCAGAACGAAAGAAAGCACAGAGCCCCAGATTTTATGTTGTCCTGGAGAGCTTGCACAGCACTGGGGAAAAGCAGGCAGAGAATTCCCTGCTAGCACCTTCTCTGTGCCTGGGAAACAGAAGTGTTCACATTGCTTCGCAGAATCGCTTTTGTGCAGAAAACAGTAACACTTGTTCAGAACGAAAGAAAGCACAGAGCCCCAGATTTTATGTTGTCCTGGAGAGCTTGCAGAGCACTGGGGAAAGGCAGGCAGAGAATTCCCTGCTACCACCTTCTCTGTGCCTGGGAAGCAGAAGTCTTCACATTGCTTCGCAGAATCGCTTTTGTGCACAAAACCCTAACACTTCTTCAGAACAAAAGAAAGCACAGAGCCCCAGATTCTATGCTGTCCTGGAGAGCTTGCAGAGCACTGGGGAAAGGCAGGCAGAGAATTCCCTGCTAGCACCTTTTCTGAGCCTGTTCACATTGCTTGGCAGAATCGCTTTTGTGCAGAAAACAGTAACACTTGTTCAGAACGAAAGAAAGCACAGAGCCCCAGATTTTATGTTGTCCTGGAGAGCTTGCAGAGCACTGGGGAAAAGCAGGCAGAGAATTCCCTGCTAGCACCTTCTCTGTTCCTGGGAAACAGAAGTGTTCACATTGCTTCGCAGAATCGCTTTTGTGCAGAAAACAGTAACACTTGTTCAGAACGAAAGAAAGCACAGAGCCCCAGATTTTATGTTGTCCTGGAGAGCTTGCAGAGCACTGGGGAAAAGCAGGCAGAGAATTCCCTGCTAGCACCTTCTCTGTGCCTGGGAAACAGAAGTGTTCCCATTGCTTCGCAGAATCGCTTTTGTGCAGAAAACAGTAACACTTGTTCAGAACGAAAGAAAGCACAGAGCCCCAGATTTTATGTTGTCCTGGAGAGCTTGCAGAGCACTGGGGAAAAGCAGGCAGAGAATTCCCTGCTAGCACCTTCTCTGTGCCTGGGAAACAGAAGTGTTCACATTGCTTCGCAGAATCGCTTTTGTGCAGAAAACAGTAACACTTGTTCAGAACGAAAGAAAGCACAGAGCCCCAGATTTTATGTTGTCCTGGAGAGCTTGCAGAGCACTGGGGAAAAGCAGGCAGAGAATTCCCTGCTAGCACCTTCTCTGTGCCTGTCCACATTGCTTCGCTGAATCGCTTTTGTGCAGAAAACAGTAACACTTGTTCAGACGAAAGAAAGCACAGAGCCCCAGATTTTATGTTGTCCTGGAGAGCTTGCAGAGCACTGGGGAAAGGCAGGCAGAGAATTCCCTGCTAGCACCTTCTCTGTGCCTGGGAAGCAGAAGTCTTCACATTGCTTCGCAGAATCGCTTTTGTGCACAAAACCCTAACACTTGTTCAGAACAAAAGAAAGCACAGAGCCCCAGATTTGCTGTTGTCCTGGAGAGCTTGCAGAGCACTGGGGAAAGGCAGGCAGAGAATTCCCTGCTAGCACCTTCTCTGTGCCTGTTCACATTGCTTCGCAGAATCGCTTTTGTGCAGAAAACAGTAACAATTGTTCAGAACAAAAGAAAGCACAGAGCCCCAGATTTTATGTTGTCCTGGAGAGATTGCAGAGCACTGGGGAAAAGCAGGCAGAGAATTCCCTGCTAGCACGTTCTCTGTTCCTGGGAAACAGAAGTGTTCACATTGCTTCGCAGAATCGCTTTTGTGCAGAAAACAGTAACACTTGTTCAGCAGAAAGAAAGCACAGAGCCCCAGATTTTATGTTGTCCTGGAGAGCTTGCAGAGTACTGGGGAAAAGCAGGCAGAGAATTCCCTGCTAGCACCTTCTCTGTGCCTGGGAAACTGAAGTGTTCCCATTGCTTCGCAGAATCGCTTTTGTGCAGAAAACAGTAACACTTGTTCAGAACGAAAGAAAGCACAGAGCCCCAGATTTTATGTTGTCCTGGAGAGCTTGCAGAGCACTGGGGAAAGGCAGGCAGAGAATTCCCTGCTAGCACCTTCTCTGTGCCTGGGAAACAGAAGTGTTCACATTGCTTCGCAGAATCGCTTTTGTGCACAAAACCCTAACACTTGTTCAGAACAAAAGAAAGCACAGAGCCCCAGATTCTATGTTGTCCTGGAGAGCTTGCAGAGCACTGGGGAAAGGCAGGCAGAGAATTCCCTGCTAGCACCTTTTCTGAGCCTGTTCACATTGCTTGGCAGAATCGCTTTTGTGCAGAAAACAGTAACACTTGTTCAGACGAAAGAAAGCACAGAGCCCCAGATTTTATGTTGTCCTGGAGAGCTTGCAGAGCACTGGGGAAAAGCAGGCAGAGAATTCCCTGCTAGCACCTTCTCTGTGCCTGGGAAACAGAAGTGTTCACATTGCTTCGCAGAATCGCTTTTGTGCAGAAAACAGTGACACCTGTTCAGACGAAAGAAAGCACAGAGCCCCAGATCTTATGTTGTCCTGGAGAGCTTGCAGAGCACTGGGGAAAGGCAGGCAGAGAATTCCCTGCTAGCACCTTCTCTGTGCCTGGGAAACAGAAGTGTTCACATTGCTTCGCAGAATCGCTTTTGTGCAGAAAACAGTAACACTTGTTCAGAACGAAAGAAAGCACAGAGCCCCAGATTTTATGTTGTCCTGGAGAGCTTGCAGAGCACTGGGGAAAAGCAGGCAGAGAATTACCTGCTAGCACCTTCTCTGTTCCTGGGAAACAGAAGTGTTCACATTGCTTCGCAGAATCGCTTTTGTGCAGAAAACAGTAACACTTGTTCAGAACGAAAGAAAGCACAGAGCCCCAGATTTTATGTTGTCCTGGAGAGCTTGCAGAGCACTGGGGAAAGGCAGGCAGAGAATTCCCTGCTAGCACCTTCTCTGTGCCTGTTCACATTGCTTCGCAGAATCGCTTTTGTGCAGAAAACAGTAACACTTGTTCAGAACGAAAGAAAGCACAGAGCCCCAGATTTTATGTTGTCCTGGAGAGCTTGCAGAGCACTGGGGAAAGGCAGGCAGAGAATTCCCTGCTAGCACCTTTTCTGAGCCTGTTCACATTGCTTGGCAGAATCGCTTTTGTGCAGAAAACAGTAACACTTGTTCAGAACAAAAGAAAGCACAGAGCCCCAGATTTTATGTTGTCCTGGAGAGCTTGCAGAGCACTGGGGAAAAGCAGGCAGAGAATTCCCTGCTAGCACCTTCTCTGTGCCTGGGAAACAGAAGTGTTCACATTGCTTCGCAGAATCGCTTTTGTGCAGAAAACAGTGACACCTGTTCAGACGAAAGAAAGCACAGAGCCCCAGATCTTATGTTGTCCTGGAGAGCTTGCAGAGCACTGGGGAAAGGCAGGCAGAGAATTCCCTGCTAGCACCTTCTCTGTGCCTGGGAAACAGAAGTGTTCACATTGCTTCGCAGAATCGCTTTTGTGCAGAAAACAGTAACACATGTTCACAACGAAAGAAAGCACAGAGCCCCAGATTTTATGTTGTCCTGGAGAGCTTGCAGAGCACTGGGGAAAAGCAGGCAGAGAATTCCCTGCTAGCACCTTCTCTGTGCCTGTTCACATTGCTTCGCAGAATCGCTTTTGTGCAGAAAACAGTAACACTTGTTCAGAACGAAAGAAAGCACAGAGCCCCAGATTTTATGTTGTCCTGGAGAGCTTGCAGAGCACTGGGGAAAAGCAGGCAGAGAATTACCTGCTAGCACCTTCTCTGTTCCTGGGAAACAGAAGTGTTCACATTGCTTCGCAGAATCGCTTTTGTGCAGAAAACAGTAACACTTGTTCAGAACGAAAGAAAGCACAGAGCCCCAGATTTTATGTTGTCCTGGAGAGCTTGCAGAGCACTGGGGAAAGGCAGGCAGAGAATTCCCTGCTAGCACCTTCTCTGTGCCTGTTCACATTGCTTCGCTGAATCGCTTTTGTGCAGAAAACAGTAACACTTGTTCAGAACGAAAGAAAGCACAGAGCCCCAGATTTTATGTTGTCCTGGAGAGCTTGCAGAGCACTGGGGAAAGGCAGGCAGAGAATTCCCTGCTAGCACCTTCTCTGTGCCTGTTCACATTGCTTCGCTGAATCGCTTTTGTGCAGAAAACAGTAACACTTGTTCAGACGAAAGAAAGCACAGAGCCCCAGATTTTATGTTGTCCTGGAGAGCTTGCAGAGCACTGGGGAAAGGCAGGCAGAGAATTCCCTGCTAGCACCTTCTCTGTGCCTGGGAAACAGAAGTGTTCACATTGCTTCGCAGAATCGCTTTTGTGCAGAAAACAGTAACAATTGTTCAGAACGAAAGAAAGCACAGAGCCCCAGATTTTATGTTGTTCTGGAGAGCTTGCAAAGCACTGGGGAAAAGAAGGCAGAGAATTCCCTGCTAGCACCTTCTCTGTGCCTGGGAAACAGAAGTGTTCACATTGCTTCGCAGAATCGCTTTTGTGCAGAAAACAGTAACACTTGTTCAGAACGAAAGAAAGCACAGAGCCCCAGATTTTATGTTGTCCTGGAGAGCTTGCAGAGCACTGGGGAAAGGCAGGCAGAGAATTCCCTGCTAGCACCTTCTCTGTGCCTGTTCACATTCCTTCGCAGAATCGCTTTTGTGCAGAAAACAGTAACACTTGTTCAGAACGAAAGAAAGCACAGAGCCCCAGATATTATGTTGTCCTGGAGAGCTTGCAGAGCACTGGGGAAAGGCAGGCAGAGAATTCCCTGCTAGCACCTTCTCTGTGCCTGTTCACATTGCTTCGCAGAATCGCTTTTGTGCAGAAAACAGTAACACTTGTTCAGAACGAAAGAAAGCACAGAGCCCCAGATTTTATGTTGTCCTGGAGAGCTTGCAGAGCACTGGGGAAAAGCAGGCAGAGAATTACCTGCTAGCACCTTCTCTGTTCCTGGGAAACAGAAGTGTTCACATTGCTTCGCAGAATCGCTTTTGTGCAGAAAACAGTAACACTTGTTCAGAACGAAAGAAAGCACAGAGCCCCAGATTTTATGTTGTCCTGGAGAGCTTGCAGAGCACTGGGGAAAGGCAGGCAGAGAATTCCCTGCTAGCACCTTCTCTGTGCCTGTTCACATTGCTTCGCTGAATCGCTTTTGTGCAGAAAACAGTAACACTTGTTCAGAACGAAAGAAAGCACAGAGCCCCAGATTTTATGTTGTCCTGGAGAGCTTGCAGAGCACTGGGGAAAGGCAGGCAGAGAATTCCCTGCTAGCACCTTCTCTGTGCCTGTTCACATTGCTTCGCTGAATCGCTTTTGTGCAGAAAACAGTAACACTTGTTCAGACGAAAGAAAGCACAGAGCCCCAGATTTTATGTTGTCCTGGAGAGCTTGCAGAGCACTGGGGAAAGGCAGGCAGAGAATTCCCTGCTAGCACCTTCTCTGTGCCTGGGAAACAGAAGTGTTCACATTGCTTCGCAGAATCGCTTTTGTGCAGAAAACAGTAACAATTGTTCAGAACGAAAGAAAGCACAGAGCCCCAGATTTTATGTTGTTCTGGAGAGCTTGCAAAGCACTGGGGAAAAGAAGGCAGAGAATTCCCTGCTAGCACCTTCTCTGTGCCTGGGAAACAGAAGTGTTCACATTGCTTCGCAGAATCGCTTTTGTGCAGAAAACAGTAACACTTGTTCAGAACGAAAGAAAGCACAGAGCCCCAGATTTTATGTTGTCCTGGAGAGCTTGCAGAGCACTGGGGAAAGGCAGGCAGAGAATTCCCTGCTAGCACCTTCTCTGTGCCTGTTCACATTCCTTCGCAGAATCGCTTTTGTGCAGAAAACAGTAACACTTGTTCAGAACGAAAGAAAGCACAGAGCCCCAGATATTATGTTGTCCTGGAGAGCTTGCAGAGCACTGGGGAAAGGCAGGCAGAGAATTCCCTGCTAGCACCTTCTCTGTGCCTGGGAAGCAGAAGTGTTCACATTGCTTCGCAGAATCACTTTTGTGCAGAAAACAGTAACACTTGTTCAGAACGAAAGAAAGCACAGAGCCCCAGATTCTATGTTGTCCTGGAGAGCTTGCAGAGCACTGGGGAAAAGCAGGCAGAGAATTCCCTGCTAGCACCTTCTCTGTGCCTGGGAAACAGAAGTGTTCACATTGCTTCGCAGAATCGCTTTTGTGCAGAAAACAGTAACACTTGTTCAGAACGAAAGAAAGCACAGAGCCCCAGATTTGCTGTTGTCCTGGAGAGCTTGCAGAGCACTGGGGAAAGGCAGGCAGAGAATTCCCTGCTAGCACCTTCTCTGTGCCTGTTCACATTGCTTCGCAGAATCGCTTTTGTGCAGAAAACAGTAACACTTGTTCAGAACAAAAGAAAGCACAGAGCCCCAGATTTTATGTTGTCCTGGAGAGATTGCAGAGCACTGGGGAAAAGCAGGCAGAGAATTCCCTGCTAGCACGTTCTCTGTTCCTGGGAAACAGAAGTGTTCACATTGCTTCGCAGAATCGCTTTTGTGCAGAAAACAGTAACACTTGTTCAGCAGAAAGAAAGCACAGAGCCCCAGATTTTATGTTGTCCTGGAGAGCTTGCAGAGTACTGGGGAAAAGCAGGCAGAGAATTCCCTGCTAGCACCTTCTCTGTGCCTGGGAAACAGAAGTGTTCCCATTGCTTCGCAGAATCGCTTTTGTGCAGAAAACAGTAACACTTGTTCAGAACGAAAGAAAGCACAGAGCCCCAGATTTTATGTTGTCCTGGAGAGCTTGCAGAGCACTGGGGAAAGGCAGGCAGAGAATTCCCTGCTAGCACCTTCTCTGTGCCTGGGAAGCAGAAGTGTTCGCATTGCTTCGCAGAATCGCTTTTGTGCAGAAAACAATAACACTTGTTCAGAACGAAAGAAAGCACAGAGCCCCAGATTTTATGTTGTCCTGGAGAGCTTGCAGAGCACTGGGGAAAAGCAGGCAGAGAATTCCCTGCTAGCACCTTCTCTGTGCTTGGGAAACAGAAGTGTTCACATTGCTTCGCAGAATCGCTTTTGTGCACAAAACCCTAACACTTGTTCAGAACAAAAGAAAGCACAGAGCCCCAGATTCTATGTTGTCCTGGAGAGCTTGCAGAGCACTGGGGAAAGGCAGGCAGAGAATTCCCTGCTAGCACCTTTTCTGAGCCTGTTCACATTGCTTGGCAGAATCGCTTTTGTGCAGAAAACAGTAACACTTGTTCAGAACAAAAGAAAGCACAGAGCCCCAGATTTTATGTTGTCCTGGAGAGCTTGCAGAGCACTGGGGAAAAGCAGGCAGAGAATTCCCTGCTAGCACCTTCTCTGTGCCTGGGAAACAGAAGTGTTCACATTGCTTCGCAGAATCGCTTTTGTGCAGAAAACAGTGACACTTGTTCACAACGAAAGAAAGCACAGAGCCCCAGATTTTATGTTGTCCTGGAGAGCTTGCAGAGCACTGGGGAAAGGCAGGCAGAGAATTCCCTGCTAGCACCTTCTCTGTGCCTGGGAAACAGAAGTGTTCACATTGCTTCGCAGAATCGCTTTTGTGCAGAAAACAGTAACACTTGTTCAGACGAAAGAAAGCACAGAGCCCCAGATTTTATGTTGTCCTGGAGAGCTTGCAGAGCACTGGGGAAAAGCAGGCAGAGAATTCCCTGCTAGCACCTTCTCTGTGCCTGGGAAGCAGAAGTGTTCACATTGCTTCGCAGAATCGCTTTTGTGCAGAAAACAGTAACACTTGTTCAGACGAAAGAAAGCACAGAGCCCCAGATTCTATGTTGTCCTGGAGAGCTTGCAGAGCACTGGGGAAAGGCAGGCAGAGAATTCCCTGCTAGCACCTTCTCTGTGCCTGTTCACATTGCTTCGCAGAATCGCTTTTGTGCAGAAAACAGTAACACTTGTTCAGACGAAAGAAAGCACAGAGCCCCAGATTTTATGTTGTCCTGGAGAGCTTGCAGAGCACTGGGGAAAGGCAGGCAGAGAATTCCCTGCTAGCACCTTCTCTGTGCCTGGGAAGCAGAAGTGTTCACATTGCTTTGCAGAATCACTTTTGTGCAGAAAACAGTAACACTTGTTCAGAACGAAAGAAAGCACAGAGCCCCAGATTCTATGTTGTCCTGGAGAGCTTGCACAGCACTGGGGAAAAGCAGGCAGAGAATTCCCTGCTACCACCTTCTCTGTGCCTGGGAAACAGAAGTGTTCCCATTGCTTCGCAGAATCGCTTTTGTGCAGAAAACAGTAACACTTGTTCAGAACGAAAGAAAGCACAGAGCCCTAGATTTGCTGTTGTCCTGGAGAGCTTGCAGAGCACTGGGGAAAAGCAGGCAGAGAATTCCCTGCTAGCACCTTCTCTGTGCCTGGGAAACAGAAGTGTTCCCATTGCTTCGCAGAATCGCTTTTGTGCAGAAAACAGTAACACTTGTTCAGAACGAAAGAAAGCACAGAGCCCCAGATTTTATGTTGTCCTGGAGAGCTTGCAGAGCACTGGGGAAAGGCAGGCAGAGAATTCCCTGCTAGCACCTTCTCTGTGCCTGTTCACATTGCTTCGCAGAATCGCTTTTGTGCAGAAAACAGTAACACTTGTTCAGACGAAAGAAAGCACAGAGCCCCAGATTTTATGTTGTCCTGGAGAGCTTGCAGAGCACTGGGGAAAGGCAGGCAGAGAATTCCCTGCTAGCACCTTCTCTGTGCCTGGGAAGCAGAAGTCTTCACATTGCTTCGCAGAATCGCTTTTGTGCACAAAACCCTAACACTTGTTCAGAACAAAAGAAAGCACAGAGCCCCAGATTCTATGTTGTCCTGGAGAGCTTGCAGAGCACTGGGGAAAGGCAGGCAGAGAATTCCCTGCTAGCACCTTTTCTGAGCCTGTTCACATTGCTTGGCAGAATCGCTTTTGTGCAGAAAACAGTAACACTTGTTCAGTACAAAAGAAAGCACAGAGCCCCAGATTTTATGTTGTCCTGGAGAGCTTGCAGAGCACTGGGGAAAAGCAGGCAGAGAATTCCCTGCTAGCACCTTCTCTGTGCCTGGGAAGCAGAAGTGTTCACATTGCTTCGCAGAATCACTTTTGTGCAGAAAACAGTAACACTTGTTCAGAACGAAAGAAAGCACAGAGCCCCAGATTCTATATTGTCCTGGAGAGCTTGCAGAGCACTGGGGAAAAGCAGGCAGAGAATTCCCTGCTAGCACCTTCTCTGTGCCTGGGAAACAGAAGTGTTCCCATTGCTTCGCAGAATCGCTTTTGTGCAGAAAACAGTAACACTTGTTCAGAACGAAAGAAAGCACAGAGCCCCAGATTTTATGTTGTCCTGGAGAGCTTGCAGAGCACTGGGGAAAAGCAGGCAGAGAATTCCCTGCTAGCACCTTCTCTGTGCCTGGGAAACAGAAGTGTTCACATTGCTTCGCAGAATCGCTTTTGTGCAGAAAACAGTAACACTTGTTCAGAACGAAAGAAAGCACAGAGCCCCAGATTTTGTGTTGTCCTGGAGAGCTTGCAGAGCACTGGGGAAAAGCAGGCAGAGAATTCCCTGCTAGCACCTTCTCTGTGCCTGGGAAACAGAAGTGTTCACATTGCTTCGCAGAATCGCTTTTGTGCAGAAAACAGTAACACTTGTTCAGAACGAAAGAAAGCACAGAGCCCCAGATTTTATGTTGTCGTGGAGAGCTTGCAGAGCACTGGGGAAAGGCAGGCAGAGAATTCCCTGCTAGCACCTTCTCTGTGCCTGTTCACATTGCTTCGCAGAATCGCTTTTGTGCAGAAAACAGTAACACTTGTTCAGACGAAAGAAAGCACAGAGCCCCAGATTTTATGTTGTCCTGGAGAGCTTGCAGAGCACTGGGGAAAGGCAGGCAGAGAATTCCCTGCTAGCACCTTCTCTGTGCCTGGGAAGCAGAAGTCTTCACATTGCTTCGCAGAATCGCTTTTGTGCACAAAACCCTAACACTTGTTCAGAACAAAAGAAAGCACAGAGCCCCAGATTTTATGTTGTCCTGGAGAGCTTGCAGAGCACTGGGGAAAAGCAGGCAGAGAATTCCCTGCTAGCACCTTCTCTGTGCCTGGGAAACAGAAGTGTTCACATTGCTTCGCAGAATCGCTTTTGTGCAGAAAACAGTGACACTTGTTCACAACGAAAGAAAGCACAGAGCCCCAGATTTGCTGTTGTCCTGGAGAGCTTGCAGAGCACTGGGGAAAAGCAGGCAGAGAATTCCCTGCTAGCACCTTCTCTGTCTCTGGGAAACAGAAGTGTTCCCATTGCTTCGCAGAATCGCTTTTGTGCAGAAAACAGTAACACTTGTTCAGAACGAAAGAAAGCACAGAGCCCCAGATTTTATGTTGTCCTGGAGAGCTTGCACAGCACTGGGGAAAAGCAGGCAGAGAATTCCCTGCTAGCACCTTCTCTGTGCCTGGGAAACAGAAGTGTTCACATTGCTTCGCAGAATCGCTTTTGTGCAGAAAACAGTAACACTTGTTCAGAACGAAGGAAAGCACAGAGCCCCAGATTTTATGTTGTCCTGGAGAGCTTGCACAGCACTGGGGAAAAGCAGGCAGAGAATTCCCTGCTAGCACCTTCTCTGTGCCTGGGAAACAGAAGTGTTCACATTGCTTCGCAGAATCGCTTTTGTGCAGAAAACAGTAACACTTGTTCAGAACGAAAGAAAGCACAGAGCCCCAGATTTTATGTTGTCCTGGAGAGCTTGCAGAGCACTGGGGAAAGGCAGGCAGAGAATTCCCTGCTAGCACCTTCTCTGTGCCTGTCCACATTGCTTCGCTGAATCGCTTTTGTGCAGAAAACAGTAACACTTGTTCAGAACGAAAGAAAGCACAGAGCCCCAGATTTTATGTTGTCCTGGAGAGCTTGCAGAGCACTGGGGAAAGGCAGGCAGAGAATTCCCTGCTACCACCTTCTCTGTGCCTGGGAAGCAGAAGTCTTCACATTGCTTCGCAGAATCGCTTTTGTGCACAAAACCCTAACACTTCTTCAGAACAAAAGAAAGCACAGAGCCCCAGATTCTATGCTGTCCTGGAGAGCTTGCAGAGCACTGGGGAAAGGCAGGCAGAGAATTCCCTGCTAGCACCTTTTCTGAGCCTGTTCACATTGCTTGGCAGAATCGCTTTTGTGCAGAAAACAGTAACACTTGTTCAGAACGAAAGAAAGCACAGAGCCCCAGATTTTATGTTGTCCTGGAGAGCTTGCAGAGCACTGGGGAAAAGCAGGCAGAGAATTCCCTGCTAGCACCTTCTCTGTTCCTGGGAAACAGAAGTGTTCACATTGCTTCGCAGAATCGCTTTTGTGCAGAAAACAGTAACACTTGTTCAGAACGAAAGAAAGCACAGAGCCCCAGATTTTATGTTGTCCTGGAGAGCTTGCAGAGCACTGGGGAAAAGCAGGCAGAGAATTCCCTGCTAGCACCTTCTCTGTGCCTGGGAAACAGAAGTGTTCCCATTGCTTCGCAGAATCGCTTTTGTGCAGAAAACAGTAACACTTGTTCAGAACGAAAGAAAGCACAGAGCCCCAGATTTTATGTTGTCCTGGAGAGCTTGCAGAGCACTGGGGAAAAGCAGGCAGAGAATTCCCTGCTAGCACCTTCTCTGTGCCTGGGAAACAGAAGTGTTCACATTGCTTCGCAGAATCGCTTTTGTGCAGAAAACAGTAACACTTGTTCAGAACGAAAGAAAGCACAGAGCCCCAGATTTTATGTTGTCCTGGAGAGCTTGCAGAGCACTGGGGAAAAGCAGGCAGAGAATTCCCTGCTAGCACCTTCTCTGTGCCTGTCCACATTGCTTCGCTGAATCGCTTTTGTGCAGAAAACAGTAACACTTGTTCAGACGAAAGAAAGCACAGAGCCCCAGATTTTATGTTGTCCTGGAGAGCTTGCAGAGCACTGGGGAAAGGCAGGCAGAGAATTCCCTGCTAGCACCTTCTCTGTGCCTGGGAAGCAGAAGTCTTCACATTGCTTCGCAGAATCGCTTTTGTGCACAAAACCCTAACACTTGTTCAGAACAAAAGAAAGCACAGAGCCCCAGATTTGCTGTTGTCCTGGAGAGCTTGCAGAGCACTGGGGAAAGGCAGGCAGAGAATTCCCTGCTAGCACCTTTTCTGTGCCTGTTCACATTCCTTGGCAGAATCGCTTTTGTGCAGAAAACCCTAACACTTGTTCAGAACAAAAGAAAGCACAGAGCCCCAGATTTTATGTTGTCCTGGAGAGCTTGCACAGCACTGGGGAAAAGCAGGCAGAGAATTCCCTGCTAGCACCTTCTCTGTGCCTGGGAAACAGAAGTGTTCACATTGCTTCGCAGAATCGCTTTTGTGCAGAAAACAGTAACACTTGTTCAGAACAAAACAAAGCACAGAGCCCCAGATTTTATGTTGTCCTGGAGAGCTTGCAGAGCACTGGGGAAAGGCAGGCAGAGAATTCCCTGCTAGCACCTTCTCTGTGCCTGTTCACATTGCTTCGCAGAATCGCTTTTGTGCAGAAAACAGTAACACTTGTTCAGACGAAAGAAAGCACAGAGCCCCAGATTTTATGTTGTCCTGGAGAGCTTGCAGAGCACTGGGGAAAGGCAGGCAGAGAATTCCCTGCTAGCACCTTCTCTGTGCCTGGGAAGCAGAAGTGTTCACATTGCTTCACAGAATCACTTTTGTGCAGAAAACAGTAACACTTGTTCAGAACAAAAGAAAGCACAGAGCCCCAGATTTTATGTTGTCCTGGAGAGCTTGCAGAGCACTGGGGAAAGGCAGGCAGAGAATTCCCTGCTAGCACCTTCTCTGTGCCTGGGAAGCAGACGTCTTCACATTGCTTCGCAGAATCGCTTTTGTGCAGAAAACAATAACACTTGTTCAGAACGAAAGAAAGCACAGAGACCCAGATTTTATGTTGTCCTGGAGAGCTTGCAGAGCACTGGGGAAAAGCAGGCAGAGAATTCCCTGCTAGCACCTTCTCTGTGCTTGGGAAACAGAAGTGTTCACATTGTTTCGCAGAATAGCTTTTGTGCAGAAAACAGTAACACTTGTTCAGAACGAAAGAAAGCACAGAGCCCCAGATTTTATGTTGTCCTGGAGAGCTTGCAGAGCACTGGGGAAAAGCAGGCAGAGAATTCCCTGCTAGCACCTTCTCTGTGCCTGGGAAACAGAAGTGTTCACATTGCTTCGCAGAATCGCTTTTGTGCAGAAAACAGTAACACTTGTTCAGAACGAAAGAAAGCACAGAGCCCCAGATTTTATGTTGTCCTGGAGAGCTTGCAGAGCACTGGGGAAAGGCAGGCAGAGAATTCCCTGCTAGCACCTTCTCTGTGCCTGTTCACATTGCTTCGCTGAATCGCTTTTGTGCAGAAAACAGTAACACTTGTTCAGATGAAAGAAAGCACAGAGCCCCAGATTCTATGTTGTCCTGGAGAGCTTGCAGAGCACTGGGGAAAGGCAGGCAGAGAATTCCCTGCTAGCACCTTCTCTGTGCCTGGGAAGCAGAAGTGTTCACATTGCTTCGCAGAATCACTTTTGTGCAGAAAACAGTAACACTTGTTCAGAACGAAAGAAAGCACAGAGCCCCAGATTCTATGTTGTCCTGGAGAGCTTGCAGAGCACTGGGGAAAAGCAGGCAGAGAATTCCCTGCTAGCACCTTCTCTGTGCCTGGGAAGCAGAAGTGTTCCTATTGCTTCGCAGAATCGCTTTTGTGCAGAAAACAGTAACACTTGTTCAGAACGAAAGAAAGCACAGAGCCCCAGATTTTATGTTGTCCTGGAGAGCTTGCAGAGCACTGGGGAAAGGCAGGCAGAGAATTCCCTGCTAGCACCTTCTCTGTGCCTGTTCACATTGCTTCGCAGAATCGCTTTTGTGCAGAAAACAGTAACACTTGTTCAGACGAAAGAAAGCACAGAGCCCCAGATTTTATGTTGTCCTGGAGAGCTTGCAGAGCACTGGGGAAAGGCAGGCAGAGAATTCCCTGCTAGCACCTTCTCTGTGCCTGGGAAGCAGAAGTCTTCACATTGCTTCGCAGAATCGCTTTTGTGCACAAAACCCTAACACTTGTTCAGAACAAAAGAAAGCACAGAGCCCCAGATTCTATGTTGTCCTGGAGAGCTTGCAGAGCACTGGGGAAAGGCAGGCAGAGAATTCCCTGCTAGCACCTTTTCTGAGCCTGTTCACATTGCTTGGCAGAATCGCTTTTGTGCAGAAAACAGTAACACTTGTTCAGAACGAAAGAAAGCACAGAGCCCCAGATTTTATGTTGTCCTGGAGAGCTTGCAGAGCACTGGGGAAAAGCAGGCAGAGAATTCCCTGCTAGCACCTTCTCTGTTCCTGGGAAACAGAAGTGTTCACATTGCTTCGCAGAATCGCTTTTGTGCAGAAAACAGTAACACTTGTTCAGAACGAAAGAAAGCACAGAGCCCCAGATTTTATGTTGTCCTGGAGAGCTTGCAGAGCACTGGGGAAAAGCAGGCAGAGAATTCCCTGCTACCACCTTCTCTGTGCTTGGGAAACAGAAGTGTTCACGTTGTTTCGCAGAATAGCTTTTGTGCAGAAAACAGTAACACTTGTTCAGAACGAAAGAAAGCACAGAGCCCCAGATTTTATGTTGTCCTGGAGAGCTTGCAGAGCACTGGGGAAAGGCAGGCAGAGAATTCCCTGCTAGCACCTTCTCTGTGCCTGTTCACATTGCTTCGCAGAATCGCTTTTGTGCAGAAAACAGTAACACTTGTTCAGACGAAAGAAAGCGCAGAGCCCCAGATTTTATGTTGTCCTGGAGAGCTTGCAGAGCACTGGGGAAAGGCAGGCAGAGAATTCCCTGCTAGCACCTTCTCTGTGCCTGGGAAGCAGAAATGTTCCCATTGCTTCGCAGAATCACTTTTGTGCAGAAAACAGTAACACTTGTTCAGAACGAAAGAAAGCACAGAGCCCCAGATTTTATGTTGTCCTGGAGAGCTTGCAGAGCACTGGGGAAAGGCAGGCAGAGAATTCCCTGCTAGCACCTTCTCTGTGCCTGGGAAGCAGAAGTCTTCACATTGCTTCGCAGAATCGCTTTTGTGCACAAAACCCTAACACTTGTTCAGAACAAAAGAAAGCACAGAGCCCCAGATTTTATGTTGTCCTGGAGAGCTTGCAGAGCACTGGGGAAAAGCAGGCAGAGAATTCCCTGCTAGCACCTTCTCTGTGCCTGGGAAACAGAAGTGTTCACATTGCTTCGCAGAATCACTTTTGTGCAGAAAACAGTAACACTTGTTCAGAACGAAAGAAAGCACA
Source organism: Strix uralensis (assembly GCF_047716275.1). NCBI lineage: Eukaryota > Metazoa > Chordata > Aves > Strigiformes > Strigidae > Strix > Strix uralensis. Next base: position 271,898 of record NW_027436728.1, read on the forward strand.
GAGCCCCAGATTCTATATTGTCCTGGAGAGCTTGCAGAGCACTGGGGAAAAGCAGGCAGAGAATTCCCTGCTAGCACCTTCTCTGTGCCTGGGAAACAGAAGTGTTCCTATTGCTTCGCAGAATCGCTTTTGTGCAGAAAACAGTAACACTTGTTCAGAACGAAAGAAAGCACAGAGCCCCAGATTTTATGTTGTCCTGGAGAGCTTGCAGAGCACTGGGGAAAAGCAGGCAGAGAATTCCCTGCTAGCACCTTCTCTGTGCCTGGGAAACAGAAGTGTTCACATTGCTTCGCAGAATCGCTTTTGTGCAGAAAACAGTAACACTTGTTCAGAACGAAAGAAAGCACAGAGCCCCAGATTTTGTGTTGTCCTGGAGAGCTTGCAGAGCACTGGGGAAAAGCAGTCAGAGAATTCCCTGCTAGCACCTTCTCTGTGCCTGGGAAGCAGAAGTGTTCACATTGCTTCACAGAATCACTTTTGTGCAGAAAACAGTAACACTTGTTCAGAACGAAAGAAAGCACAGAGCCCCAGATTTTATGTTGTCCTGGAGAGCTTGCAGAGCACTGGGGAAAGGCAGGCAGAGAATTCCCTGCTAGCACCTTCTCTGTGCCTGGGAAGCAGACGTCTTCACATTGCTTCGCAGAATCGCTTTTGTGCAGAAAACAATAACACTTGTTCAGAACGAAAGAAAGCACAGAGACCCAGATTTTATGTTGTCCTGGAGAGCTTGCAGAGCACTGGGGAAAAGCAGGCAGAGAATTCCCTGCTAGCACCTTCTCTGTGCTTGGGAAACAGAAGTGTTCACATTGTTTCGCAGAATAGCTTTTGTGCAGAAAACAGTAACACTTGTTCAGAACGAAAGAAAGCACAGAGCCCCAGATTTTATGTTGTCCTGGAGAGCTTGCAGAGCACTGGGGAAAAGCAGGCAGAGAATTCCCTGCTAGCACCTTCTCTGTGCCTGGGAAACAGAAGTGTTCACATTGCTTCGCAGAATCGCTTTTGTGCAGAAAACAGTAACACTTGTTCAGAACGAAAGAAAGCACAGAGCCCCAGATTTTATGTTGTCCTGGAGAGCTTGCAGAGCACTGGGGAAAGGCAGGCAGAGAATTCCCTGCTAGCACCTTCTCTGTGCCTGTTCACATTGCTTCGCTGAATCGCTTTTGTGCAGAAAACAGTAACACTTGTTCAGATGAAAGAAAGCACAGAGCCCCAGATTCTATGTTGTCCTGGAGAGCTTGCAGAGCACTGGGGAAAGGCAGGCAGAGAATTCCCTGCTAGCACCTTCTCTGTGCCTGGGAAGCAGAAGTGTTCACATTGCTTCGCAGAATCACTTTTGTGCAGAAAACAGTAACACTTGTTCAGAACGAAAGAAAGCACAGAGCCCCAGATTCTATGTTGTCCTGGAGAGCTTGCAGAGCACTGGGGAAAAGCAGGCAGAGAATTCCCTGCTAGCACCTTCTCTGTGCCTGGGAAGCAGAAGTGTTCCTATTGCTTCGCAGAATCGCTTTTGTGCAGAAAACAGTAACACTTGTTCAGAACGAAAGAAAGCACAGAGCCCCAGATTTTATGTTGTCCTGGAGAGCTTGCAGAGCACTGGGGAAAGGCAGGCAGAGAATTCCCTGCTAGCACCTTCTCTGTGCCTGTTCACATTGCTTCGCAGAATCGCTTTTGTGCAGAAAACAGTAACACTTGTTCAGACGAAAGAAAGCACAGAGCCCCAGATTTTATGTTGTCCTGGAGAGCTTGCAGAGCACTGGGGAAAGGCAGGCAGAGAATTCCCTGCTAGCACCTTCTCTGTGCCTGGGAAGCAGAAGTCTTCACATTGCTTCGCAGAATCGCTTTTGTGCACAAAACCCTAACACTTGTTCAGAACAAAAGAAAGCACAGAGCCCCAGATTCTATGTTGTCCTGGAGAGCTTGCAGAGCACTGGGGAAAGGCAGGCAGAGAATTCCCTGCTAGCACCTTTTCTGAGCCTGTTCACATTGCTTGGCAGAATCGCTTTTGTGCAGAAAACAGTAACACTTGTTCAGAACGAAAGAAAGCACAGAGCCCCAGATTTTATGTTGTCCTGGAGAGCTTGCAGAGCACTGGGGAAAAGCAGGCAGAGAATTCCCTGCTAGCACCTTCTCTGTTCCTGGGAAACAGAAGTGTTCACATTGCTTCGCAGAATCGCTTTTGTGCAGAAAACAGTAACACTTGTTCAGAACGAAAGAAAGCACAGAGCCCCAGATTTTATGTTGTCCTGGAGAGCTTGCAGAGCACTGGGGAAAAGCAGGCAGAGAATTCCCTGCTAGCACCTTCTCTGTGCTTGGGAAACAGAAGTGTTCACGTTGTTTCGCAGAATAGCTTTTGTGCAGAAAACAGTAACACTTGTTCAGAACGAAAGAAAGCACAGAGCCCCAGATTTTATGTTGTCCTGGAGAGCTTGCAGAGCACTGGGGAAAAGCAGGCAGAGAATTCCCTGCTAGCACCTTCTCTGTGCCTGGGAAACAGAAGTGTTCCCATTGCTTCGCAGAATCGCTTTTGTGCAGAAAACAGTAACACTTGTTCAGAACGAAAGAAAGCACAGAGCCCCAGATTTTATGTTGTCCTGGAGAGCTTGCAGAGCACTGGGGAAAGGCAGGCAGAGAATTCCCTGCTAGCACCTTCTCTGTGCCTGTTCACATTGCTTCGCAGAATCGCTTTTGTGCAGAAAACAGTAACACTTGTTCAGACGAAAGAAAGCACAGAGCCCCAGATTTTATGTTGTCCTGGAGAGCTTGCAGAGCACTGGGGAAAGGCAGGCAGAGAATTCCCTGCTAGCACCTTCTCTGTGCCTGGGAAGCAGAAATGTTCCCATTGCTTCGCAGAATCACTTTTGTGCAGAAAACAGTAACACTTGTTCAGAACGAAAGAAAGCACAGAGCCCCAGATTTTATGTTGTCCTGGAGAGCTTGCAGAGCACTGGGGAAAGGCAGGCAGAGAATTCCCTGCTAGCACCTTCTCTGTGCCTGGGAAGCAGAAGTCTTCACATTGCTTCGCAGAATCGCTTTTGTGCACAAAACCCTAACACTTGTTCAGAACAAAAGAAAGCACAGAGCCCCAGATTTTATGTTGTCCTGGAGAGCTTGCAGAGCACTGGGGAAAAGCAGGCAGAGAATTCCCTGCTAGCACCTTCTCTGTGCCTGGGAAACAGAAGTGTTCACATTGCTTCGCAGAATCACTTTTGTGCAGAAAACAGTAACACTTGTTCAGAACGAAAGAAAGCACAGAGCCCCAGATTCTATATTGTCCTGGAGAGCTTGCAGAGCACTGGGGAAAAGCAGGCAGAGAATTCCCTGCTAGCACCTTCTCTGTGCCTGGGAAACAGAAGTGTTCCCATTGCTTCGCAGAATCGCTTTTGTGCAGAAAACAGTAACACTTGTTCAGAACGAAAGAAAGCACAGAGCCCCAGATTTTATGTTGTCCTGGAGAGCTTGCAGAGCACTGGGGAAAAGCAGGCAGAGAATTCCCTGCTAGCACCTTCTCTGTGCCTGGGAAACAGAAGTGTTCACATTGCTTCGCAGAATCGCTTTTGTGCAGAAAACAGTAACACTTGTTCAGAACGAAAGAAAGCACAGAGCCCCAGATTTTGTGTTGTCCTGGAGAGCTTGCAGAGCACTGGGGAAAAGCAGTCAGAGAATTCCCTGCTAGCACCTTCTCTGTGCCTGGGAAACAGAAGTGTTCACATTGCTTCGCAGAATCGCTTTTGTGCAGAAAACAGTAACACTTGTTCAGAACGAAAGAAAGCACAGAGCCCCAGATTTTATGTTGTCCTGGAGAGCTTGCAGAGCACTGGGGAAAGGCAGGCAGAGAATTCCCTGCTAGCACCTTCTCTGTGCCTGGGAAGCAGAAGTCTTCACATTGCTTCGCAGAATCGCTTTTGTGCACAAAACCCTAACACTTGTTCAGAACAAAAGAAAGCACAGAGCCCCAGATTTTATGTTGTCCTGGAGAGCTTGCAGAGCACTGGGGAAAAGCAGGCAGAGAATTCCCTGCTAGCACCTTCTCTGTGCCTGGGAAACAGAAGTGTTCACATTGCTTCGCAGAATCGCTTTTGTGCAGAAAACAGTGACACTTGTTCACAACGAAAGAAAGCACAGAGCCCCAGATTTGCTGTTGTCCTGGAGAGCTTGCAGAGCACTGGGGAAAAGCAGGCAGAGAATTCCCTGCTAGCACCTTCTCTGTCTCTGGGAAACAGAAGTGTTCCCATTGCTTCGCAGAATCGCTTTTGTGCAGAAAACAGTAACACTTGTTCAGAACGAAAGAAAGCACAGAGCCCCAGATTTTATGTTGTCCTGGAGAGCTTGCAGAGCACTGGGGAAAAGCAGGCAGAGAATTCCCTGCTAGCACCTTCTCTGTGCCTGGGAAACAGAAGTGTTCACATTGCTTCGCAGAATCGCTTTTGTGCAGAAAACAGTAACACTTGTTCAGAACGAAAGAAAGCACAGAGCCCCAGATTTTATGTTGTTCTGGAGAGCTTGCAAAGCACTGGGGAAAAGAAGGCAGAGAATTCCCTGCTAGCACCTTCTCTGTGCCTGGGAAACAGAAGTGTTCACATTGCTTCGCAGAATCGCTTTTGTGCAGAAAACAGTAACACTTGTTCAGAACGAAAGAAAGCACAGAGCCCCAGATTTTATGTTGTCCTGGAGAGCTTGCAGAGCACTGGGGAAAGGCAGGCAGAGAATTCCCTGCTAGCACCTTCTCTGTGCCTGTTCACATTGCTTCGCAGAATCGCTTTTGTGCAGAAAACAGTAACACTTGTTCAGAACGAAAGAAAGCACAGAGCCCCAGATATTATGTTGTCCTGGAGAGCTTGCAGAGCACTGGGGAAAAGCAGGCAGAGAATTCCCTGCTAGCACCTTCTCTGTGCCTGGGAAACAGAAGTGTTCACATTGCTTCGCAGAATCGCTTTTGTGCAGAAAACAGTAACACTTGTTCAGAACGAAAGAAAGCACAGAGCCCCAGATTTGCTGTTGTCCTGGAGAGCTTGCAGAGCACTGGGGAAAGGCAGGCAGAGAATTCCCTGCTAGCACCTTCTCTGTGCCTGTTCACATTGCTTCGCAGAATCGCTTTTGTGCAGAAAACAGTAACAATTGTTCAGAACAAAAGAAAGCACAGAGCCCCAGATTTTATGTTGTCCTGGAGAGCTTGCAGAGCACTGGGGAAAAGCAGGCAGAGAATTCCCTGCTAGCACCTTCTCTGTGCCTGGGAAACAGAAGTGTTCCCATTGCTTCGCAGAATCGCTTTTGTGCAGAAAACAGTAACACTTGTTCAGAACAAAAGAAAGCACAGAGCCCCAGATTTTATGTTGTCCTGGAGAGCTTGCAGAGCACTGGGGAAAAGCAGGCAGAGAATTCCCTGCTAGCACCTTCTCTGTGCCTGGGAAACAGAAGTGTTCCCATTGCTTCGCAGAATCGCTTTTGTGCAGAAAACAGTAACACTTGTTCAGAACGAAAGAAAGCACAGAGCCCCAGATTTTATGTTGTCCTGGAGAGCTTGCAGAGCACTGGGGAAAGGCAGGCAGAGAATTCCCTGCTAGCACCTTCTCTGTGCCTGGGAAACAGAAGTGTTCACATTGATTCGCAGAATCGCTTTTGTGCAGAAAACAATAACACTTGTTCAGAACGAAAGAAAGCACAGAGCCCCAGATTTTATGTTGTCCTGGAGAGCTTGCAGAGCACTGGGGAAAAGCAGGCAGAGAATTCCCTGCTAGCACCTTCTCTGTGCTTGGAAAACAGAAGTGTTCACATTGCTTCGCAGAATCGCTTTTGTGCACAAAACCCTAACACTTGTTCAGAACAAAAGAAAGCACAGAGCCCCAGATTCTATGTTGTCCTGGAGAGCTTGCAGAGCACTGGGGAAAGGCAGGCAGAGAATTCCCTGCTAGCACCTTTTCTGAGCCTGTTCACATTGCTTGGCAGAATCGCTTTTGTGCAGAAAACAGTAACACTTGTTCAGAACAAAAGAAAGCACAGAGCCCCAGATTTTATGTTGTCCTGGAGAGCTTGCAGAGCACTGGGGAAAAGCAGGCAGAGAATTCCCTGCTAGCACCTTCTCTGTGCCTGGGAAACAGAAGTGTTCACATTGCTTCGCAGAATCGCTTTTGTGCAGAAAACAGTGACACCTGTTCAGACGAAAGAAAGCACAGAGCCCCAGATCTTATGTTGTCCTGGAGAGCTTGCAGAGCACTGGGGAAAGGCAGGCAGAGAATTCCCTGCTAGCACCTTCTCTGTGCCTGGGAAACAGAAGTGTTCACATTGCTTCGCAGAATCGCTTTTGTGCAGAAAACAGTAACACATGTTCACAACGAAAGAAAGCACAGAGCCCCAGATTTTATGTTGTCCTGGAGAGCTTGCAGAGCACTGGGGAAAAGCAGGCAGAGAATTCCCTGCTAGCACCTTCTCTGTGCCTGTTCACATTGCTTCGCAGAATCGCTTTTGTGCAGAAAACAGTAACACTTGTTCAGAACGAAAGAAAGCACAGAGCCCCAGATTTTATGTTGTCCTGGAGAGCTTGCAGAGCACTGGGGAAAAGCAGGCAGAGAATTACCTGCTAGCACCTTCTCTGTTCCTGGGAAACAGAAGTGTTCACATTGCTTCGCAGAATCGCTTTTGTGCAGAAAACAGTAACAGTTGTTCAGAACGAAAGAAAGCACAGAGCCCCAGATTTTATGTTGTCCTGGAGAGCTTGCAGAGCACTGGGGAAAGGCAGGCAGAGAATTCCCTGCTAGCACCTTCTCTGTGCCTGTTCACATTGCTTCGGAGAATCGCTTTTGTGCAGAAAACAGTAACACTTGTTCAGAACGAAAGAAAGCACAGAGCCCCAGATTTTATGTTGTCCTGGAGAGCTTGCAGAGCACTGGGGAAAGGCAGGCAGAGAATTCCCTGCTAGCACCTTCTCTGTGCCTGTTCACATTGCTTCGCTGAATCGCTTTTGTGCAGAAAACAGTAACACTTGTTCAGACGAAAGAAAGCACAGAGCCCCAGATTTTATGTTGTCCTGGAGAGCTTGCAGAGCACTGGGGAAAGGCAGGCAGAGAATTCCCTGCTAGCACCTTCTCTGTGCCTGGGAAACAGAAGTGTTCACATTGCTTCGCAGAATCGCTTTTGTGCAGAAAACAGTAACAATTGTTCAGAACGAAAGAAAGCACAGAGCCCCAGATTTTATGTTGTTCTGGAGAGCTTGCAAAGCACTGGGGAAAAGAAGGCAGAGAATTCCCTGCTAGCACCTTCTCTGTGCCTGGGAAACAGAAGTGTTCACATTGCTTCGCAGAATCGCTTTTGTGCACAAAACCCTAACACTTGTTCAGAACGAAAGAAAGCACAGAGCCCCATATTTGCTGTTGTCCTGGAGAGCTTGCAGAGCACTGGGGAAAGGCAGGCAGAGAATTCCCTGCTAGCACCTTTTCTGAGCCTGTTCACATTGCTTGGCAGAATCGCTTTTGTGCAGAAAACAGTGACACTTGTTCACAACGAAAGAAAGCACAGAGCCCCAGATTTGCTGTTGTCCTGGAGAGCTTGCAGAGCACTGGGGAAAAGCAGGCAGAGAATTCCCTGCTAGCACCTTCTCTGTCTCTGGGAAACAGAAGTGTTCCCATTGCTTCGCAGAATCGCTTTTGTGCAGAAAACAGTAACACTTGTTCAGAACGAAAGAAAGCACAGAGCCCCAGATTTTATGTTGTCCTGGAGAGCTTGCAGAGCACTGGGGAAAAGCAGGCAGAGAATTCCCTGCTAGCACCTTCTCTGTGCCTGGGAAACAGAAGTGTTCACATTGCTTCGCAGAATCGCTTTTGTGCAGAAAACAGTAACACTTGTTCAGAACGAAAGAAAGCACAGAGCCCCAGATTTTATGTTGTTCTGGAGAGCTTGCAAAGCACTGGGGAAAAGAAGGCAGAGAATTCCCTGCTAGCACCTTCTCTGTGCCTGGGAAACAGAAGTGTTCACATTGCTTCGCAGAATCGCTTTTGTGCAGAAAACAGTAACACTTGTTCAGAACGAAAGAAAGCACAGAGCCCCAGATTTTATGTTGTCCTGGAGAGCTTGCAGAGCACTGGGGAAAGGCAGGCAGAGAATTCCCTGCTAGCACCTTCTCTGTGCCTGTTCACATTGCTTCGCAGAATCGCTTTTGTGCAGAAAACAGTAACACTTGTTCAGAACGAAAGAAAGCACAGAGCCCCAGATATTATGTTGTCCTGGAGAGCTTGCAGAGCACTGGGGAAAAGCAGGCAGAGAATTCCCTGCTAGCACCTTCTCTGTGCCTGGGAAACAGAAGTGTTCACATTGCTTCGCAGAATCGCTTTTGTGCAGAAAACAGTAACACTTGTTCAGAACGAAAGAAAGCACAGAGCCCCAGATTTGCTGTTGTCCTGGAGAGCTTGCAGAGCACTGGGGAAAGGCAGGCAGAGAATTCCCTGCTAGCACCTTCTCTGTGCCTGTTCACATTGCTTCGCAGAATCGCTTTTGTGCAGAAAACAGTAACAATTGTTCAGAACAAAAGAAAGCACAGAGCCCCAGATTTTATGTTGTCCTGGAGAGCTTGCAGAGCACTGGGGAAAAGCAGGCAGAGAATTCCCTGCTAGCACCTTCTCTGTGCCTGGGAAACAGAAGTGTTCCCATTGCTTCGCAGAATCGCTTTTGTGCAGAAAACAGTAACACTTGTTCAGAACAAAAGAAAGCACAGAGCCCCAGATTTTATGTTGTCCTGGAGAGCTTGCAGAGCACTGGGGAAAAGCAGGCAGAGAATTCCCTGCTAGCACCTTCTCTGTGCCTGGGAAACAGAAGTGTTCCCATTGCTTCGCAGAATCGCTTTTGTGCAGAAAACAGTAACACTTGTTCAGAACGAAAGAAAGCACAGAGCCCCAGATTTTATGTTGTCCTGGAGAGCTTGCAGAGCACTGGGGAAAGGCAGGCAGAGAATTCCCTGCTAGCACCTTCTCTGTGCCTGGGAAACAGAAGTGTTCACATTGATTCGCAGAATCGCTTTTGTGCAGAAAACAATAACACTTGTTCAGAACGAAAGAAAGCACAGAGCCCCAGATTTTATGTTGTCCTGGAGAGCTTGCAGAGCACTGGGGAAAAGCAGGCAGAGAATTCCCTGCTAGCACCTTCTCTGTGCTTGGAAAACAGAAGTGTTCACATTGCTTCGCAGAATCGCTTTTGTGCACAAAACCCTAACACTTGTTCAGAACAAAAGAAAGCACAGAGCCCCAGATTCTATGTTGTCCTGGAGAGCTTGCAGAGCACTGGGGAAAGGCAGGCAGAGAATTCCCTGCTAGCACCTTTTCTGAGCCTGTTCACATTGCTTGGCAGAATCGCTTTTGTGCAGAAAACAGTAACACTTGTTCAGAACAAAAGAAAGCACAGAGCCCCAGATTTTATGTTGTCCTGGAGAGCTTGCAGAGCACTGGGGAAAAGCAGGCAGAGAATTCCCTGCTAGCACCTTCTCTGTGCCTGGGAAACAGAAGTGTTCACATTGCTTCGCAGAATCGCTTTTGTGCAGAAAACAGTGACACCTGTTCAGACGAAAGAAAGCACAGAGCCCCAGATCTTATGTTGTCCTGGAGAGCTTGCAGAGCACTGGGGAAAGGCAGGCAGAGAATTCCCTGCTAGCACCTTCTCTGTGCCTGGGAAACAGAAGTGTTCACATTGCTTCGCAGAATCGCTTTTGTGCAGAAAACAGTAACACATGTTCACAACGAAAGAAAGCACAGAGCCCCAGATTTTATGTTGTCCTGGAGAGCTTGCAGAGCACTGGGGAAAAGCAGGCAGAGAATTCCCTGCTAGCACCTTCTCTGTGCCTGTTCACATTGCTTCGCAGAATCGCTTTTGTGCAGAAAACAGTAACACTTGTTCAGAACGAAAGAAAGCACAGAGCCCCAGATTTTATGTTGTCCTGGAGAGCTTGCAGAGCACTGGGGAAAAGCAGGCAGAGAATTACCTGCTAGCACCTTCTCTGTTCCTGGGAAACAGAAGTGTTCACATTGCTTCGCAGAATCGCTTTTGTGCAGAAAACAGTAACAGTTGTTCAGAACGAAAGAAAGCACAGAGCCCCAGATTTTATGTTGTCCTGGAGAGCTTGCAGAGCACTGGGGAAAGGCAGGCAGAGAATTCCCTGCTAGCACCTTCTCTGTGCCTGTTCACATTGCTTCGGAGAATCGCTTTTGTGCAGAAAACAGTAACACTTGTTCAGAACGAAAGAAAGCACAGAGCCCCAGATTTTATGTTGTCCTGGAGAGCTTGCAGAGCACTGGGGAAAGGCAGGCAGAGAATTCCCTGCTAGCACCTTCTCTGTGCCTGTTCACATTGCTTCGCTGAATCGCTTTTGTGCAGAAAACAGTAACACTTGTTCAGACGAAAGAAAGCACAGAGCCCCAGATTTTATGTTGTCCTGGAGAGCTTGCAGAGCACTGGGGAAAGGCAGGCAGAGAATTCCCTGCTAGCACCTTCTCTGTGCCTGGGAAACAGAAGTGTTCACATTGCTTCGCAGAATCGCTTTTGTGCAGAAAACAGTAACAATTGTTCAGAACGAAAGAAAGCACAGAGCCCCAGATTTTATGTTGTTCTGGAGAGCTTGCAAAGCACTGGGGAAAAGAAGGCAGAGAATTCCCTGCTAGCACCTTCTCTGTGCCTGGGAAACAGAAGTGTTCACATTGCTTCGCAGAATCGCTTTTGTGCACAAAACCCTAACACTTGTTCAGAACGAAAGAAAGCACAGAGCCCCATATTTGCTGTTGTCCTGGAGAGCTTGCAGAGCACTGGGGAAAGGCAGGCAGAGAATTCCCTGCTAGCACCTTTTCTGAGCCTGTTCACATTGCTTGGCAGAATCGCTTTTGTGCAGAAAACAGTAACACTTGTTCAGAACAAAAGAAAGCACAGAGCCCCAGATTTTATGTTGTCCTGGAGAGCTTGCAGAGCACTGGGGAAAAGCAGGCAGAGAATTCCCTGCTAGCACCTTCTCTGTGCCTGGGAAACAGAAGTGTTCACATTGCTTCGCAGAATCGCTTTTGTGCAGAAAACAGTGACACCTGTTCAGACGAAAGAAAGCACAGAGCCCCAGATCTTATGTTGTCCTGGAGAGCTTGCAGAGCACTGGGGAAAGGCAGGCAGAGAATTCCCTGCTAGCACCTTCTCTGTGCCTGGGAAACAGAAGTGTTCACATTGCTTCGCAGAATCGCTTTTGTGCAGAAAACAGTAACACATGTTCACAACGAAAGAAAGCACAGAGCCCCAGATTTTATGTTGTCCTGGAGAGCTTGCAGAGCACTGGGGAAAAGCAGGCAGAGAATTCCCTGCTAGCACCTTCTCTGTGCCTGTTCACATTGCTTCGCAGAATCGCTTTTGTGCAGAAAACAGTAACACTTGTTCAGAACGAAAGAAAGCACAGAGCCCCAGATTTTATGTTGTCCTGGAGAGCTTGCAGAGCACTGGGGAAAAGCAGGCAGAGAATTACCTGCTAGCACCTTCTCTGTTCCTGGGAAACAGAAGTGTTCACATTGCTTCGCAGAATCGCTTTTGTGCAGAAAACAGTAACACTTGTTCAGAACGAAAGAAAGCACAGAGCCCCAGATTTTATGTTGTCCTGGAGAGCTTGCAGAGCACTGGGGAAAGGCAGGCAGAGAATTCCCTGCTAGCACCTTCTCTGTGCCTGTTCACATTGCTTCGCTGAATCGCTTTTGTGCAGAAAACAGTAACACTTGTTCAGAATGAAAGAAAGCACAGAGCCCCAGATTTTATGTTGTCCTGGAGAGCTTGCAGAGCACTGGGGAAAGGCAGGCAGAGAATTCCCTGCTAGCACCTTCTCTGTGCCTGTTCACATTGCTTCGCTGAATCGCTTTTGTGCAGAAAACAGTAACACTTGTTCAGACGAAAGAAAGCACAGAGCCCCAGATTTTATATTGTCCTGGAGAGCTTGCAGAGCACTGGGGAAAGGCAGGCAGAGAATTCCCTGCTAGCACCTTCTCTGTGCCTGGGAAACAGAAGTGTTCACATTGCTTCGCAGAATCGCTTTTGTGCAGAAAACAGTAACAATTGTTCAGAACGAAAGAAAGCACAGAGCCCCAGATTTTATGTTGTTCTGGAGAGCTTGCAAAGCACTGGGGAAAAGAAGGCAGAGAATTCCCTGCTAGCACCTTCTCTGTGCCTGGGAAACAGAAGTGTTCACATTGCTTCGCAGAATCGCTTTTGTGCAGAAAACAGTAACACTTGTTCAGAACGAAAGAAAGCACAGAGCCCCAGATTTTATGTTGTCCTGGAGAGCTTGCAGAGCACTGGGGAAAGGCAGGCAGAGAATTCCCTGCTAGCACCTTCTCTGTGCCTGTTCACATTCCTTCGCAGAATCGCTTTTGTGCAGAAAACAGTAACACTTGTTCAGAACGAAAGAAAGCACAGAGCCCCAGATATTATGTTGTCCTGGAGAGCTTGCAGAGCACTGGGGAAAGGCAGGCAGAGAATTCCCTGCTAGCACCTTCTCTGTGCCTGGGAAGCAGAAGTGTTCACATTGCTTCGCAGAATCACTTTTGTGCAGAAACCAGTAACACTTGTTCAGAACGAAAGAAAGCACAGAGCCCCAGATTCTATGTTGTCCTGGAGAGCTTGCAGAGCACTGGGGAAAAGCAGGCAGAGAATTCCCTGCTAGCACCTTCTCTGTGCCTGGGAAACAGAAGTGTTCACATTGCTTCGCAGAATCGCTTTTGTGCAGAAAACAGTAACACTTGTTCAGAACGAAAGAAAGCACAGAGCCCCAGATTTGCTGTTGTCCTGGAGAGCTTGCAGAGCACTGGGGAAAGGCAGGCAGAGAATTCCCTGCTAGCACCTTCTCTGTGCCTGTTCACATTGCTTCGCAGAATCGCTTTTGTGCAGAAAACAGTAACACTTGTTCAGAACAAAAGAAAGCACAGAGCCCCAGATTTTATGTTGTCCTGGAGAGATTGCAGAGCACTGGGGAAAAGCAGGCAGAGAATTCCCTGCTAGCACGTTCTCTGTTCCTGGGAAACAGAAGTGTTCACATTGCTTCGCAGAATCGCTTTTGTGCAGAAAACAGTAACACTTGTTCAGCAGAAAGAAAGCACAGAGCCCCAGATTTTATGTTGTCCTGGAGAGCTTGCAGAGTACTGGGGAAAAGCAGGCAGAGAATTCCCTGCTAGCACCTTCTCTGTGCCTGGGAAACAGAAGTGTTCCCATTGCTTGGCAGAATCGCTTTTGTGCAGAAAACAGTAACACTTGTTCAGAACGAAAGAAAGCACAGAGCCCCAGATTTTATGTTGTCCTGGAGAGCTTGCAGAGCACTGGGGAAAGGCAGGCAGAGAATTCCCTGCTAGCACCTTCTCTGTGCCTGGGAAGCAGAAGTGTTCGCATTGCTTCGCAGAATCGCTTTTGTGCAGAAAACAATAACACTTGTTCAGAACGAAAGAAAGCACAGAGCCCCAGATTTTATGTTGTCCTGGAGAGCTTGCAGAGCACTGGGGAAAAGCAGGCAGAGAATTCCCTGCTAGCACCTTCTCTGTGCTTGGGAAACAGAAGTGTTCACATTGCTTCGCAGAATCGCTTTTGTGCACAAAACCCTAACACTTGTTCAGAACAAAAGAAAGCACAGAGCCCCAGATTCTATGTTGTCCTGGAGAGCTTGCAGAGCACTGGGGAAAGGCAGGCAGAGAATTCCCTGCTAGCACCTTTTCTGAGCCTGTTCAAATTGCTTGGCAGAATCGCTTTTGTGCAGAAAACAGTAACACTTGTTCAGAACAAAAGAAAGCACAGAGCCCCAGATTTTATGTTGTCCTGGAGAGCTTGCAGAGCACTGGGGAAAAGCAGGCAGAGAATTCCCTGCTAGCACCTTCTCTGTGCCTGGGAAACAGAAGTGTTCACATTGCTTCGCAGAATCGCTTTTGTGCAGAAAACAGTGACACTTGTTCACAACGAAAGAAAGCACAGAGCCCCAGATTTTATGTTGTCCTGGAGAGCTTGCAGAGCACTGTGGAAAGGCAGGCAGAGAATTCCCTGCTAGCACCTTCTCTGTGCCTGGGAAACAGAAGTGTTCCCATTGCTTCGCAGAATCGCTTTTGTGCAGAAAACAGTAACACTTGTTCAGAACGAAAGAAAGCACAGAGCCCCAGATTTTATGTTGTCCTGGAGAGCTTGCAGAGCACTGGGGAAAAGCAGGCAGAGAATTCCCTGCTAGCACCTTCTCTGTGCCTGGGAAACAGAAGTGTTCACATTGCTTCGCAGAATCGCTTTTGTGCAGAAAACAGTAACACTTGTTCAGAACGAAAGAAAGCACAGAGCCCCAGATTTTATGTTGTCCTGGAGAGCTTGCAGAGCACTGGGGAAAGGCAGGCAGAGAATTCCCTGCTAGCACCTTCTCTGTGCCTGGGAAGCAGAAGTGTTCACATTGCTTCGCAGAATCGCTTTTGTGCAGAAAACAGTAACACTTGTTCAGAACGAAAGAAAGCACAGAGCCCCAGATTTTATGTTGTCCTGGAGAGCTTGCAGAGCACTGGGGAAAAGCAGGCAGAGAATTACCTGCTAGCACCTTCTCTGTTCCTGGGAAACAGAAGTGTTCACATTGCTTCGCAGAATCGCTTTTGTGCAGAAAACAGTAACACTTGTTCAGAACGAAAGAAAGCACAGAGCCCCAGATTTTATGTTGTCCTGGAGAGCTTGCAGAGCACTGGGTAAAGGCAGGCAGAGAATTCCCTGCTAGCACCTTCTCTGTGCCTGTTCACATTGCTTCGCTGAATCGCTTTTGTGCAGAAAACAGTAACACTTGTTCAGAACGAAAGAAAGCACAGAGCCCCAGATTTTATGTTGTCCTGGAGAGCTTGCAGAGCACTGGGGAAAGGCAGGCAGAGAATTCCCTGCTAGCACCTTCTCTGTGCCTGTTCACATTGCTTCGCTGAATCGCTTTTGTGCAGAAAACAGTAACACTTGTTCAGACGAAAGAAAGCACAGAGCCCCAGATTTTATGTTGTCCTGGAGAGCTTGCAGAGCACTGGGGAAAGGCAGGCAGAGAATTCCCTGCTAGCACCTTCTCTGTGCCTGGGAAACAGAAGTGTTCACATTGCTTCGCAGAATCGCTTTTGTGCAGAAAACAGTAACAATTGTTCAGAACGAAAGAAAGCACAGAGCCCCAGATTTTATGTTGTTCTGGAGAGCTTGCAAAGCACTGGGGAAAAGAAGGCAGAGAATTCCCTGCTAGCACCTTCTCTGTGCCTGGGAAACAGAAGTGTTCACATTGCTTCGCAGAATCGCTTTTGTGCAGAAAACAGTAACACTTGTTCAGAACGAAAGAAAGCACAGAGCCCCAGATTTTATGTTGTCCTGGAGAGCTTGCAGAGCACTGGGGAAAGGCAGGCAGAGAATTCCCTGCTAGCACCTTCTCTGTGCCTGTTCACATTCCTTCGCAGAATCGCTTTTGTGCAGAAAACAGTAACACTTGTTCAGAACGAAAGAAAGCACAGAGCCCCAGATTCTATGTTGTCCTGGAGAGCTTGCAGAGCACTGGGGAAAAGCAGGCAGAGAATTCCCTGCTAGCACCTTCTCTGTGCCTGGGAAACAGAAGTGTTCACATTGCTTCGCAGAATCGCTTTTGTGCAGAAAACAGTAACACTTGTTCAGAACGAAAGAAAGCACAGAGCCCCAGATTTGCTGTTGTCCTGGAGAGCTTGCAGAGCACTGGGGAAAGGCAGGCAGAGAATTCCCTGCTAGCACCTTCTCTGTGCCTGTTCACATTGCTTCGCAGAATCGCTTTTGTGCAGAAAACAGTAACACTTGTTCAGAACAAAAGAAAGCACAGAGCCCCAGATTTTATGTTGTCCTGGAGAGATTGCAGAGCACTGGGGAAAGGCAGGCAGAGAATTCCCTGCTAGCACCTTCTCTGTCTCTGGGAAACAGAAGTGTTCACATTGCTTCGCAGAATCGCTTTTGTGCAGAAAACAGTAACACTTGTTCAGCAGAAAGAAAGCACAGAGCCCCAGATTTTATGTTGTCCTGGAGAGCTTGCAGAGTACTGGGGAAAAGCAGGCAGAGAATTCCCTGCTAGCACCTTCTCTGTGCCTGGGAAACAGAAGTGTTCCCATTGCTTCGCAGAATCGCTTTTGTGCAGAAAACAGTAACACTTGTTCAGAACGAAAGAAAGCACAGAGCCCCAGATTTTATGTTGTCCTGGAGAGCTTGCAGAGCACTGGGGAAAGGCAGGCAGAGAATTCCCTGCTAGCACCTTCTCTGTGCCTGGGAAGCAGAAGTGTTCGCATTGCTTCGCAGAATCGCTTTTGTGCAGAAAACAATAACACTTGTTCAGAACGAAAGAAAGCACAGAGCCCCAGATTTTATGTTGTCCTGGAGAGCTTGCAGAGCACTGGGGAAAAGCAGGCAGAGAATTCCCTGCTAGCACCTTCTCTGTGCTTGGGAAACAGAAGTGTTCACATTGCTTCGCAGATTCGCTTTTGTGCACAAAACCCTAACACTTGTTCAGAACAAAAGAAAGCACAGAGCCCCAGATTCTATGTTGTCCTGGAGAGCTTGCAGAGCACTGGGGAAAGGCAGGCAGAGAATTCCCTGCTAGCACCTTTTCTGAGCCTGTTCACATTGCTTGGCAGAATCGCTTTTGTGCAGAAAACAGTAACACTTGTTCAGAACAAAAGAAAGCACAGAGCCCCAGATTTTATGTTGTCCTGGAGAGCTTGCAGAGCACTGGGGAAAAGCAGGCAGAGAATTCCCTGCTAGCACCTTCTCTGTGCCTGGGAAACAGAAGTGTTCACATTGCTTCGCAGAATCGCTTTTTTGCAGAAAACAGTGACACTTGTTCACAACGAAAGAAAGCACAGAGCCCCAGATTTTATGTTGTCCTGGAGAGCTTGCAGAGCACTGGGGAAAGGCAGGCAGAGAATTCCCTGCTAGCACCTTCTCTGTGCCTGTTCACATTGCTTCGCTGAATCGCTTTTGTGCAGAAAACAGTAACACTTGTTCAGAACGAAAGAAAGCACAGAGCCCCAGATTTTATGTTGTCCTGGAGAGCTTGCAGAGCACTGGGGAAAGGCAGGCAGAGAATTCCCTGCTAGCACCTTCTCTGTGCCTGTTCACATTGCTTCGCTGAATCGCTTTTGTGCAGAAAACAGTAACACTTGTTCAGACGAAAGAAAGCACAGAGCCCCAGATTTTATGTTGTCCTGGAGAGCTTGCAGAGCACTGGGGAAAGGCAGGCAGAGAATTCCCTGCTAGCACCTTCTCTGTGCCTGGGAAACAGAAGTGTTCACATTGCTTCGCAGAATCGCTTTTGTGCAGAAAACAGTAACAATTGTTCAGAACGAAAGAAAGCACAGAGCCCCAGATTTTATGTTGTTCTGGAGAGCTTGCAAAGCACTGGGGAAAAGAAGGCAGAGAATTCCCTGCTAGCACCTTCTCTGTGCCTGGGAAACAGAAGTGTTCACATTGCTTCGCAGAATCGCTTTTGTGCAGAAAACAGTAACACTTGTTCAGAACGAAAGAAAGCACAGAGCCCCAGATTTTATGTTGTCCTGGAGAGCTTGCAGAGCACTGGGGAAAGGCAGGCAGAGAATTCCCTGCTAGCACCTTCTCTGTGCCTGTTCACATTCCTTCGCAGAATCGCTTTTGTGCAGAAAACAGTAACACTTGTTCAGAACGAAAGAAAGCACAGAGCCCCAGATTCTATGTTGTCCTGGAGAGCTTGCAGAGCACTGGGGAAAAGCAGGCAGAGAATTCCCTGCTAGCACCTTCTCTGTGCCTGGGAAACAGAAGTGTTCACATTGCTTCGCAGAATCGCTTTTGTGCAGAAAACAGTAACACTTGTTCAGAACGAAAGAAAGCACAGAGCCCCAGATTTGCTGTTGTCCTGGAGAGCTTGCAGAGCACTGGGGAAAGGCAGGCAGAGAATTCCCTGCTAGCACCTTCTCTGTGCCTGTTCACATTGCTTCGCAGAATCGCTTTTGTGCAGAAAACAGTAACACTTGTTCAGAACAAAAGAAAGCACAGAGCCCCAGATTTTATGTTGTCCTGGAGAGATTGCAGAGCACTGGGGAAAGGCAGGCAGAGAATTCCCTGCTAGCACCTTCTCTGTCTCTGGGAAACAGAAGTGTTCACATTGCTTCGCAGAATCGCTTTTGTGCAGAAAACAGTAACACTTGTTCAGCAGAAAGAAAGCACAGAGCCCCAGATTTTATGTTGTCCTGGAGAGCTTGCAGAGTACTGGGGAAAAGCAGGCAGAGAATTCCCTGCTAGCACCTTCTCTGTGCCTGGGAAACAGAAGTGTTCCCATTGCTTCGCAGAATCGCTTTTGTGCAGAAAACAGTAACACTTGTTCAGAACGAAAGAAAGCACAGAGCCCCAGATTTTATGTTGTCCTGGAGAGCTTGCAGAGCACTGGGGAAAGGCAGGCAGAGAATTCCCTGCTAGCACCTTCTCTGTGCCTGGGAAGCAGAAGTGTTCGCATTGCTTCGCAGAATCGCTTTTGTGCAGAAAACAATAACACTTGTTCAGAACGAAAGAAAGCACAGAGCCCCAGATTTTATGTTGTCCTGGAGAGCTTGCAGAGCACTGGGGAAAAGCAGGCAGAGAATTCCCTGCTAGCACCTTCTCTGTGCTTGGGAAACAGAAGTGTTCACATTGCTTCGCAGATTCGCTTTTGTGCACAAAACCCTAACACTTGTTCAGAACAAAAGAAAGCACAGAGCCCCAGATTCTATGTTGTCCTGGAGAGCTTGCAGAGCACTGGGGAAAGGCAGGCAGAGAATTCCCTGCTAGCACCTTTTCTGAGCCTGTTCACATTGCTTGGCAGAATCGCTTTTGTGCAGAAAACAGTAACACTTGTTCAGAACAAAAGAAAGCACAGAGCCCCAGATTTTATGTTGTCCTGGAGAGCTTGCAGAGCACTGGGGAAAAGCAGGCAGAGAATTCCCTGCTAGCACCTTCTCTGTGCCTGGGAAACAGAAGTGTTCACATTGCTTCGCAGAATCGCTTTTTTGCAGAAAACAGTGACACTTGTTCACAACGAAAGAAAGCACAGAGCCCCAGATTTTATGTTGTCCTGGAGAGCTTGCAGAGCACTGGGGAAAGGCAGGCAGAGAATTCCCTGCTAGCACCTTCTCTGTGCCTGGGAAACAGAAGTGTTCACATTGCTTCGCAGAATCGCTTTTGTGCAGAAAACACTAACACTTGTTCAGAACGAAAGAAAGCACAGAGCCCCAGATTTTATGTTGTCCTGGAGAGCTTGCAGAGCACTGGGGAAAAGCAGGCAGAGAATTCCCTGCTAGCACCTTCTCTGTGCCTGGGAAACAGAAGTGTTCACATTGCTTCGCAGAATCGCTTTTGTGCAGAAAACAGTAACACTTGTTCAGAACGAAAGAAAGCACAGAGCCCCAGATTTTATGTTGTCCTGGAGAGCTTGCAGAGCACTGGGGAAAGGCAGGCAGAGAATTCCCTGCTAGCACCTTCTCTGTGCCTGGGAAGCAGAAGTGTTCACATTGCTTCGCAGAATCGCTTTTGTGCACAAAACCCTAACACTTGTTCAGAACAAAAGAAAGCACAGAGCCCCAGATTCTATGTTGTCCTGGAGAGCTTGCAGAGCACTGGGGAAAGGCAGGCAGAGAATTCCCTGCTAGCACCTTTTCTGAGCCTGTTCACATTGCTTCGCAGAATCGCTTTTGTGCAGAAAACAGTAACACTTGTTCAGAACAAAAGAAAGCACAGAGCCCCAGATTTTATCTTGTCCTGGAGAGCTTGCAGAGCACTGGGGAAAAGCAGGCAGAGAATTCCCTGCTAGCACCTTCTCTGTGCCTGGGAAACAGAAGTGTTCACGTTGCTTCGCAGAATCGCTTTTGTGCAGAAAACAGTGACACTTGTTCACAACGAAAGAAAGCACAGAGCCCCAGATTTTATGTTGTCCTGGAGAGCTTGCAGAGCACTGTGGAAAGGCAGGCAGAGAATTCCCTGCTAGCACCTTCTCTGTGCCTGGGAAACAGAAGTGTTCCCATTGCTTCGCAGAATCGCTTTTGTGCAGAAAACAGTAACACTTGTTCAGAACGAAAGAAAGCACAGAGCCCCAGATTTTATGTTGTCCTGGAGAGCTTGCAGAGCACTGGGGAAAAGCAGGCAGAGAATTCCCTGCTAGCACCTTCTCTGTGCCTGGGAAACAGAAGTGTTCACATTGCTTCGCAGAATCGCTTTTGTGCAGAAAACAGTAACACTTGTTCAGAACGAAAGAAAGCACAGAGCCCCAGATTTTATGTTGTCCTGGAGAGCTTGCAGAGCACTGGGGAAAGGCAGGCAGAGAATTCCCTGCTAGCACCTTCTCTGTGCCTGGGAAGCAGAAGTGTTCACATTGCTTCGCAGAATCGCTTTTGTGCAGAAAACAGTAACACTTGTTCAGAACGAAAGAAAGCACAGAGCCCCAGATTTTATGTTGTCCTGGAGAGCTTGCAGAGCACTGGGGAAAGGCAGGCAGAGAATTCCCTGCTAGCACCTTCTCTGTGCCTGTTCACATTGCTTCGCAGAATCGCTTTTGTGCAGAAAACAGTAACACTTGTTCAGACGAAAGAAAGCACAGAGCCCCAGATTTTATGTTGTCCTGGAGAGCTTGCAGAGCACTGGGGAAAGGCAGGCAGAGAATTCCCTGCTAGCACCTTCTCTGTGCCTGGGAAGCAGAAGTGTTCACATTGCTTCGCAGAATCGCTTTTGTGCAGAAAACAGTAACACTTGTTCAGAACGAAAGAAAGCACAGAGCCCTAGATTTGCTGTTGTCCTGGAGAGCTTGCAGAGCACTGGGGAAAAGCAGGCAGAGAATTCCCTGCTAGCACCTTCTCTGTGCCTGGGAAACAGAAGTGTTCCCATTGCTTCGCAGAATCGCTTTTGTGCAGAAAACAGTAACACTTGTTCAGAACGAAAGAAAGCACAGAGCCCCAGATTTTATGTTGTCCTGGAGAGCTTGCACAGCACTGGGGAAAGGCAGGCAGAGAATTCCCTGCTAGCACCTTCTCTGTGCCTGTTCACATTGCTTCGCAGAATCGCTTTTGTGCAGAAAACAGTAACACTTGTTCAGACGAAAGAAAGCACAGAGCCCCAGATTTTATGTTGTCCTGGAGAGCTTGAAGAGCACTGGGGAAAGGCAGGCAGAGAATTCCCTGCTAGCACCTTCTCTGTGCCTGGGAAGCAGAAGTCTTCACATTGCTTCGCAGAATCGCTTTTGTGCACAAAACCCTAACACTTGTTCAGAACAAAAGAAAGCACAGAGCCCCAGATTCTATGTTGTCCTGGAGAGCTTGCAGAGCACTGGGGAAAGGCAGGCAGAGAATTCCCTGCTAGCACCTTTTCTGAGCCTGTTCACATTGCTTGGCAGAATCGCTTTTGTGCAGAAAACAGTAACACTTGTTCAGAACAAAAGAAAGCACAGAGCCCCAGATTTTATGTTGTCCTGGAGAGCTTGCAGAGCACTGGGGAAAAGCAGGCAGAGAATTCCCTGCTAGCACCTTCTCTGTGCCTGGGAAACAGAAGTGTTCACATTGCTTCGCAGAATCGCTTTTGTGCAGAAAACAGTAACACTTGTTCAGAACGAAAGAAAGCACAGAGCCCCAGATTTTGTGTTGTCCTGGAGAGCTTGCAGAGCACTGGGGAAAAGCAGGCAGAGAATTCCCTGCTAGCACCTTCTCTGTGCCTGGGAAACAGAAGTGTTCCCATTGCTTCGCAGAATCGCTTTTGTGCAGAAAACAGTAACACTTGTTCAGAACGAAAGAAAGCACAGAGCCCCAGATTTTATGTTGTCCTGGAGAGCTTGCAGAGCACTGGGGAAAAGCAGGCAGAGAATTCCCTGCTAGCACCTTCTCTGTGCCTGGGAAACAGAAGTGTTCACATTGCTTCGCAGAATCGCTTTTGTGCAGAAAACAGTAACACTTGTTCAGAACGAAAGAAAGCACAGAGCCCCAGATTTTGTGTTGTCCTGGAGAGCTTGCAGAGCACTGGGGAAAAGCAGGCAGAGAATTCCCTGCTAGCACCTTCTCTGTGCCTGGGAAACAGAAGTGTTCACATTGCTTCGCAGAATCGCTTTTGTGCAGAAAACAGTAACACTTGTTCAGAACGAAAGAAAGCACAGAGCCCCAGATTTTATGTTGTCGTGGAGAGCTTGCAGAGCACTGGGGAAAGGCAGGCAGAGAATTCCCTGCTAGCACCTTCTCTGTGCCTGTTCACATTGCTTCGCAGAATCGCTTTTGTGCAGAAAACAGTAACACTTGTTCAGACGAAAGAAAGCACAGAGCCCCAGATTTTATGTTGTCCTGGAGAGCTTGCAGAGCACTGGGGAAAAGAAGGCAGAGAATTCCCTGCTAGCACCTTCTCTGTGCCTGGGAAGCAGAAGTCTTCACATTGCTTCGCAGAATCGCTTTTGTGCACAAAACCCTAACACTTGTTCAGAACAAAAGAAAGCACAGAGCCCCAGATTTTATGTTGTCCTGGAGAGCTTGCAGAGCACTGGGGAAAAGCAGGCAGAGAATTCCCTGCTAGCACCTTCTCTGTGCCTGGGAAACAGAAGTGTTCACATTGCTTCGCAGAATCGCTTTTGTGCAGAAAACAGTGACACTTGTTCACAACGAAAGAAAGCACAGAGCCCCAGATTTGCTGTTGTCCTGGAGAGCTTGCAGAGCACTGGGGAAAAGCAGGCAGAGAATTCCCTGCTAGCACCTTCTCTGTCTCTGGGAAACAGAAGTGTTCCCATTGCTTCGCAGAATCGCTTTTGTGCAGAAAACAGTAACACTTGTTCAGAACGAAAGAAAGCACAGAGCCCCAGATTTTATGTTGTCCTGGAGAGCTTGCACAGCACTGGGGAAAAGCAGGCAGAGAATTCCCTGCTAGCACCTTCTCTGTGCCTGGGAAACAGAAGTGTTCACATTGCTTCGCAGAATCGCTTTTGTGCAGAAAACAGTAACACTTGTTCAGAACGAAAGAAAGCACAGAGCCCCAGATTTTATGTTGTCCTGGAGAGCTTGCACAGCACTGGGGAAAAGCAGGCAGAGAATTCCCTGCTAGCACCTTCTCTGTGCCTGGGAAACAGAAGTGTTCACATTGCTTCGCAGAATCGCTTTTGTGCAGAAAACAGTAACACTTGTTCAGAACGAAAGAAAGCACAGAGCCCCAGATTTTATGTTGTCCTGGAGAGCTTGCAGAGCACTGGGGAAAGGCAGGCAGAGAATTCCCTGCTAGCACCTTCTCTGTGCCTGTTCACATTGCTTCGCTGAATCGCTTTTGTGCAGAAAACAGTAACACTTGTTCAGAACGAAAGAAAGCACAGAGCCCCAGATTTTATGTTGTCCTGGAGAGCTTGCAGAGCACTGGGGAAAGGCAGGCAGAGAATTCCCTGCTACCACCTTCTCTGTGCCTGGGAAGCAGAAGTCTTCACATTGCTTCGCAGAATCGCTTTTGTGCACAAAACCCTAACACTTCTTCAGAACAAAAGAAAGCACAGAGCCCCAGATTCTATGCTGTCCTGGAGAGCTTGCAGAGCACTGGGGAAAGGCAGGCAGAGAATTCCCTGCTAGCACCTTTTCTGAGCCTGTTCACATTGCTTGGCAGAATCGCTTTTGTGCAGAAAACAGTAACACTTGTTCAGAACAAAAGAAAGCACAGAGCCCCAGATTTTATGTTGTCCTGGAGAGCTTGCAGAGCACTGGGGAAAAGCAGGCAGAGAATTCCCTGCTAGCACCTTCTCTGTTCCTGGGAAACAGAAGTGTTCACATTGCTTCGCAGAATCGCTTTTGTGCAGAAAACAGTAACACTTGTTCAGAACGAAAGAAAGCACAGAGCCCCAGATTTTATGTTGTCCTGGAGAGCTTGCAGAGCACTGGGGAAAAGCAGGCAGAGAATTCCCTGCTAGCACCTTCTCTGTGCCTGGGAAACAGAAGTGTTCCCATTGCTTCGCAGAATCGCTTTTGTGCAGAAAACAGTAACACTTGTTCAGAACGAAAGAAAGCACAGAGCCCCAGATTTTATGTTGTCCTGGAGAGCTTGCAGAGCACTGGGGAAAAGCAGGCAGAGAATTCCCTGCTAGCACCTTCTCTGTGCCTGGGAAACAGAAGTGTTCACATTGCTTCGCAGAATCGCTTTTGTGCAGAAAACAGTAACACTTGTTCAGAACGAAAGAAAGCACAGAGCCCCAGATTTTATGTTGTCCTGGAGAGCTTGCAGAGCACTGGGGAAAGGCAGGCAGAGAATTCCCTGCTAGCACCTTCTCTGTGCCTGGGAAGCAGAAGTCTTCACATTGCTTCGCAGAATCGCTTTTGTGCACAAAACCCTAACACTTGTTCAGAACAAAAGAAAGCACAGAGCCCCAGATTCTATGTTGTCCTGGAGAGCTTGCAGAGCACTGGGGAAAGGCAGGCAGAGAATTCCCTGCTAGCACCTTTTCTGAGCCTGTTCACATTGCTTGGCAGAATCGCTTTTGTGCAGAAAACAGTAACACTTGTTCAGAACAAAAGAAAGCACAGAGCCCCAGATTTTATGTTGTCCTGGAGAGCTTGCAGAGCACTGGGGAAAAGCAGGCAGAGAATTCCCTGCTAGCACCTTCTCTGTGCCTGGGAAACAGAAGTGTTCACATTGCTTCGCAGAATCGCTTTTGTGCAGAAAACAGTGACACTTGTTCACAACGAAAGAAAGCACAGAGCCCCAGATTTTATGTTGTCCTGGAGAGCTTGCAGAGCACTGTGGAAAGGCAGGCAGAGAATTCCCTGCTAGCACCTTCTCTGTGCCTGGGAAACAGAAGTGTTCCCATTGCTTCGCAGAATCGCTTTTGTGCAGAAAACAGTAACACTTGTTCAGAACGAAAGAAAGCACAGAGCCCCAGATTTTATGTTGTCCTGGAGAGCTTGCAGAGCACTGGGGAAAAGCAGGCAGAGAATTCCCTGCTAGCACCTTCTCTGTGCCTGGGAAACAGAAGTGTTCACATTGCTTCGCAGAATCGCTTTTGTGCAGAAAACAGTAACACTTGTTCAGAACGAAAGAAAGCACAGAGCCCCAGATTTTATGTTGTCCTGGAGAGCTTGCAGAGCACTGGGGAAAGGCAGGCAGAGAATTCCCTGCTAGCACCTTCTCTGTGCCTGGGAAGCAGAAGTGTTCACATTGCTTCGCAGAATCGCTTTTGTGCAGAAAACAGTAACACTTGTTCAGAACGAAAGAAAGCACAGAGCCCCAGATTTTATGTTGTCCTGGAGAGCTTGCAGAGCACTGGGGAAAGGCAGGCAGAGAATTCCCTGCTAGCACCTTCTCTGTGCCTGTTCACATTGCTTCGCAGAATCGCTTTTGTGCAGAAAACAGTAACACTTGTTCAGACGAAAGAAAGCACAGAGCCCCAGATTTTATGTTGTCCTGGAGAGCTTGCAGAGCACTGGGGAAAGGCAGGCAGAGAATTCCCTGCTAGCACCTTCTCTGTGCCTGGGAAGCAGAAGTCTTCACATTGCTTCGCAGAATCGCTTTTGTGCACAAAACCCTAACACTTGTTCAGAACAAAAGAAAGCACAGAGCCCCAGATTCTATGTTGTCCTGGAGAGCTTGCAGAGCACTGGGGAAAGGCAGGCAGAGAATTCCCTGCTAGCACCTTTTCTGAGCCTGTTCACATTGCTTGGCAGAATCGCTTTTGTGCAGAAAACAGTAACACTTGTTCAGAACAAAAGAAAGCACAGAGCCCCAGATTTTATGTTGTCCTGGAGAGCTTGCAGAGCACTGGGGAAAAGCAGGCAGAGAATTCCCTGCTAGCACCTTCTCTGTGCCTGGGAAGCAGAAGTGTTCACATTGCTTCGCAGAATCACTTTTGTGCAGAAAACAGTAACACTTGTTCAGAACGAAAGAAAGCACAGAGCCCCAGATTCTATATTGTCCTGGAGAGCTTGCAGAGCACTGGGGAAAAGCAGGCAGAGAATTCCCTGCTAGCACCTTCTCTGTGCCTGGGAAACAGAAGTGTTCCCATTGCTTCGCAGAATCGCTTTTGTGCAGAAAACAGTAACACTTGTTCAGAACGAAAGAAAGCACAGAGCCCCAGATTTTATGTTGTCCTGGAGAGCTTGCAGAGCACTGGGGAAAAGCAGGCAGAGAATTCCCTGCTAGCACCTTCTCTGTGCCTGGGAAACAGAAGTGTTCCCATTGCTTCGCAGAATCGCTTTTGTGCAGAAAACAGTAACACTTGTTCAGAACGAAAGAAAGCACAGAGCCCCAGATTTTATGTTGTCCTGGAGAGCTTGCAGAGCACTGGGGAAAGGCAGGCAGAGAATTCCCTGCTAGCACCTTCTCTGTGCCTGTTCACATTGCTTCGCAGAATCGCTTTTGTGCAGAAAACAGTAACACTTGTTCAGACGAAAGAAAGCACAGAGCCCCAGATTTTATGTTGTCCTGGAGAGCTTGCAGAGCACTGGGGAAAGGCAGGCAGAGAATTCCCTGCTAGCACCTTCTCTGTGCCTGGGAAGCAGAAGTCTTCACATTGCTTCGCAGAATCGCTTTTGTGCACAAAACCCTAACACTTGTTCAGAACAAAAGAAAGCACAGAGCCCCAGATTCTATGTTGTCCTGGAGAGCTTGCAGAGCACTGGGGAAAGGCAGGCAGAGAATTCCCTGCTAGCACCTTTTCTGAGCCTGTTCACATTGCTTGGCAGAATCGCTTTTGTGCAGAAAACAGTAACACTTGTTCAGAACAAAAGAAAGCACAGAGCCCCAGATTTTATGTTGTCCTGGAGAGCTTGCAGAGCACTGGGGAAAAGCAGGCAGAGAATTCCCTGCTAGCACCTTCTCTGTGCCTGGGAAGCAGAAGTGTTCACATTGCTTCGCAGAATCGCTTTTGTGCAGAAAACAGTAACACTTGTTCAGAACGAAAGAAAGCACAGAGCCCCAGATTCTATATTGTCCTGGAGAGCTTGCAGAGCACTGGGGAAAAGCAGGCAGAGAATTCCCTGCTAGCACCTTCTCTGTGCCTGGGAAACAGAAGTGTTCCCATTGCTTCGCAGAATCGCTTTTGTGCAGAAAACAGTAACACTTGTTCAGAACGAAAGAAAGCACAGAGCCCCAGATTTTATGTTGTCCTGGAGAGCTTGCAGAGCACTGGGGAAAGGCAGGCAGAGAATTCCCTGCTAGCACCTTCTCTGTGCCTGGGAAACAGAAGTGTTCACATTGCTTCGCAGAATCGCTTTTGTGCAGAAAACACTAACACTTGTTCAGAACGAAAGAAAGCACAGAGCCCCAGATTTTATGTTGTCCTGGAGAGCTTGCAGAGCACTGGGGAAAAGCAGGCAGAGAATTCCCTGCTAGCACCTTCTCTGTGCCTGGGAAACAGAAGTGTTCACATTGCTTCGCAGAATCGCTTTTGTGCAGAAAACAGTAACACTTGTTCAGAACGAAAGAAAGCACAGAGCCCCAGATTTTATGTTGTCCTGGAGAGCTTGCAGAGCACTGGGGAAAGGCAGGCAGAGAATTCCCTGCTAGCACCTTCTCTGTGCCTGGGAAGCAGAAGTGTTCACATTGCTTCGCAGAATCGCTTTTGTGCACAAAACCCTAACACTTGTTCAGAACAAAAGAAAGCACAGAGCCCCAGATTCTATGTTGTCCTGGAGAGCTTGCAGAGCACTGGGGAAAGGCAGGCAGAGAATTCCCTGCTAGCACCTTTTCTGAGCCTGTTCACATTGCTTCGCAGAATCGCTTTTGTGCAGAAAACAGTAACACTTGTTCAGAACAAAAGAAAGCACAGAGCCCCAGATTTTATCTTGTCCTGGAGAGCTTGCAGAGCACTGGGGAAAAGCAGGCAGAGAATTCCCTGCTAGCACCTTCTCTGTGCCTGGGAAACAGAAGTGTTCACGTTGCTTCGCAGAATCGCTTTTGTGCAGAAAACAGTGACACTTGTTCACAACGAAAGAAAGCACAGAGCCCCAGATTTTATGTTGTCCTGGAGAGCTTGCAGAGCACTGTGGAAAGGCAGGCAGAGAATTCCCTGCTAGCACCTTCTCTGTGCCTGGGAAACAGAAGTGTTCCCATTGCTTCGCAGAATCGCTTTTGTGCAGAAAACAGTAACACTTGTTCAGAACGAAAGAAAGCACAGAGCCCCAGATTTTATGTTGTCC